>NC_138871.1:24446434-25046434 GCF_965194805.1 Balaenoptera borealis
TTTTGGTCTTTTATGGTTGGCCTTGGCACAGTCATCGTGCTGGTGGGTGTGTCATTTAGATTGCTGATGTATTATAATGAGTGTATACTAAGGCTCGAGGTGTAGTGGAAGTCAATCATTCACCATCTTGGACCTTGTTGGGTCTAACGAGTTTATGTCATGTCCTCAATGGCTATGTTGTTCTTTTAAAGGTTGTACCCTGCTTCCTTCTTATCTCATTCCCCCTCAGAGATTTTATTCCCATAATCTTATGGGAAGAAGAGGGACAATGGTTTGCCTTCTGTAGCTTCTTCAGGGCTGAGTAAGGGCATCAACCCTGCCTGTCAGGGAGTAAAAATCTCTGTATGCCTGATCTAGGGTCTCCGGGGGCAGGACAGCTTCTTGTTTTGAGTCAGAGGGTGGTAAGGGCTGGAATCCTGGAATCCTCTCGTAGCCATCATCTTGATGTGGAACTGTTGTAATTGTTTCTGTAGCCTTCCTATGAATCTTCTTGAAGATGAAATACTTTTGTAACAGCATCACAGTACAACAATAACCATCTATAAATGACAAAAGACTTAAAAGTCATGGTTAAACATCTGATTACAGTGTAATTGATAAAGCTTGGTTACTGTTGTGACTTACAACATTTTAAGATAACAGCTAGAACTATAACGTTATACCAGGACATATCCAAATTCCAGAAACTTTATATAATTTCCTCATACCTTCTTTTGTTCAAAACCCACATCCTACTCACCTTAAACAACCGCGAACTGTCTCCTACACCAGTACTCTGTAGATTAGTAAACATAAATACCAATAATTTCTAAAAGCTTCTAAAAGCATGTGCTTTCAAAAAAAAACAAAAAATCAAAAAACATGTGCTTTCTCATAGAGAGTATCTCAGGTGGTGCCAGACATATTTATCAATAGTCTTAAATACCTTTAGTTTCTCTGTTTATTAATTGAAGTCTAAGTATCCTATTTTATTTGGGAATGACTTAGCTATTCGATAAACTTCTAGCACTTAATTTAGAACAACTCTAAACTTCAAATAAATTTCCAAATATCTGGAGAGATTATTCTTAGGTAGACATTTCTAAAATATAATTATTCCTAAAAGGTTCATCCAAAAGCTCTTATCTCACTTGCATTTAATTCACTTATAAAATTTCATCATACCAAGTTATTTCTCTTGCTGACAAATTTATAACAGATATAAAAAGGTCTTATTTGACCTCTAGTAAACCTAGGTACAACAGAAGTATTATACTTAACATTGATGACTCTGAAGACGTCTATATTAATCAAAACAACAAGCTTAATCTAATACCAGATATTAATTTAATACTTAATATATTTTAGACCACGTGAACCCGAAATTTACTCTGCTGGTTTTCTTCCTATTTATGAGTATTTATGTACAAATCAAGGTTACCTATCTAGATGGTAAATCTTTTTTTTTGTTAATATTTACAGAAAAGACACTTAGGATTTCTATTTATCCTTGACAAGTCAAGTTCTAAGTTATTTTACACTCTTTTTCAAAATTTGCATTTTAAAAGATGGCAGAGATAAGGGTTCCTGAGAAGACCAGGTAGAACAATTGCATCTAAAAGGCACAGGCAATTTACTCCTAAAATGACTTTTTCCCCCTTTGTTTAATACTTACAAGCCTCTTAAGATAAATACGGAAGGTTTTGGGAGTGGTAAAAGGATTGGTGGGCTTTTGATTATTTTTAGAGCCACACCTCTGGCCCTGTAGATTTGTAAAACAAGAACAGTTTTGTTGTTTTTTTTCAAAGAATTGGGTGGCTACCCCAATGATATTGAAGTATTGACATGCTCATTCACCTATGTTGGAATGTTTTATTTTTCCAAATTTCGCTTAGGGAGAGAAGGCATCCCCCAAAATTCCTATAAGGTATGGTTAGTTTAGTTAAACCAATGGCCTCCCACTTTGGTAATCTATTTACAGACAATTTTGGGGATCCTCCCTGGGTTTAAGTATGTTTAAATTATGGCCCTCAGTCTGGCCTTTGATCTAAGGAGGCTTGCCTAAGGCCTCATGTGATCCCACTTTTAAAGGTAGCTGGACAATTTTTAGCCCAATGTTTTTTTTTTTTTTTGATAGTAACAACATGTTTATTGTATCATCCAGCCGAGAATACAAGATACACAAAACACTTCTTAATTTAGGAGAATATGAAAACATCGGGCAATTCCTAGAGTACTACTACAAACACAGCCTTCACCTACAGTAAAAATCTAGCCATTCAGTCATTTTGGTCATCATCCCAGTCTTTCTTCCCACTTGGAGGCTTGGGCCCACCGGCTGGTTTTGCCATGATGATCTGGTCCACTCTAAGTACAGTGATAGCAGCATTAGTAGCCAGTTTGATAGCCCAGTATTTTCCCAGGTAAGTATCTAGAACACCAGCTTCCAACATGTCCTTTACAGCAGGAACTTCAGCCTCAATATCTAATCCAACATTTTTATTTCCTTCTTGATGTACTGCATAAAGTTTAGAGATTACTTCATTGGCCTTAACTCCAGAGTTTTCCGCCAGTGCCCGGGGAATAGCTTCAAATGCCTCAGCAAACTTCTTAATGGCATACTGTTCAAGTCCAGGACATGTCTCTCCATACGATGTGATCTGTTTGGCTAACTCAATTTCTGTTGCTCCACCTCCGTAGCCCAATTTTTTCATCCATTCCATTCCTACCCTGTAAGCACCCTCGACTTGAATTTTTTAAGCATACATATTGGAAGCATTCATGGAATTACCGTGTTTGGATTTGTCCATTCAAAGGCAGAGAGATACTGGGAGTCTGGGTGCAGGGGAATGCAAAAAAAGAGACCTTTAGTTCTAGCACTGTGAACCAGTTTAACAGCCCATAGTTTAAAAACTTATTTGGGGTGGAATGGAGAAATACTCTGGCATGGGACTGAGAAAGCCTGCCCTGGCCAAGAGTAATCGTTTTTCCTGGTGGGTGCCTTTTCCTTGAGGGTCTCCAAATTGGACAGTGGACTGAAATTTAGTGAGCAAGTATCTTTCCAACAAGGGAATGGGGCACACAGGCATGAGCAGAAACTGATGTGCAAAGGTAAAGTTTCCTAGCAAGCAGTTGAGGGGAGGGGTGAATCACTTGGTCTTGATCTTGGGTGGCCTTGGCCTGCAGTAGCTTGAAGCAGGATTTTGGTTCCTGGCCAGATAAGTCAGGCCTCAGCAATGAGAGCACTGAATACTAACCACTAGACCAGTGGCCAGTGACAAGGCCCCATCCCTTTGGCTTTGTACAAATAAATTCCCACAAAGACAAAAAGTAGTGAACCAAGTAAAGTGTTTATTAGGAGGAAAAAGAGTACGTGTGAATAGGCGCACTCAGACGGACTCAGAGAAAGAGAGAGTCGCACCCTTGTGGTAGTTTGAATCACTTACATGGGGCATTTCTTCCAGGTTTCCTTTGGCCGATCATCTTGCTTTGCGTGGTTCTGAGTCCGTATCTGGTTTATCTCAGGGTCCTCCCATGTGTGCACATGCATCTTTTAGCCAAGATGGATTATAGCAAAGAGGCTTATGGGTAGCTTGACATCACTCCGTTTTTGACCTCCAAGGAGCCTCTCTGCACATATATAGTTGGGAAGGTCTCCTTGACCTTGAGAATGAGAAATATGTGGTCTCTTTCTTTTATCTGGGCAGGGCTCGGCTCCTCTCTTGCTGCTGCTATTTTGGAGTATCTGTCCACACGGGACAAACTCCAGCTGCTCAGCCTGGGACCCATCTATCTCCTGCCTCAGTCTTGGGTTTTCCGTCAATTCCCATTATCATACAGGATTGGGAGGACAAAGATCCAGAGAAATCAGTCAGCACAGAGTAGGCAGCCCCCATATCTAATAAGAAAATAACTTTCCTACCTACCACATCAAGGGTTACACGATGTTCTTTCAGAGAAATGACCAGGTGTCCTTTGGGAGCCAGGGATGGTCCTGGGCCCTGTCAGTCTTCAGTCCTTTCAGCCATCACTGGTTTGGGAGCCCTGAGTCCACTTTGGGACTAGGGGAAGTCCCGCTTCCAGTGGCCCTTTTGTTTGTATATCAGGCAGGGTGCTGGTAGACTTTTTCCATACAGGGAGTATTCATTCACCCAGTGGCCCTCTTGGTCACACTTAAAAGAGATATTTTTCTCAGTGAGACAGTGGTTCTAATCCAGGCTGCCTGGATCCTCTCCTCACCAAGTGTCTTCACAAGGGATGGTAACCCTGAGGTGGTACAAGGATTAGGGCTGCCTCCAGTAATTGTGCTGTTAGCTGTTGTCCCTGCATCCTTTTTGCCTCTTCAACCCTATCTCTATTGTTAAATATTCCAAAGGTCAAATCCATGAGCTGATTTATGGGGGTGCTGGGGTCTCCAGCTCCCCAGATGGGGCATTAGGAGTAAATGGTCTGGAAGACTGTCCCTGCTCAGAATTGGGGGAGGTAGGAGTTCCCAGTTGTGGGCCTCAGCGAGGTTGACTCATAAGGGCATCATCTAAAACATCAGGTTCCTGTGGGGATAGAAGTTACTTTGAAAGGGGTGTGAGCCTGGCACACCCGGCAGGAGTTCTTTAGACCTGGATTTTGGAATAGGGTCATGAACATTTGCATGGATGAGACTTCCCCGCATTTACCTTTCCTTTTACAAAATAGGTCCAGCTGCAAGATGGTATTGTAATTTAGTGACCCATTTTCTGGCCAGATCCCTCGGTCCCCTAGTTTGTATTGGGGCTGTGCAGTATTGCAAAAGAAAATGAACTTTTTCTTAAACCATCCTGTCTAAATTTTCCCAATTAGCTAATACACATCCTAGCAGGGAGTCCTTTGGGATGCTTGGAGTTGCCCCCATTTTTTATCGGGCTGTCTTGACAAGACAGGGGTCTGATGGATCCTGGCCAGATGGTAGTTATTTGTCCTGGCATTCTCCCAGTGTCAACAGTGGGGTCCCTGTGAGCACCGAAATCTGCCTTGTCGGTAAGCTTGAGAGGCCCCTTGGATTAGTCAAGGAAAAGAACATGAGCCAGTGGGAGAAAAAGCAACCAGAGTCTCAGGACCTAAATCCTTCAGAGAGGGAAGGAAGAGACCTATGCCCTGAAGCAACTGAACAGATTATCCATATCTCTGTAACAAAAGAAAGAGAAACAAATAGAGCAAAAGAGTAGGGCTGGAGTGCCACAAGGCAGTGATAACAATACAAGGCAAAATCTCCCCTCTGGATATGGTCCTTGTTATGCTGAGGAGGGCTACCTCTCCACAGAAGTAAAAGAGGCAACACCCAACCTGCTGGCAAAGCTGGCAAGGAGGCTCAAGAATCAATAGATAGTCCAAGGAGTCAGGAGAGAAAAAGGATATAAGAGAAATCCAGGACATGAGGGAAGGTGTACATCCACGATGCTTCCCAGGCCAGAGATTTGTAAGCCCACTGAGAAATGTGCTCGCCCACTACCTCTGCTCAGGTATTGATAAAGTCTGCCCGTAACCCCCATGAGAGGAGTGCTTGCCCACACTTATGCTCAGGGGTACAATATCTGGGGTAAAGATTCCTGGGGAAAAAAGGTAGGAAGGTGTACAGCCACAGTGCTACCTAGGAGAGATTTGTAAGCCCACTGAGAAAGGTGCTCACCCACTACCTCTGCTCAGGGGTTGATAAAGTCCACCTGCAACCCCCCACGAGGAAAGTGTTCTTCCACACTTCCACTCAGGGGTGCCTGGGCTCCCTATGAGATGTGACAAGCATGACAACCTGTTCAGTATAACAGTCAACAACGTTTTGAAATAAGGAGGAAGACTGAGTGGGACTAAGGTGCACAGCTGCTATACTTCCTAGGAGGGAAGGGACTGCGACCCTCTCCATGGAAGTGCTTACCCACAACATCCACTCAGGGGGTAGTGCAATGAAGCCATAAGCCATGAGAGCACTCGGGGAGGGCCAGGCTGCAAATCTAAAGGAGGACTCACAGAGTGCCCCAATTTGGGCACTGATGCAGTTCCGGTGTCCCAGAACCGGACTCGGACTAAGAATGAGTAGGGAGGGGGAATTGGGCTCGAGGAGCCACAGGGGAAACTCACCCCACCAAGTTGTCAATAACTTGCTGCCTGATCTTAATTTGGATGTCCAGTGGTCATCTAGGTGGATCTTCTTGAGTCCAAAGAGATAGAGCAAAAGGAGAATGAGAAAGATAAAGGGGAGGAAAGCCTTAGCCTTCATGGGCTTCTTCATGGCCAGAAAACTGGTCTTTGCCAGATCCTGCAGGTGGCATTACCTGCCACCTAAGAGGATACTTGAATCTACATGGCTTGGGACAAGTCCCAGCCACCCTTCAGAGGGGAGATGTAGCCCAATAGGTGGATCAAGATTATGCCCTTTGAGGCCGCACATTGGGCGCCAGAAAAGATAATACAGGAAAAATGTGGTGTGGGGCACGAGAAGATGGTCACATCCCAGGTCAAGTCCAACTCCCTGGGACAGCGGCTGAGTGTGGGTTCTTGGCTTTGTGCAGGAAAAAATTCAAGAACAAGCCATAGTAAACTGAAAGAAGGTTTATTTAGGGAGATACACAGTCCATAGACAGTGCGGGCCATCTTGGAAAGTGAGAGGCACCAGGGTATGGGGCTCTCAGTTTTTATAGGCTGGGTAATTTCATAGGCTAATAAATGGGAGGATTATTACAACTATTTTGGGGAAGGGGAGGGGATTTCCAGGAATTGGGTTACCACCCAGTTTTTGACCTTTTATGGTCAGCCTCAGAACTGTCATGGTGCTGGTGGGTGTGTCATTTAGCTTGCTGATGTATTACAATGAGCATATACTGAGGCTCAAGGTCTAGTGGAAGTCAATCATCCACCATCTTGGACCTATTTGGTTCTAACCAGTTTATGTTGTGTCCTCAATGGCTGTCATTCTTTTAAAAGTTTTGCCCTGCCCCCTTCTTGTCTCAAAAAGATATATTTGAAACCTAGAAAGACACAGTAAAAAAAATAAATAAAAGTTTTATAGCTATTTCATAGCTTTTAGTGGGGTGGAAATTTGAAAACAACAGTGGGGCACACAGTTTTCAGAAAATCATATTTCTGATAGGTCTTACAATTATTCAAATGTAAGACAGAGTTTAAAATCTGAAAAAAATCTCTAAATGCTGTCTAGAAGTGCAATTGCTCAGGGTAATAATATAAATTGTTGTAAATGCAGAGTTGCAACCCTGTAAACTCTTTTCCCTTCAGAGAAGCGTTTCTTTTCAAGCCACTGGTAAGACTGCACTGTGCAAAGAGATTGAGGTTTGTTAAACCAGAGGGCTGTGTGTGCCCCTGTGTGCATGTGTGTGTGTCCCACATGCATGCATGTATGTGATGATATGGCCTATTTTAACTAGTTCCTACAAAAAAATAGAAGGTGACTGAGAAGACTAAAGAAAAGATGTACAAGTTTTTCTACTTTTTCCTGGGAAAAGGATTTTAAAAACTAACCAAACAAACAAACAGAAATGACCTGGCAGGGCTTCCCTGGTGGTGCAGTGGTTGAGAATCTGCCTGCTAATGCAGGGGACACGGGTTCGAGCCCCGGTCTGAGAAGATCCCACATGCTGCGGAGCAACTAGGCCCATGAGTCACAACTATTGAGCCTGCGCGTCTGGAGCCTGTGCTCCGCAACAAGAGAGGCCGCGATAGTGAGAGGCCTGCGCACCGCAATGAAGAGTGGCCCCCGCTTGCCACAACTAGAGAAAGCCCTCGCACAGAAACGAAGACCCAACACAACCAAAAAATAAATAAATAAATTAAAAAAAAAAAAAAAAAAGAATAGCTCTTTAAAAAAAAAAAAAAAAAAGACCTGGCAGAGTGGAATAAAACCAGCAATATCCTGTCAACTACAATTGGCACTCACCATTGCCACTTGCCATCTACCTCTACAAGGGTTAAATCATGTGCTGCTGCACCTGCTCATTTTCAACACCCCTCTGAAAGGAGTTCAGTGTGGAGAGCTGAAATGAGGCACTCTGTGCTCTGGGAAAAACTGGCAGAACAGGTCTTCAGATAGTTAGATATTTTCAGGAGCCAATTTTATGAGCCCAATTCGTGTATCTCCTCATATCTAGAAAAACACAAAAGTATTTCATGGTGACATCTGCTCCTCATGACTAGCAGTAACCTTCATGAGACTAGCAGAAACTTTCTACGAAAAAAAATATGTGCTTGATTGCATGTATTCCCCCTTCACCAAAATCACATATATACTGACCTTCTCCCCTACCTCTTTGGAGCAGTTACTCAGAGCTATCTGAAATGCTGTCTCCTGGGTGGCAGTCTTCATTTTCCTCAAATAAAACTTAACTTGCAACTCTCATGTTATGCCTTTTTGTAAGTCGACAATCCTTTATTTGGAATAAAAAGATAACAAACACAGACTTTGTAAAATGTATTTAGGCTGGACAATTTTGTTCTGATATGTCCATTTTTTTGAGCCTGTATTCAAAAGAACAAAACATGCTCAAAGTCAGTCTTTTATGGAGGGTATCAGGGAAGAAGAAACTTTACCCTTCTAGGTTCTTCTGACTGGTCTAAGAATTAAATTGGCATGAGACAGATTAACAGGAGAAAATCAAACAAAAGTCTAATAACATCTTAATAGGAGAGACCATGGAAAACTGATTAACTCACCAAAATGGCTGAAGCCCCACCTTAAATACCATCTTCAGCTAAAAACAAAAGAGAATGTTGGGGGTAGTGGTTTGGGACTTCAAAGAGGAGGAAAGCAATTCATAGGGAGATGGAAAAGCAAAGGACTGTTAAACAAATGTTTTCTGGGTCGTATAAAGTCAATGAGACACAGAGTGGCTTCTGATCTCTATGCCCTGCAGAGTTTCCCTCACCACACCTAGCTCATATTCTTTGCAAATATCCCTGGAAATAACTCTATTCCAGGAATAGGCCCTTTATCTAAAATTTTTAGGCAGCTAAGGTGAAGGTCGAATTTCTTCCTGAGTCTTTTGGGCCTCTGTTGTTTCAGCTGGAAGTGATCTGCATGCCAAAGAGATATTTTGGGAGAGGTGAATTTTTCCTCCCTACACAGTAATCTATCTTAACATGACATGGAAGGGAGGTGGCATTTGGGAGAAAAACCCTACAATGAGGAAGGAAAGCATCTTATTGGTGTCCCAAATGTATCATTACATGTTTTTGGACTTAAAGAGGATCTTATGGCAGACATATAATACTTTTTTGTGTTTATCATACCTACATGTTATTTTGAGTTTTTGTTAAAGTCTCATCAAAGATTACAGTCTGATCACAGCTGTCTTGTGGGAACTGAGGTTACCTGGAGCAGAGATAAAAACTAGAGTAACCATTCTCTAGGCATAGAATATTGGTCCTGCTGATGGCTTAAGATAAGTAAATATACTCAAAACACAGGGAGGTGGAGCAGGTGGAGATAAGCAAATGCACACCATTTGATAAAAGAGGTCCAGGCAATTACACAGGCTAGCACCCGAATTTCTTTGAAACAAAGCTTCCCAATGATAAGGGATGTAGGAAAGTCTGAAGCATTCTATTTTAGGGAGCTCCTTAAGCATACTTTTGCATAAGTTAGTGAACTCTAAAGATATTTTTAATTTTACAGTGCTTTATTCAGGCTTCCTCTCATCTCTCCTATGACTTTGATATCACAGTGGGCAACTTTGGTGCTAGTAATGATGATGTGGACAAAAAATGCCACCTGCCATTGCAGAAAACAAAAGATGTTACCATCCTCAAGCCACTGGCCACCACAGCGGGCCTCTGATGGTTTGCCCTGAGGGGAATTTAGGATGGAGAAAAACAGGATACTGTCCTTAGATGGTTAAGATGCATATCAAAAAAAAAAAAAAAATTTCAATGAGCCCAGATTCTTGCATCTCCCCATATATAGAAAAGCACTAAATTCATTAACTTGAGATGTCTGTTATTGTGCTTAACAGTAATCTTTTGGTGTTTGACTACATGGTTTTTGTTTCAGCAGAAACTCCTATATATCCTGGCTCCTCCCTTGTATCTTTGGAAGAGTTCCTCAGAGTTCTCTGAGAGGCTGCCTCCTGCACTGTAGTCCTCAGTAAGATCCTGGATAAATCATGACATGCAACTTTTAGGTTGTAAGTTTTTCTAATTATTCTGACACTTTTTAAAATAGTAAGACTTTATTCAGGACTACTGCTATTGCAACATTCCTTATTAGGAAGAGAGATAGGGCTCAGCTCCAAAGACAGCAAAGACAGCTGGGGATTTATAGCCTGAGATCAGAATGAGGGAGTTGGTTGATAGTAGATTACTAAGAGGAGCCATCAAGGGTAGGGGGTTTCTTGCTAAATAGATCTAACAGAATTCTGGCTAAAGGTATGCCAGGTGATTGGATATCAAGGGTGTGGGTATACTTACTAAATTGACTTAGCAGGATTCTAACTACAATTGGGTTATTTAGGTCTGGCAAAGATAGGGACAAGGTCAAGGCCTAGTCAGAAGGGCACTCAGAGATGCCTAACTAAAGTTTGGTCAAGGAGAGAGTTTTTGTCACCACACATTACAGTTATCTGATATGACATATAGTCAACATTATTTTGTCAATATTATTACCTTACAGGATCATTCTTTGGATAAAATGAGATGATAATGTATGCAATAACTTAGTAAGTGCACACATATATTTTGTCTTCCACTCTTACTGAAGTTCAAAAAGGAGTAAATGTAGTACTACTCCTAAGCAAACATCCTTTCTCTTATTTTGATTTTCCTCAATCTCCTCACTTTTTTTTTTTTAAAATAAGCTAAGACCTCAGTTTTGAATTTTTTTTTAACTTATTTATTTATTTATTTATTTTTGGCTGTGTTGGGTCTTCGTTTCTGTGCGAGGGCTTTCTCTAGTTGTGGCAAGCAGGGGCCACTCTTCATCGCGGTGCGCGCGCCTCTCACTATCGCGGCCTCTTGTTGCGGAGCACAGGCTCCAGACGCGCAGGCTCAATACCTGTGGCTCACGGGCCTAGTTGCTCCGCTGCACTTGGGATCCTCCCAGACCAGGGCTCGAACCCGTGTCCCCTGCATTGGCAGGTAGATTCTCAACCACTGCACCACCACGGAAGCCCCCAATCTCCTCACTTTTAATTAGCATTCTACTGTTACCCTAATTCAACAAAGATTTGTTGTCTGCTATGTGTCTAATGTTAATTAAAAATGTTTATCAGATTAACATTCTATATCCAGCTGTTTAAAATGAACAACAAATTTTCCAAAATGGATATCAGGATATGGAATCCCAGAGAAAATTTTGTCTTTGATTTTGTTTTTTTAATTTTGAATCTATTTAATGAAGACTCCCTAAAGGTATACAGAGTAAATAAAATATTCTTATAGTTTTAGTGAATTGTCGTTTATTTGCCCATACAACTAAATAATTTGAGCAGATGACATATGCCAGGAACTGAGCACTGGGAAGAAGTGAGAAATTATCACACTGTCAATGTCCATTTTATATTTCATATTTCTCAGCTTCCTCATTTCTGCAAACTGGTTCCCTATATGCTTTTACTCCTGGATTAGTAACCACTAATTCTTTGAAGCTACTCCCATTAAGAGGAGGAATCTCTTTCTCCATTCCTTAAATCTGGTCTGGCCTTGTGACTTTTTCTAACAGAATGTGGCAGATGTGGTGCTATACATCTTCCAAGTCTAGGCCTTAAAGGATTATTTGGCTTCTGTTCTCACTTTTGCTGCCCTGGAACAGGCAAGAAAGAAAGACTGAGCTATAAGAGGAAGAGACCAGTTGAGCAGAAACAAACTGTGTCAGCTCAGGTGTCTTAAACCTAGCAGGTTCCAGCCAACCTGATAGGTGATTGTAGCCACCTGAGTGACCCAAGGAGCAGTCAACAAAAGTCCCCAGCTGAATGCTGAATGCAACCCAAAATGCTGATCTACAAAACCATAAAATAGAATATAGTTGTTTTAAGGTGCTAAGTTATAGGGTATTTTGTTATGCAGATAATAAATGACTAGTATAACTCTTAAGAAGCTAGTACTTGTGTCCCTTTGTCAGTGGACCACACTCAGACTGCTGCTTTACCTGCATGAATGGAGCATCAGAAGTGCCTCTGCCAATATAGCCCTTGACCAATGACTGACAAGTGTGAGAAGGTATCACCTACATCTTCTCCTGAGCCTGACTATAGAACAGAGCTAAAGTCACCCTCTATAGGAACTTGCTAAATACTAGACCCCTTCTTGGCCTCCCCTCCATCTCTTCTAAGTTTATTCCTCATTCCCCTACTGGTTTTACCTGGGGCTGTTTCCTAAATAAATACTTTTACAGAAAACATTGTCTTGGAGTCTGCGTCTGAGAAATGCAACACAATTTAATACTACTACCTAAGAAGTAGTCCTAGGAAGCAGACCTTAAGGATAGAACTCTTATTGGATCACTCCCTAGCCAGATGACAACTGGGAACCCATTTTTGTTAGTAAACAGAGATTGCTAATATGAGGCATGCATGCATTACAATTGACTTTATGGTGAATGGGTTGGGATATAGATTGAAGGAGATGCACTGGCCTACATAATATATTTGATGTTTAATAGATATGGAGAAATGGTAATCATAAGGAATGTAGAGTTGATTCCTTGTTGTTAAGCTCCATTCATGACTGAAGAGTGAAAATAGCAAGCTCAGTTTAATCAATTAATTACCAACTCAGAGCATGACATGAATCTCAGAAGGCTTCCATAATAACATTTAAAGAGATTCTCTTGACCTATACCCAGAGGGCAAACTGTGTTTGATATCAGTTCCAGGACTTAATGGTTTGAGTAGAAGAGCTTCAAAAGAGTCTATATTATGATACTTTGCAAGCCTCTTAATTTTAGTTGAGAATCAGAGCCCCAAAAGGGAAAGTGTGAACCCTGAAACTTAGAACAGAAATATTCAGGTGGATACTCTTAAGAACATTGAAGACTCTATAGAAAATTTGGAATATAAAATTATTTTAGTTATGCTAGATTATAAAAAGGGCTAAATAACCTATTCTGACTGAAAAGTAATCAAATTATGGAAATAAATAATTGAGTAGGAGGTATTCTTTTTGTGTTTTATTTTTCCAAACCTTAATTATACCACTTAATTCCAGTGATTCATTGAATAAATTTATACTAGACATGGATATGTATAATATTTTAGTGTGTTTAGCAAGTTCTACTTTATGAAACTTCTAATTATAATCTCAACGATTTTCCCCTTTTTTTCTCCTATTTCTCTGATGTATTTCCTTTACCTATCAGTACATTCATTGAAGGTAGTTTAACATGGCCTCATTTGGCAATAATCTGTTTCCTTTTTCAGATGTTATAATGTAAATAAATAGATTAGCATGTCTGTAGCTTGTTTTATGCATGTCCTCAAAATTTGAGAAACAGTTTGAAGATTAATGTTCAATGTTAAATGAATGCTATTTGGCAGTCTTTGTGCCTTAATTAACTAAATAATCATTCCATAATGCTATCAAAGTAATTAAATTAGACTTTTATACCTATCTTAATATTCATTGATTTTGACATATTTTCAGCCACTTTCAGAGACACTGGAGGACCCAATTACATAAAATATTTTGTATAGAGAGAAGTGATAAAGATGGTGGAGTAGGAGGACGCTGAGCTCACCTCCTTCCATGAACACATCAAAAATACAACTATGGGGGTGTGGTGGTGTGATGAATTGTGAGTTTGGGATTGACATATATACACTAATATGTATAAAATGGATAACTAATAAGAACTTGCTGTATAAAAAATAAAATAAAATTCAAAAATTCAATATATATATATATATATATATATATATATATATATATATATATATAAATACAACTGCATGTGGAAAAACTCTTGTTGAAAACAAACTGGAGACTGGCAGAAAGACTCTTCTACAAAGAAAGCTATAAAGAAAAACCCACATGGAATCAGGTAGGAAGGGAAGAGAAGCAATCTGTTTGGCATCCACAATCCTGGCAGAGGTCTCAGAAGAAGAGGGAAATATCATGGACTCAGGTATACTCCTGGAGAGTGAGAAGTTCAAGCCGTATATAAGTCACCCCAGTCCCAGGGTCTGACACCAGAAAGATGAGTTCTCTTAGATGGTTGAAAACCACTGGGGCTTACCAGAAGGTTGTAAGAAACTGAGGCTCCATTCTTATAGAGGAAGGAGAGACAGATCAGACCCAACCCTGCCTCTGACCAGGGCAGAAGAAGCCATTACCAGTGCACACAACCTTACCCACATTTAGGAATAGTGAAACTAGCTCCCAGGGTGGAGATCAATATTGCCAGCAGGAGCAAAACCAGCTCAGCACTGTGGAACCAAATCCCTCCAACTCCAACACAACACAACACAACCAAGGTGTGCACAACAAAGAAAAAGTAAAACCAGCACAGAAATATAGCCTCAAGCCCTCAGGCCCCTGCCACTACCCCAAACCAAGGCAGAGACTGCAATCACACATAGAGAAACTCAACTTCCTTAGGGCTTCTGCTGCAGCATCTTGGGTCCCAATCCCACTTATGATAGAGTGATGACTGCTATGAGCATAGGAGAAGCACTAGCTCACACGTGGTTCTGGTTCCAACCCCTCTATCTTTAGCCCTACCTCTTACCAAGGAGGGGGCTGAAAGCACTTCCCAGGGAAAGATATTACCCATACTCACTTCAGATCCAGCTGTCCCACCAAAGCCATTAGGCACACACAGACTGCATAGGGATGGTCCCACACAAGGAAACAACTTCAAGACCGAGATAGGTAACTGCTCACCTAATTTCACAGAGGCAGAGAAGGTTAAGAAAAATGAGAAGAGAGAGGAATATGTTTCAAGCAAAAACAAGAAAAGCCCTTGGGAGAAAAAAAAAAAAAAAACCCTAATGAAACAAAGATAAATAATATGCCAGATAAAGAATTAAAAACAACAGTAATAAGAATCCTAACTGAACTTGGGAAAAGAATAATGAACACAGTGAGAATATTAACAAAGAAATAGAAAATATAAAAAAGAACTTATCAGAGCTGAAGAATACAATAACTGAAATGAAAAATACCCTAGAGGAATATAATAGCTGATTAGGTGATAGAGAAGAATGTATAAGTGATCTGGAAGATAGAATAATAGAAATTACCAAAAATGTTTTTTTTTTAAATGAGGATAGTTTAAGGGATCCGTATAACAACATCAAGTGTACTAACATTTCCATTATAGGGGTTCCAGAAAGAGAAGAGAGAGAGAAAAAAAGGAAGAAAATATATTTGATAAAATTATGGATGAAAACTTTATGAAGCTGATGAAGAAAACAGATTTCCAGGTACAGAATGCACAGATAGTCCCAAACAAAATGAATCCAAACAGACCTACACCAATGTATATCATAATTAAAATGGCAAAAGTTAAAGAAAAAAGAGAATCTTAAGGACAGCAACAGAAAAACAAAGGGTCACATAAAAAGAAACTCCCATAAATCTATCAGCTGATTTTTTTGCCAAAACTTTGCAGGAAAGAAGGGAATGGCATGATATATATAAAGTGCTGAAATGGAAAAAAACCAAACCAAACCAAAACAAAAAACTCAATGTAGGATACTCTGCCCAGCAAGGTTATCATTCAGAACTGAAGGAGAGATAAAGAGCTTCTCAGACAGGCAAAAACTAAGAGTTCATCACTATTAAACCAACCTTACAAGAAGTATTAAAGGGTCTTCTTTAAGTGAAAAAGAAAAACTACAATAGAAATAAGAAATTAAGAAGAGGAAAAATCCTACTAGTAAAGACAAATATATAGTAAAGTCTACGAATCAACCACTTAAATAAGCTAGTATGAAAGTTAAAAGACAAAAATTGTAAAGTCAAATATATCTAAAATAAACAGTTAAGGATAAGCAGGAAGATGTAAAACATGACATCAAAAACACAAAACGTGGGGGAAGGGAGTAAAAAATGTAGAACTTTTAGAATAAGTTTCAACTTAAATGACTATCAATTTAAAACAAGTACACATTGTTATAAGTCAACATATATGAACTCCATGATAAACACAAATCAAAAACCTACAATACATACACATAAACTAGAGAGAAAGGAAAACAAGCATTACACAAAGAAAATCATCAAACCACAAGGTAAGAGACTAAAAGAAGAAGAAAAGAACAGAGAAGAACTACAAAACAACCAGAAAACAAGTAACAAAATAGCACTTACACATAACTACCAACAATCACTTGAAATGTCAATGGACTAAGTGTTCTAATCACAAGACATAGGTGGCTGATTGGATTAAAGGAAAAGCCCCAACTATATGTTACCAAGAAGAGAATCACTTCAGAGCTAAAGACACTCACAGACTGAAAGCAAGGGGATGGGAAAAAATAATCTATGCAAGTGGAAACAAAAAGAAAACTGGGGTCCCAATACACATATCAGACAAAGTAGATTTTAAAACAAGTTCTACAATAAAAGATGAACAAGGGCACTAAATAATGATAAAGAGATCAATACAAGAACAGGCTATATCATTCATAAACATATAGGCACCCAATATTTGAGCATCAAAATATATATAGCAAATATTAACAGATATAAAGGGAGAAATTGACAATAATATTAGAGGAGTTTAACATCAGACTTATATCAAAGGACAGATCATCCGGACAGAAAATCAATAAGGAAACAGTGACCTTAAATGTGGTCATTAGATGAGTTAGATTTAATGGATATCTACAGGACTTTCCATGCAAAAAGAGCAGAATGCACATTCTTCTCAAGTACACATGGAACATTCTGCAGGATAGATCACATGCTAGACCACACAACAAGGTTTGAGAGGATAGATATTATATTGAGCAACTTTTCCAAACACCACTGTACAAAACTGGAAATCATTCACAGAAGAAAAATGGAAAAAACACAAACATGTGAAGACTAAAAAATTATGCCACACACACAAAAAAATGAGTCATTAAAGAAATCAAAGAGGAAATCAGAAAATACGTTAAGAAAAATGAAAATAAAAATACAACTTTCCTAAATCTATGGAACGCAGTGAAACAGTTGTAAGAGGGAATTTTATAGTGGTACATGCCTACCTCAAGAAACAAGGAAAATTTCAAACAACTTAAACTACCATCAAAAGTCATTAGAAAAAGAAGAAACAAAGCCCTAAGTCAGCAGAAGGAAGGGAATGATAAAGATTAGAGAAGAAATAAATAAAAATAGAGACAAAAAAACATTAGAAAAGAGCAATAAAATGAAGATCTGTTTTTTTGAAAAGATAAACAAAGTTGGTAAGCCTTTACCCAGGCTCATTAGGAAAAAAAGACAGAGGACCCAAATAAACAAAATAAGAAATGAAAGAGGAGAAATTACAACTGACATTGCAGATATGCAATCATAAGAGAATACTGTAAAAAATTATATGCCAACAAATTGGACAGCCTAGAAGAAATGGATGCATTCCTAGAAACATAAAATCTTCTAAAACCAAATTGGGAAGAAATAGATAATCTGAATAGACCAATTACTAGTATTCAAATTGAATCGGTAATAAAAAATCTCTCACTAAGTAAAAGTTCAGGAATGCACTACTTCACAGGGGAATTATACCAAACATATAAATAAGATTTAATGCCTATACTTCTGAAACTTTTCCAAAAATGTGAAGAGGGAACACTCCCAAATTCATTCTATGAAGCCACCATTACTGTGATACCAAAACCAGAAAAATCACTAAAAAAAGAAAAGAAAATTATAGGACAATATCTCAGGTGTAAAAATTCCTGGCAAACCAAAATCATCAATATATAAAAAAGGATCATACACCATGATTAAGAGGGATTTATTTCAGTGATGCAAGGATGGTTCAAAATCCACAAGTCAATCAATGTGATACACCATGTTAACCAAATGGAGGAAAAAAATTGTATGACAATCTCAATAAATGCAGAAAAAAAACATTTGATAAAATTCAAAATCCATTAATGGTAAAAATTTTTATCAAAGTTGGTATAGAGGGAACATATGTCAACATAATAGAGGCCATTTATGACAAACCCACAGCTAACATCATACTAAATGGTGAAAAGCTGAGAGCTTTTCCTGTAAAATCAGGAATAAGACAAGGATGTGTACTTTCACTACTTCTATTCAACATAATATTGGAAGTACTAGCCACAGAAATCAAACACTTCCAAATTGGAAAAAAAGAAATAAAACTCTTACTATTTACAGATGAGATGATACTATGTATAAAGAAAACCTTAAAGTCTCCACCAAAAATATTAGAACTAATAAGTAAATTCAGTAAAGTTGCAGGATACAAGCTTAATATGCAGAAACACGTGCTTTTCTATACATTAAAAATGAACTCTAAGAAAGAGAAAGTAAGCAAAAATAATCCCATGTATAACAAGCAAAAATAATAAAATAGCTAGTAATAAACTTAACCAAGAATGTGAAATATCTATACTCTGGAAACTATAAGACATTGATGATGGAAATTGAAGATGATACAAATAAGTGGAAAGATAGTTTGTGTTCATAGATTGGAAGAATTGATATTATTAAATTCCCGTACTACCCAAAGTAATCTACAGATTCTATGCAATCCCTATCAAAACACCCATGACATTTTTCACATAAGTGGAAAAATAATCCTAAAATTTATATAGAATCAGAAAAGACCCCAAGTAGCTAAAACAACCTTGAGAAAAAGGAGGAAAACTGGAGGTATCAACTTCCCTGAATTTAGACCATAGTATAAAGCTGCAGTAATCAACACAGTATGGTACTGGCACAAAAACAGATATATAGGTCAATGAAGCAGCATAGACAGCCCAGAAGTGAATGCATGCTTATATGGTCATTAATATAATAAAGAGATAAGACTATACAATGAAGAAAGACAGTCTCTTCAAGAATTGGTGCTGGGAAAATTGGACAGTTACATGCAAGACAATCAATCTGGACTACTTTTTCACACCATATGAAAAAATAAATTCAAAATAGATTGAAGAGTTAAATGTAAGACCTGAAGCCACAAAACTTCTAGGAGAAAAGATAAGCAAAACACTCTGATGTAAGCCTTGGCAATATCTTTTTGGATCTCTCTCCTCAGTCAAGGGAAACAAAAGCAAAAATAAACAAATGTGATCTAATTAAACTTAAAAGCTTTCACACAGAAAGGAAACCAACAACAAAATAAAAACACAGCCTACTGAATGAAAGAAAATTTTGCAAATATTATGTCTGATAAGAGGTTAATATGCAAAATATATAAACAGCACATACAACTCAATAACAAAAAAACAAAAGACTTAATTAAAAAATGAGCAGAAGACCTGAATAGACATTTTTCCAAAGATGATGTACAGATGGCCAACAGACACATGAAAAGTTGCTCAACATCACTAATCATCTTGGGAATGTAAATGAAAACTAACTACAATGAGATATCACCCCACACCTGTCAGAATGGTTATCATCAAAAAGTCAACAAATAACAAATGTTGGCAAGAATTTGGAGAAAGGAAACCTAGTACACTGTTGGTGAGGATGTAAATTGATGCAGCCACTGTGGAAAAGAGTATGTAGGTTCCTCAAAAAAGTTAAAAATAGAAGCATTATATAATTCAGCAATTCCACTCCTGGGTATATATCTGAAGAAAACAAAGACACTAATTTGGAAAGATACATGCACCACATGTTCATAGCAGCCTTATTTACAATAGCCAAGATATGGAAGCAACCTAAGTCTCCATCCAGAGATGAATGGATAATGATGATGTGAGATACACACACACACACACACACACACACACAGTGGAATATTACTCAGGCATAAAAAAATGAAATTTTGTCATTTGAAACAACATGGATGGACCTGGAGGGTATCATGCTTAGTGGAGTAAGTCAGACAGAGAAAGACTAATACTGTATGTTTTCACTTATATATGGAATCTAAAAAATAAAACAAGTGAACAAATATAACAAAACAGAAAGAAGCTCCGATATATAGAGAACAAACTACTGGTTATCAGTGGGGAGGGGAAACATGGATGTAGGGGTTTAACAGGGGCAAACTATTAGGTATAAAATTTAAAAAGTACAAGGAAGTAATGTACAGCACAGGAAATATAGGCAATATTTTATAATTACTTTAAATGGAGTATAAGATATCAACACATTGAATCATTATGTTGTACACCCAAAGTAATGTAATACTGTAAATCACGTATATTTCAATTTAAAATATTTTCATACTTCAACTTATTAAAATTAAGATTGAATGACAATGCATAGACATTCTAAAAATTAATCTTAAAACTGATAATATTTCAATTTCAAACTCCAAAATTTGTGTCTGTAATAAAAAGGCAATAATCACCAAGAACACTTTTTAAAAGAATAATGATGGGGTTAATATGTGAAATTAATAATCACAATTCTTTTCTTCTTTAATTTTTAAATTTTATTTTATTTACTTTTTTATACAGAAGGTTCTTATTAGTCATCCATTTTATACACATTAGTGTATACATGTCAATCCCAATCTCCCAATTCATCACACCACACCCCCACCACCCGCCACTTTCCCCCTTTGGTGTCCATAAGTTTGTCCTCTATATCAGTATCTCAACCTGCAAACCAGTTCATCTGTACCATTTTTCTAGGTTTCACATATATGCGTTAATATTTGTTTTTCTCTTTCTGACTTACTTCACTTTGTATGACAGTCTCTAGATCCATCCACGTCTCTACAAATGACCCAATTTCGTTCCTTTTTGGGGCTGAGTAATATTCCATTGTATAGTGGTACCACATCTTCTTTATCCATTTGTCTGTTGATGGGCATTTAGGTTGCTTACATGACCTGGCTATTGTAAATAGTGCTGCCATGAACGTTGGGGTGCATGTGTCTTTTTGAATTATGTTTTCCTCTAGGTATATGCCCAGTAGTGGGATTGCTGGGTCACACGGTAATTCTATTTTTAGTTTCTTAAGGAACCTCCATACTGTTCCCCATAGTGGCTGTATCAATTTACATTCCCACCAACAGTGCAAGAGGGTTCCCTTTTCTCCACACCCTCTCCAGGACTTGTTGTTTGTAGATTTACTGATGATGCCCATTCTAACTGGTGTGAGGTGATACCTCATTGTAGTTTTGATTTGCATTTCTATAATAATTAGTGATGTTGAGCAGCTGTTCATGTGCTTCTTGGCCATCTGTATGTCTACTTTGGAGAAATGTCTATTTAAAATGATCCCTTGATCATTTTTTGATTGGGTTGTTTGTTTTTTTACTATTGAGCTGCATGAGCTGTTTATATATATTGGAGATTAATCCTTTGTCTGTTGATTCATTTGCAAATATTTTCTCCCATTCTGAGGGTTGTCTTTTCATCTTGTTTATGGTTTCCTTTGCTGTGCAAGAGCTTTTAAGTTTCATTAGGCCCCAATTGTTTATTTTGTTTTTATTTCCATTACTCTAGGAGGGGATCAAAAAAGATCTTGCTGTGATTTATGTCAGAGTGTTCTTCCTAAGTTTTCTTCTAAGAGTTTTATAGTGCCCGGTCTTACATTTTGGTCTCTAATCCATTTTGTGTTTATTTTTGTTTATGGTGTTATGGAGTGTTCTAATTTCAGTCTTTTCCATGAAGCTGGCCAATTTTCCCAGCACCACTTATTGAAGAGACTGTCTTCTCTCCATTGTATATCCTTGCCTCCCTTGTCATAGATTAGTTGACCATAGGTGCGTGGGTTTATCTCTGGGCTTTCTATCTTGTTCCATTGATCTATGTTTCTGTTTTTGTGCCAGTACCATATTGTCTTGATTACTGTAGCTTTGTAGTATAATCTAAAGTCAGGGAGTCTGATTCCTCCAGCTCCGTTTTTTCCCTCAGGACTGCCTTGGCTATTCTGGGTCTTCTGTGTTTCCATACAAATTTTAAGATTTTTTGTTCTAGTTCTGTAAAATATGCCATTGGTAATTTGATAGGGATTGCATTGAATCTGTAGATTTCTTTGGGTAGTATAGCCATTTTCACAATATTGATTCTTCCAACCCCAAAACATGGTATATCTCTCCATCTGTTGGTATCATCTTTAATTTCTTTCATCAGTGTCTTATAGTTTTGTGCATATAGGTCTTTTGTCTCCCTTGATAGGTTTATTCCTAGGTATTTTATTCTTTGTGTTGCAGTGGTAAATGAGAGTCTTTCCTTAATTTCTCTTTCAGATTTTTCATCATTAGTGTATAGGAATGCAAGAGATTTCTGTGCATTAATTTTGTATCCTGAAACTTTACCAAATTCATTGATTAGCTCTAGAAGTTTTCTAGTAGCACCTTTAGGATTCTCTATGTATAGTATCATGTCATCTGCAAACAGTGACAGTTTTATTTCTGATTTTCCAATTTGTATTCTTTTTATTTCTTTTTATTCTCTGATTGCCAAGGCTAGGACTTCCAGAACTATGTTGAATAATAGTGGTGAGAGTGGACATCCTTGTCTCGTTTCTGATCTTAGAGGAAATGCTTTCAGTTTTTCACCACTGAGAATGATGTTTGCTGTGAATTTGTCATATATGGCCTTTATTATATTGAGATAGGTTCCCTCTACGCCCACTTTCTGGAGCATTTTTATCATAAATGGGTATTGAATTTTGTCAAAAACCTTTTTCTGCATCTATTGAGATGATCATGTGGTTTTTATTCTTAAATTTTTTACTATGGTGTATCACATTGATTTATTTGCGTCTATTGAAGAATCCTTGCATCCCTGGGATAAATCCCACCTGATCATGGTGTATGATCCTTTTAATGTGCTGTTGGATTCTGTTTTCTAGTATTTTGTTGAGGATTTTTCATCTATATTCATCAGTGATATTGATCTGTAATTTTCTTTTTTTTTGTAGTATCTTTTTCTGGTTTTGGTATCAGGGTGATGGTGGCCTCATAGAATGAGTTTGGGAGTGTTCCTTCCTCTGCAATTTTTTGGAAGAGTTTGAGAAGAATGGGTGTTAGCTCTTCTCTAAATGTTTAATAGAATTCACCTGTGAAGTCTTCTGGTCCTGGACTTTGTTTGTTGGAAGATGTTTAATCACAGTTTCAATTTCTCTACTTGTGATTGATGTGTTTATATTTTGTATTTCTTCCTGGTTCAGTCTTGGAAGATTATACCTTTCTAATAATTTGTCCATTTCTTCCAAGTTGTCCATTTTATTGGCATAGAGTTGCTTGTAGTAGTCTCTTAGGATGCTTTGTATTTCTGCGGTGCCTGTCGTAACTTCTCCCTTTTCATACCTAATTTTATTGATTTGAGTCCTCTCCCTCTTTTTCTGATGAGACTAGCTAATGGTTTATCAGTTTTGTTTATCTTCTCAAAGAATCAGCTTTTAGTTGTATTGATCTTTGCTATTGTTTCCTTTTTTTCTATTTCATTTATTTCTGCTCTGATCTTTATGATTTCTTTCCTTCTGCTAACTTTTGGTTTTGTTTGTTCTTCTTTCTCTAGTTCTTTTAGGTGTATGGTTTGATTTTTTATTTGAGATATTTCTTGTTTTTTGAGATAGGCTTGTATAGCTATAAACTGCCCTCTTAGAACTGATTTTGCTGCATCCCATAGGTTTTGGATCGTCGTGTTTTCACTGTCATTTGTCTCTAGGTATTTTTTTGATTTCCTCTTTGATTTCTTCAGTGATCCCTTGGTTATTTGGTAACGTATTGTTTAGCCTCCATGTGTTTGTGTTTTTTACGTTTTTTTCCCTGTAATTGATTTCTAATCTCATAGCATTGTGGTCAGAGAAGATGCTTGAAATGATTTCAATTTTCTTAAATTTACTGAGTCTTGATTTGTGACCCAACATGTGACCTATCCTGGACAATGTTCCAAGCACACTTCAGAAGAAAGTGTAATCTGCTGTTTTTGGTTTAAATGTTCTATAAATATCAATGAAATCTATCTGGTCTATTGTGTAATTTAAAGCTTGTGCTTCCTTATTAATTTTCTGTTTTGATGATGTGTCCATTGGTGTAAATGAGGTGTTAAAGTCCCCCACTATTATTGTGTTACTGTCAATTTCCTCTTTTAGAGCTGTTAGCAGTTGCCTTATGTATTGAGGTGCTCCTATGTTGGGTGCATATATATTTATAATTGTTATATCTTCTTGGATTGATCCTTTGATCATCATGTAGTGTCCTTCCTTGTCTCTTGTAACATTCTTTATTTTAAAGTCTATTTTATCTGATATGAGTATAGCTACTCCAGCTTTCTTTTGATTTCTTTTTGCATGGAATATCTTTTTCCAGCCCATCACTTTCAGTCTGTATGTGTCCCTAGGTCTAAAGTGGGTGTCTTGTAGACAGCATATATATGGATATTGTTTTTGTATCCATTCAGCAGGCCTGTGTCTTCTGGTTGGAGCATTTAATCCATTCACGTTATAGGTAATGATCGATATGTATGTTTCTATGACCATTTTCTCAATTGTTTTGGGTTTGTTTTTGTAGGCCCTTTTATTCTCTTGTTGTTTCCCACTTAGAGAAGTTCCTTTAGCATTTGTTGTAGAGTTGGTTTGGTAGTGCTGAACTCTCTTAGCTTTTGCTTATCTGTAAAGCGTTTGATTTCTCCATTGAATCTGAATGAGATCCTTGCTGGGTAGAGTAATCTTGGTTGTACGTTCTTCCCTTTCATCACTTTAAGTATATCATGTCACTCCCTTCTGGCTTGTAGAGTTTCTGCTGAGAAATCAGCTGTTAACCTTATGGGAGTTCCCTTGTATGTTGTCATTTTTCCCTTGCTGCTTTCAATAATTTTTCTTTGTCTTTAATTTTTGCCAATTTGATTACTATGTGTCTCGGCATGTTTCTCCTTGGTTTATCCTGTATGGGACTCTCTGCACTTCTTGGACTTGGGTAGCTATTTCCTTTCACATGTTAAGGAAGTTTTCAACTATAATCTCTTCAAATATTTAATATTTTCTCGGGTCCTTTCTATCTCTCTTCTTCCTCTGGCACCCCTATAATGAGAATGTTGTTGTGTTTAATGTTGTCCCAGAGGTCTCTTAGGCTGTCTTCATTTCTTTTCATTCTTTTCTCTTTATTCTGTTCTGCAGCAGTGAATTCCATCATTCTGTCTTCCAGGTCACTTATCCGTTCTTCTGCTTCAGTTATTCTGCTCTTGATTCCTTCTTGTGTATTTTTCATTTCAATTATTGTATTGTTCATCTCTGTTTGTTTGTTCTTTACTTCTTCTAGGTCTTTGTTGAACATTTCTTTCATCTTCTCGATCTTTTCCTCCAGTCTTTTTCTGACATCCTGGATCATCTTCACTATCATTATTCTGAATTCTTTTTCTGGAAGGTTGCCTATCTCCACTTCATTTAGTTGTTTTTGTGGGGTTTTATCTTGTTCCTTCATCTGGTACATAGCCCTCTGCCTTTTCATCTTTTCTATCTTTCTATGAATGTGGTTTTCATTCCACAGGCTGCAGGATTGTAGTTCTTCTTGCTTCTGCTGTCTGTCTTGTGGTGGATGAGGCTATTGAAGAGGATTGTGGAAGTTTCCTGTTGGGAGGGACTGGTGGTGGGTAGAGCTGGCTGTTGCTCTGGTGGGCAGAGCTCAGTAAAACTTTAATTCACTTGTCTGCTGATGGGTTGGGCTGGGTCCCCTCCCTGTTGCTTGTTTGGCTTGAGGCCACCCACCACTGGAGCCTACCCAGGCTCTTTGCTGGGGCTAATGGCAGACTCTGGGAAGGTTCATGTCAAGGTGTACTTCCCAGAACTTCTGCCACCAGTGTCCTTGTCTTCACGGGGGGACAGAACCACCCCTGCCTCTGCAGGAGACCCTCCAACACTAGAAGGTAGGTCTGGTTTAGTCTCTATGGGGTCACTGCTCCTTCCCCTGGGTCCCGATGCTCACATTACTTTGTGTGTGCCCTCCAAAAGTGGAGTCCTTGTTTCCCCCAGTCCTGTCAAAGTCCTGCAATCAAATCCTGCTAGCCTTCAAAGTCTGATTCTCTAGGAATTCCTCCTCCTATTGCTGGACCCCCAGGTTTGGAGGCCTGACGTGGGGCTCAGGACCTTCACTCCAGTGGGTGGACTTCTGTGGTATAAATGTTCTCCAGTCTGTGAGTCACCCAACCAGCAGTTATGGGATTTGATTTTATTGTGATTGTGCCCCTCCTACCATCTCATTGTGGCTTCTCCTTTGTCTTTTGATGTTGGGTATCTTTATTGGTGAGTTCCAGTGTCTTCCTGTCGATGATTGTTCAGCACTTAGTTGTGATTCCAGTTTTCTCACAAGAGGGAGTGAGAGCACGTCCTTCTACTCTACCATCTTGAACCGATCTTCCATAAATTTCTAAGGAGAATGCAATTCAGGTAGACCCACTTAATCAGCATCTATTTTGTGTCAGGCTGTTTACTAGGCATTTTACGTTTATATATTGTGCTTAAGGAAGACAAAAAAATTCCAGTTGAAGCTGATGTTTTCTTTCTCCAAGAGGTTAAAAGAGCCAGCTGTTGATCTTAGGCACATTATCTTATTTCAATAAGCCAATAATCACAGTCCTAAAAACGGTATGCTTCTGGTGCCCAAAGAGATCAATGAGATGAAAAAAAAAATTAGAAAAAGATATGTTTGTGTGTGTGTGTCACAATTTCATTGCACTGTAAGATATTAACCAGCTTTGTATATAATTCTGCCATCTTATTACAGCATCCTTTTTCCAATGACTCTTTATGCTGTTAGCTTAAAGAAAAACATACAACCTAAAAGTTGTGAGTTAAGTTTTATTCAGGGTCCTCCTGATGACTATAGCTTGGGAGACAACTTCTTAGTAGCTCTGAGAAGCTGTTCCAAAGAGGTAGAGGAGGAATCAGTAAATACATATATATTTTTTGACTAGGAAATACATGTAGTCAATCATACATCTTGGTAAAAGGTTACTGCTAATCACAAAGAATAGGTATGTCAAGTTAATTGTATTAGTGCTTTTCTATGTTTGGGAAGATGCAAGAATCTGGGTTTCATTGGGTTAATATGTATCTTAGCTCTCTAAGTGCCCCTATATCCAAAGCACAGAATGCTTCATTTCTGTTTTTTCCATCCTGAATTCCCCTTAGGTCATACTCTTGTTGGGCGAGTGCAGTGGGTGTGATTTTAACCCTTTGTGTAAATGAATGATGAAGGAAAATCTTTGCTCTTTTTGTTTATAATACTAAACACCTATTCTTTGAACCAGCCTTACCATTTTGCTGGTTGTCTCAATAATTATTAAACAAATATTTGGAATGGGCTTGCTCCATATTTATAATAAGAGTCTTGTTTTTAACTTTTAAAATTCTATTTTGACACTAGGTGTATTTTCAGAACAGTGAGGAGACTAGGCCGGTGGGAGCTTAAAGAGGAGGAGGAAGCAGGCAATGACATCAGAGAGTTATCAGAGGAGGAGAGAGGAGCAGATTGTGAAGGACTTTGTTGGCTTTGGAAGATTTTGTACTTTTATTCTAAAGGATGTGGAAAGCCATGGAAAAGTTTTGAACAAAGTCATGCTAAAGTCATGCTAGGTTGGGTTTTATGGCATAGTTTTTATATACAGCAACCCAAAGGCACAAACCATAAAGGAAGAAATATGCCATTTTAACTACATAAAAATTAAGGTCTTCAGTGGGCAAAATGTCATAAATGGTGTTTAAAGGCAGACATGATGCAACAGATTTTAAATGTGCCTGCACAGTTTGGCTTACCCAGGTGCTTTCCTATGATTGCCATAAGAAGATCACACCCAGGCTCTGGGTGCTGAGTTCCAGTGATCCCAGAATGATAAAGACCCAGAAGCAAATTTGAATCTAAATAGCTTTCTGTGGAGGAGAATAGCCCAGCTAAGTCCAACTGAGTGACAGCTGATGCATGATCTGTAGATGAGGAAAATAAATACTTGCTATTTTAAGTGTCTGAGATTTTAAAGTTTTTTGTTATACAGCTTTTCTACATCAGAACTAATACATGCTAAATCCTCAAAGTGTTAAATGAAAGAGACATTGAGCTGTATCTTCACAAGCCCTCTCCAAAGTGTCAGCCCTCAATTTTACTGCTACAACGATATGGAGAAGAGGAGGAAGCAACCTCAAGAGATTGGAACTCCTAAGGAAAAAAAGCTTTATTTTCATAACGATGCCCCAATAAATTCCCATTAATAATGATATTATTTAACATCTATTTAAGACACACTATTTTCCAGAAGTTATTTTCAGCTGGTAGCATGGGATTAAAAAGAACAGACTCTAAAGCATACTATCTAAGATCAAATTTCATCTCGGTTTATTAGTTATACAGGCTAGGTAGTTAACATTTCTGTGCATCAGCTTCCTCATATGTAAAATTTGGATGAGAGATTATAGTTCTTATCATGGGACTGTTTTGAGGGTTACATGAATTAATATACATAAGATACATAGAACAATGGCACATAGTGGTAATTATTATTACTATTATTGTTATTATTATTATATGTATAGGTTTGTTTAATCTTTAAAACAACCCAGTGAGGTAGTTACAATTATTCTTGTTGTCTAAGCTTGCTTTGAATGGAAAAGTAGCATAACAAAGGAGTTAAAGGTAAGAGTTTTAGTACTAACCTTTCTCTCTATCACTTGCTTGATTGTGGTCTCTTGCAAAATACTTAAACTCACTGTGCCTAAAGTTTTTTTTTTTGTTTTTTTTTTTAGTCTTTAAAATGGGTATCACAATAATAATACCTGTCTCCGGAGATAATAAATGTTTGTGTATTGCAGGGCGGCTGGGAGGAAGTTTTGTGGTGGTGGGAAAGTCCTTAAAGGAGCCCCCCAAAACCCCTAAACCTTAAAGTATATATATACCTCTTGCAGAAGAAATTTAAATAATAAACATACCAATTGAAAAATAGACAAATGCATGAACTGGCAATTGACAAAACAAGAAAATAATATGACCAATAAACCTTTAAAACTTTAAGCTCAATATTTTAATATGCAATTTAGAATAAGATTTTATTTGGTGATTATCAAATTGGAACAGGCTTTAAAACTGATTCTGTCAGCACAGATAAGCTGTGATAGAAATATCTTCTCTTATGTTGCTGGCAGGGGAGGGGAAGTATGGGTTAGGGGGAGTGTAAATTGAGACAACCTTTCTGCAAGGAAAGTTTGTAATATGTATCATAGGTTTAGATCATAATACCAAAAAATCCCATCAACATATAATTGGATAGATAAATTTTGGCATAGTCATACAAAGGAATGTCATTCAGTAATTAAAAAATATACATATATGTGTGTGTGTATATATATATATATATATATATATATATATATATATATATATATATATATCAACCTGGATGAAGCTCAAAAACACACTGAGTGAAGAAGCCGGAAAGAGTCATACATCTCATATGATTCAATGTGTATAAAGTTCAGTGCAGTCAAATAAAAGCTATGGTGACAAAATGAAAATGGTAATGTACTCTGGTGGGTTTGTGGGGACTTGGCAAAGTAGGTGGTACAGGGGATTTCGTTGGAAAGGAAAACAAGAAAACATTCTGGGGGATGGAATAGTCTATATTTTGCCACAGGCGCTTTTAAAGTCCTCACTATATACATTTGTCAAATCACTTATAATTTTATCACATGTATATTTATCTCAGTTTTAAAAGAAAAAGAGCAGGGGTCTTAAAAAGATTTATACAGCATGCCTCAGCAATTTCAATACTGGGAGTTTATATTAAGTGTTAAAAATGTGTCATACTAGACCTTAAAAGACATCTCACTCAAGAAGATATACAGTTGGCAAATAAGCATATGAAAAGATACTCCATATCATATGTTATCAGAGAAACAAATTAAAACAATGAGATACCATTAAAAAACCATTAGAATGGCTAAAATCCAAAATTGACAGCACCAAATGTTTGCAAGGTTGTGGAGCAACAGAAACTCTCATTCATTGCTGGTGGGATGAAAAATGACAGTTTGGTGGACAGTGTGGCAGTTAAATAAAACAAAAACAAAAAACTAAACATATCTAACCATATGATGCAGCAAGTGAGTTCCTTGGTATTTACCCAAAGGAGTTGAGAATTTATGTCCACACAAAAACCTGCATTTGGATGTTTATGGCAGCTTTATTCAAAACTGCCAAAACCCAGAATCAGTAGATGAATGGGTAAATAAACAGTGATACATATAGACAATGAACTATTATTTAGCACAAAAATGATATGAGCTATCAAGCCTTAAAAAGAGATGAAGGAAACTTAAATGCTTTGAATTATACCATTAAGTGTACACTTAATTGTACATTTTTACATACTAAGTGCAAGAAACCAATCCTCAAAGGCTACATGCTATATCATTCCAACTATATGACATCCTGGAAAAGGCAAAACTATAAAGACAGTAAAAGAGCAGTGGTTACCAGGGGTTGGGGTGGGGGGAAGGAATAAATAGAGCACAGAGGATTCTTAAGGCAGTGAAAATACTCTGTATGATACTACAATGATTGTGTAACTGAGCAGGACCCTATGGGGCCTTCCCAGGGAGACTGTTCCTTCATATCCTCTGCTTTATCTCCTCTCTGAAGTGCTTAGTTAATAGTATCTGAATCACATTTCCTGAGTTGTTCTACAGATGTGAAAACCCCCACCAAATGGAAGATGTTAATTACTTGATGACGATGAGCACGTAGCCTCCAGGCCTCCAGGAGCCTAAGGATTGATAACGTTAACCTCTGTGACACTGTCTTGTTTCCTCACCATCAAACAATCAGAAAATTGTGCACAAGCTGATCACATACCCTGCAGCTCCCTCCCTCACCTGGCCTTTAAAAGTGCTTTGCTGAAACCCGTTGGGAAGTTCAGAGATTTGGGGGCATGAGCCACTTGTCTCCTTGCATGGCTCTGCAATAAAACTTTCTGTGCTCCAAACTCTGATGTTTCAGTATTATTTGGCCTCCGAGTGCTTTGGGCACAGGAACTTCCGTTCAATAATAACTAGGTGTCATTATACATTTGTCCAAACCTATAGCGTGTACAATACCAAGAGTGAACCCTAAAGTAACTATGGACTTTGGGTGATTATGATGTGTCAGTTTAGGTTCATCCTTGGTAACAAATATACCACTTAGGTAGGGGTTATTGATAGTGGGGGAGGCAATACATACATAAGCCAGGGGATATAAAGGAAAACTCAATTTTGTTGTGAACCTAAACCTGCTCTTAAAAAGCCTTTTTAAAATGTATATACTAACAATTATTGAGGATAATCAAGCATACATATCTAACTGTATGTTGTATGGTAAACTATTCAAACCAGGAAACTGGAGAACACCCTTCTCTCATTTATAGACATAATTTCACAGTATCCTAAAACAGTTTAACTTGAATAACAAAATAATGCCCTAAAGATTTTTGGTTTGTGTTTTTTCTAGCTAATTATTTTAGAATATCTTTGACATTTCTCCAACATTTTCCTTCTTTTCTAAAGCACATTAAGGCTCTTTGATAAAACCAAGATCTTCCAGAATATGTAAACTTAAATAGCCTAGAATCTTCAAAAATAAAATGCCCAGTGAAACTACTCTCTATGATACTGTAATGATGTATATCGGTCATATAATTGTTTAAATACATAGAATGTACAATACCAAGAGTGAAACAATGTAAACTATGGGTGATAATAATGTGTCAATGTAGGATCATCAATTATTAAAAAATAAATACTACTCTGGTGGGGGATGTTTATAATGGCAGAGGTTATGCACATGTGGTGATAAAGTATATATGGAAAATATCTATACCTTTGGCTCAATTTTGCTGTGATTCTAAAACTACTCTAAAAATGAAGTTTATTAATTTTTTAAATTAAAAATAAAGTAAAATACCTATCTTAACTCCAAAGAGTGGGATAGTTGGAAATGTTTAGAATTTGAATAGACTAGTTAGAGTTCATATCACCCAAAACGCAAGTTCTGGAAAGATAAAATAGCAAAATTTTTTGGCTAAACACTAGGAGGAAAGAGATTTCTGTGATCTCCATAAACTGTAATCTCCATATGCTCCCTTAGGCAAGTTTTGTTTGCTCACTCCTTTGTAACTGAGAGGCAACATTGTGTCTGTTTCTACTTTTCATTGGTTATCTAGGGCTCAAAAGGCCATAATATCTAGGGGGAAAATGTTGTACAGGTAAATATGTATGAAAATATTTATTTTATCATTGTCTAAAGCAATTAAACATTTGAAGAAGTCTAAACATCTGTAACACTGTGATAATTTTCTTAATAAATTGTGGTCCATGAAATTAAATATCATGGAAACACACACTTGGAAAACAACCCCAGTTTGTGCCCTACTAATAATGTGACCTTGAAAAAAATCTAAGCCTCAGTTTCCCCACATGTAAAATGGGGACATTAATAATTCCTATGTCAAAGAGTCATTGAAAAAATAGAATTAGTTAACATTTACAAAGAAATTAGAACAATGTTCAGCAAAGAGAAAAATCTATTTAAACATTACTTATCATTATTTTAGAAATTTATTTTATAAGAAATAACATATGAATAGAGAGAAAAAGAAGTACAGAAATACATTAACATTTTCACATTGCTTTTGGGTAGAATGTTTAATAGTGATCCTTAATTCCCTCTTTATTTCTATCACTATTTTTAAATGTTTTTAACCACAAACATTTATTGGGGAACAAAAAAGATTAAAAAATTATTTTCACAATTATTTCTTACACTAATAATATGGTTTTATATGTTCTGGGAAAGAAAATAAATTCAAATACTGTAAATTAATCATAAATGATGTTAATATTGAATAGACAGATGAAGAAAATCAGACTATATCTTGGAAACCAAGAACTTTGCTTCCAACTCTGTCTTGGGATATTCTGTAACATTTATTTTTCTAAGCTTTTAAAAAAACTTTTGGCCTTAACTGACTGTTATTATATAAGTAGGCATTCATTCAATGAAAATTTGTTGAATGTCTACTTGAAAGACAATGTGAATGTTACAAACATGAAACACAACAACTTTTTCCTTTCTTATAATTAAGTAATAACTTTATGTGTACTAAACAGTCTCCATAGGATCCAGTGGAAAGTATGCATACACATTTCTCTCAGTTATAGTAATATATCTATGAAAAGATCTAATCTTGTATTTAACAAATATTTAGTATACATTTGACCCTCAAACAGAAGGAGAGTGGTTGGGGTGCTGACCCTCCGTGCAGTCAAAAACCCAATTATAACTTATAGTTGGCCTTCTGTATCCTTGGTTCCACATACAAGAATTAAAACCAACCTCGATAGTGTATTTACTATGTGCATACAAGTGGACCCACATGCAGTTCAAACTCCTGCTGTTCAAGTGTCAGCTGTATATCTACTGGGCTCAAGGCACTGTAGTAGACACTAGGAAGACAATGGAATAGAACAGACATGATTCAAGCTCCCATAAAGTTTACAGGTACAGGGGAGAGCCAACATCAAACAAATGAAGAGAAAAAACATTTTGTAATTACAAATTGTGGTATATGTTATGAAGGAAAAGAACAGGGTGCACTAAAAGAATGAAACAATTTTGGGAGAAAAATGATATGTAGGGATTAGCCAGGTGAAGTTAGTAGGGAAAGTATTCCAGGAAGAAAAAAAAAAAACAAAATACAGCATGATGTATTTGAAGAACTAAAAGAAGTAGAGTATAGCTAAGTATAGTTAAGTTGGAGATCGGCATGATCTTCATCGGCATGAAATGGAGATGTAAGTGCAAATCTGTTTCACAAAGGGGCTTTAGATAAGACTTGATGATGAATTTAATGCTGAGGAGGAACAAAAATGTCCAGAATGGCAGCTATATGTCTTGAATAATTGAAATGATGGTGATGCAATTAACTGAGATGAGAAAAACTGGACAAGGACAAATTTCAGGGATGAGATTAAGAATTCAATTAAGACAAACTAAATAGGCAATTAGAAACACAAGACTACATCTCCAGGTGAGATCTGAGCTAGAAACATAAATTACATAGGATATTATAATAGAATTGAAAGTCATATCATGAACTCCAAAATCACCCCCCAGGTCCCAGAATTACTGACTAGAATATAGAGAATGCTTCTTAGAAAATGAAAGTAGTTACCTTGTCTTGTCAACTTAAAGGACTTATTTTCTCTATTCACCTGATACTTTTGTTTCCCAAAACAGATTGCAAGTAATATGTATAGATCATGTGTGTTGGGCACAGTTTGTGCTGAGCCAAAGGCACCAGAGCTCCTATCAGATTCATTGTTATTAAAAACTCAAACAGCATAAGATTGTATTTATTCTGTCAATAACAGGAAAATGCTGAATGAAAATAAAAACTAACATAAAAATAGAATCAGAGAACGTTTTGTAAAGGACAAATAATGTCTATTAGTGTGTCAAGAATGATTATATAAACCCTATTACAAGTCAAAGAATATGGTTCTATTATGGCTGGTCTGTTATGACTCCACTACCCAGATATTTAAATTTTACCTTCTCCTTCATGATATCTGTTGTTATACTCGATAACTAGCAATAAAGATGTTAATAAGTATAGTCAAAGTACATCACTTAGTGTATCTGGAAATGTAGTGCAGAGAATAGTGAGAAACTTGGGGTTTTCAGATTTCAGAAAATGCCTAACAATTTGACTATGTGGACCAATTCTAATTATATTCTAATAAGGCTAAATTTAAGGCTTAGCATTTTATAATGCTACATGATTCTTATTGTGGATTATATATTTTCCCTCCATCATCTCTTAGGTTAATTGTGTTGCCAAGAATGTCAGTTTTAAAACTGTAAAGGGATATTTGTCATTAGAAAATATACTAGTCAATTATGTCAGAGATCTTCCATTCAACCTTGCCTATCAATGTGTACATCTTGACACAAATCCATTTCTCTGTCGCAATATATTGTAGCCATTTTATCCATGACAAAGGAGCTCAAAAAGACTCTGGTTGGCTGAACAAATACAATTTCCCATGTCAAGGGTTTACAATTTCATTATAAAAATTAACTTCTGGCTGACTCTAGCTAGATGCTCTCAGAATCAGAAAGACTTACCATTTATGGGTACTTATCATTTTAAATACATTAATTTTACAAAATTTCAAATTGACCAAAGTCAGGATAGTAGTTCATATAATAGAATTTGCAAAATTGTTCTAATTAATATTCTTTCTGGATAATTTTGTCATCCTCACAGTGATGTGAGATAATATTGCCCAACTCTAATAGGCACTAAATATCAAGGTAATGTGAATGAAACAAGGATGGATTCTGGGGAATTCTAGGGAAACAAAACAATGGGGAGTGGGGCTGGTAAATGGGATCAAAAAGAACAAATAGTAAAACAGAGCTTCAAGGAAGAAAAGTAATATAAATCCACAGTTCATACTTGTATAGATACCAGTATAATGTAGGTGTGAATACCAGTTAAGTTTTTAATCACTAAACACTCAATTAAATACCTTGGGCAGGGAGAGTTTACTTTAGGCCAAATGTGATAGTCCTGTTCCCTTTGGCTAAGAATTGGTTTGGCATGGGCATATGATAAAATGTTGACCAATGAAATGTGAGGTTGTCTGCTAGAGGGATTCTGGGAAGACTTTTCTCACTTCAAAAAAGAGAAATCAAATGGGATCATTTTGCCTGTAAGTTTGCCACCTATTGATAATGTCTGGAATTTCAACAACAATGTTGGAATCCTGAAGGAGCCCACTCAAGAACTAACATGCTAAAGATTGTCGAGAAGAAAGAGAAATAGTCAACGAATCATAATGACATAACTATGCCATTGAGTTAGCCAGACCTGGATCTACCTTTGATATGTGAACCCACAATACTGTCTGTTATGTGAGATAATAAATGTTCTTAAGCTAATTAAAATTCTTCCAATTTTTTTTACTATGAAAGGAGATAGAGATAGTGTAGTAGTGATAGAAAGATGGGAGGTTGAGATAAAATAGGTTAGTTATCCTTTGCTATGTAACAAATTATCCTAAACAAAGCTTAAAACAATGAACATTTATTATCACACATAATTCCTGAGTCTCAGGACTCTTGGAACTGTTGAGCTGGGTGGTAGTAACAGGATCTCTCATGAGGTTGCAGTCAAAGAGTCTGTCTGGGATGCAGTCTCTAAAGAATTTACTGGGACTGGAAGTTCAGCTTCCAAGCTCACTCACATAACATTATACAGGATGCTTCATTTCCTCACCACATGAATGTCACCATGGGACTGGTCATGATATGGCTACCTCCAGGCAAGTGATCCAAGGAAAAAAGATAGAGAGAGCAAGAGAGCAAGTAAGAGGGAGCCTGCACTCAAAATGGAAGATGCATTCATTTTATAACCTTAACCTGTAAGTGACACACCATCACTTCTGCTGAATTCTATTTGTTAGGAGCAAGTTGATAAATCCAGCACACACCTAAGGGGAAAGGAATTAACCTCCACTCTGAAGAAAGAAATATATTTAAAAAACAAAAAACAAACGAAAAAACGTTGTGGACATACATTTTAGAAACAAGTGGGCTATATTTTCAATCTAAAGAGATTTGAAAATATTTAAATACAGATAGAAAGTACCTAGCAGAGATAAAGTGGTGGATATTTCTGTGTATTAGCATCTACTTCCTCTGTGTGTTCAGTAGTAAGATCATTTGCTAAAGGTGTTTTGGTAGGTGGTAGATTTAAAGGTATAAGTTAAATGAAAATAATTGAAATAGTGATTTAGGGAAACAATACAGAACACTAAATCTAGAGACATGGATAAGAATGATTTAAAGCTATAACATAATTCTAAATTATGTAGATAATTCTACACAGCTTGCATGAATACCTTGATAAAATAGATATGTTTCTATGAAAATGAAGATTACTATAGCTGTCTCCAGAGAAATTAGAAATCCTAGTTTTAAGGTTTTCCAGGAATGAATCAAACACACACACAACAGCACTGCATACAAAATATTTGACTATAGAATTCCTTCAAATATTTATGAAACTATAAAATTCACCTTATATATAAACTCTTACAGAGCTTATAAAAAATTTTTTTTAAATAACTTTTATTGGAGTAAAGTTGACTTACAATGTTGTGTTAGGTTCAGGTGTACAGCAAAGTGAAGCAGTTATACATATACATATATCCACTCTTTTTAGATTCTTTTCCCATATAAGTTATTACAGAGTATTGAGTAGAGGTGCCTGTGCTATACAGTTAAGTCCTTATTTGTTAATCTATTTTATATATAGGCGTCTGTATGTGTCAAACCCAATCTCCCAATTTATCCCTCCCCCCATCCTTTCCCCCCGGTAACCATAAGTTTGTTTTCTACATTTGTGACTCTATTTCTCTTTTGTAAATAAGTTCATTTGTGCCATTTGTTTTTAGATCCTACATTAAGTGATATCATATGATATTTTTCTTTCTCTGCTTCACTCAGTATGACAATCTCTGGGTCTGTGCATGTTGCTGCAAATGACATTTGTTTCATTCTTTTTTTATGGTTGAATAATATTCCATTGTATATATGTACCACATTTCTTTATCCATTCATTTGTTGATGTATATTTTTTTAAAAAAAAATTATTGGAATAGAGTTGATTTCCAATATTGTGTTAGTTTCAGGTGTATAGCAAAGTGAATGAGTTATACATACACAGATATCCACTCTTTATTTATTTATTTATTATTTGTTTAGATTCTTTTTCCCTACAGGCCATTACAGAGTACTAAGTAGAGTTCCCTGTTTTATACAGCAGGTTCTTATTAGTTATCTACTTTCTATATAGTAGTGTGTATATGTCAGTCCCAATCTCCCAATTTAACCCTCCCCCCCTTATTCCCTGGCAACCATAAGTTTGTTATCTACCTCCATGACTCTACTTCTGCTTTGTAAATAAGTTCATTTGTACCCTTTTTTTAGATTCCACATATAAGTGATATCATATGATATTTCTCTTTCTCTCTCTGACTTACTTCACTCAATATGACAGTCTTTAGGTCCATCCATGTTGCTTCAAATGCCATTATTTTGTTCTTTTTTATGTCTGAGTAATATTCCACTGTATATATGTGTAGCACATCTTCTTTATCCATTCCTCTGTTGATGGACATTTAGGTTGCTTCCATGTCCTGGATATTGTAAATAGTGCTGCAATGAACATTGGGGTGCATGTATCTTTTTGAATTATGGTTTTCTCAAGGTATATGTCCAGGGGTGGGATTGCAAGGTCATATAGTAGTTCTATTTTTAGTTTTTTAAGGAAACTCCATACTGTTCTCCATAGTGGCTGTACCAATTTACATTCTCACCAACAGTGCAGGAGGGTTCCCTTTTCTCCACACCCTCTCCAGCATTTATTGTTCGTAGAGTTTTTGATGATGGCCATTCTTAACAGTGTAAGGTGATATCTCATTGTAGTTTTGATTTGCATTTCTCTAATATTCGTGATGTTGAGCACCTTTCCATGTGCTTTTTGGCCATCTGTATGTCTTCTTTGGAGAAATGTCTATTTAAATATTGCACCGATTTTTTGGATTGGGTTATTTTTTTGGGTTTTTTTTTTTGTCTTTTGTTTTTTTTTTTTTGATATTTAGCTGCATGAGCTGTCTGTATGATTTGGAGACTAATCCCCTGTTGGTTGCATAGATAGCAAATATTTTCTCCCATTCTGAGTGTTGTCTTTTTCTTTCATTTATGGTTTACTTTTCTGTGCAAAAGGTTTTGAGTTTAATTAGATCCCATTTATTTATTTTTGTTTTTATGTTATTACTCTAGGAGGTGGATCAAAAAAGATCTTCCTGTGATTTATGTCAAAGAGGGTTCTGCCTATGTTTTCCTCTAACACTTTTATAGTGTCCGGCCTTACATTCAGGTCTTTAATCCATTTTGAGTTTATTTTTGTGTATGGTGTTAGGGAGTGTTCTAATTTCATTATTTTCCATATAGCTGTCCAGTTTTCCCAGTGCCACTTATTGAAGAGACTGTCTTTTCTCCATTGTATATTCTTGTGTCCTTTGTCATAGATTAGGTGACCATAGGTGTGTAGGTTTATCTCTGGACTTTCTATCCTGTTCCATTCATCTACATTTCTGTTTTTGTGTGAGTACCATAGAGTCTTGATTACTGTAGCTTTGTAGTATAATCTGAAGTCAGGGAGCCTGATTCCTCCAGCTCCGTTTTTCTTTCTCAAGATTGCTTTGGCTATTCAGGGTCTTTTATGTTTCCATACAAATTGTAAAATTTTTGTTCTAATTCTGTGAAAAATGCCATTGGTAATTTTATAGGGATTGCACTGAATCTGTAGATTGCTTTGGGTGGTATAGTCATTTTCACAATATTGATTCTTCCAGTCCAAGAACATGGTATATATCTACATCTCTTTGTGCTGTCTTTGATTTCTTTCATCAGTATCTTATAGTTTTCTGAATAGAGGTCTTTTGCCTCCTTAGGTAGATTTATTCCTATGTATTTTATTCTTTTTTGTGATGGTAAACGAGTTTGTTTCCTTAACTTCTCTTTCTGATCTTTCATTTTTAGTGTATACAAATGCAAGAGATATCTGTGTATTAATTTTGTATCCTGCAAATTTACCAAATTCAGTGATGAGCTCTAAGAGTTTTGTGGTAACATCTTTAGGATGTTCTATGTATGGTATCATGTCATCTACAAACAGTGACAATTTAACTTATTCTTTTCCAATTTGGACTCCTTTTATTTCTTTTTCTTTTCTGATTGCCATAACTAGGACTTCCAACACTATGTTGAAAAATAGTGGTAAAAAAGGACATCCTTTTCTTGTTCCTGATCTTAGAGGAAATGTTTTGTTTTTCACCATTGAGATTATGTTTGCTGTGGCTTTGTCGTATATGGCCTTTATTATGTTAAGTTAGGCTCTCTCTATGTCCACCTTCTGCAGTGTTTTTATCATAAATCGGTGTTGAATTTTGTCAAAAGTTTTTCTGCATCTACTGAGATGATCATATGGTTTTTATTCTTCAATTTGTTAGTATGGTGCATCATACTGGTTGACATTTTTTTTAACATCTTTATTGGACTATAATTGCTTTACAATGGTGTGTTAGTTTCTGCTTTATAACAAAGTGAATCAGATATACATATACATGTGTTCCCATATCTCTTCCCTCTTGCGTCTCCCTCCCTCCCATCCTCCCTATCCCACCCATCTAGGTGGTCACAAAGTACCGAGCTGATCTGCCTGTGCTATGTGGTTGCTTCCCACTAGCTATCTATTTTACATTTGGTAGTGTATATATGTCCATGCCACTATCTCACCCTGTCACATCTTACCCTTCCCCCTCCCCATATCCTCAAGTCCATTCTCTAGTAGGTCTGTGTCTTTATTCCCGTCTTGCCACTAGGTTCTTCATGACCGTTTTATTTTCCTTAGATTTCATATATATGTGTTAGCATACTGTATTTGTTTTTCTCTTTCTGACTTACTTCACTCTGTATGACAGACTCTAATTCCATCCACCTCACTACAAATACCTCCATTTCATTTCTTTTTATGGCTGAGTAATATTCCATTGTATATATGTGCCACATCTTCTTTATCCATTCATCCGATGTTGGACACTTAGGTTGCTTCCATGTCCTGGCTATTGTAAATAGAGCTGCAATGAACATTTTGGTAAGTGACTCTTTTTGAATTATGGTTTTCTCAGGGTATATGCCCAGTAGTGGGATTGCTGGGTCATATGGTAGTTCTATTTTTAGTTTTTGAAGGAACCTCCATACTGTTCTTCATAGTGTCTGTATCAATTTACACTCCCACCAACAGTGCAAGAGGGTTCCCATTTCTCCACACCCTCTCCAGCATTTATTGTTTCTAGATTTTTTGATGATGGCCATTCTGACCGGTGTGAGATGGTATCTCATTGTAGTTTTGATTTGCATTTCTCTAATGATTAATGATGTTGAGCATTCTTTCATGTGTCTATTGGCAATCTGTATATCTTCTTTGGAGAAATGTCTATTTAGGTCTTCTGCCCATTTTTGGATTGGGTTGTTTGTTTTTTTGTTATTGAGCTGCATGAGCTGCTTGTAAATTTTGGAGATTAATCCTTTGTCAGTTGCTTCATTTGCAAATATTTTCTCCCATTCTGAGGGTTGTCTTTTGGTCTTGTTTATGGTTTCTTTTGCTGTGCAAAAGCTTTTAAGTTTCATTAGGTCCCATTTGTTTATTAGTGTTTTTATTTCCATTTCTCTAAGAGTTGGGTCAAAAAGGATCTTGCTGTGATTTATGTCATAGAGTGTTCTGCCTATGTTTTCCTCTAAGAGTTTGATAGTGTCTGGCCTTACATTTAGGTCTTTAATCCATTTTGAGTTTATTTTTGTGTATGGTGTTAGGGAGTGTTCTAATTTCATACTTTTACATGTAGCTGTCCGGTTTTCCCAGTACCACTTATTGAAGAGGCTGTCTTTTCTCCACTGTATATGCTTGCCTCCTTTATCAAAGATAAGGTGACCATATGTGTGTGGGTTTATCTCTGGGCTTTCTATCCTGTTCCATTGATCTATGTTTCTGTTTTTGTGCCAGTACCAAACTGTCTTGATTACTGTAGTTTGTAATATAGTCTGAAGTCAGGGAGCCTGATTCCTCTGGCTCCATTTTTCATTCTCAAGATTGTTTTGGCTATTCGGTGTCTTTTGTGTTTCCATACAAATTGTGAAATTTTTTGTTCTAGTTCTGTGAAAAATGCCAGTGGTAGTTTGATAGGGATTGCATTGAATCTGTAGATTGCTTTGGGTACTTGAGTCATTTTCACAATGTTCATTCTTCCAGTCCAAGAACATAGTATATCTCTCCATCTAGTTGTATCATCTTTAAATTCTTTCATCCATGTCCTATAATTTTCGGCATACAGGTCTTTTGTCTCCTTAGGTAGGTTTATTCCTAGATATTTTATTCTGTTTGTTGCAGTGGAAAATGGGAGTGTTTTCTTAATTTCACTTTCAGATTTTTCATCATTAGTGTATAGGAATGCAAGTTATTTCTGTGCATTAATTTTGTATCCTGCTACTTTACCAAATTCATTGATTAGCTCTAGTAGTTTTCTGGTAGCGTCTAGAGGATCCTCTATGTATAGTATCATGTCATCTGCAAACAGTGACAGCTTTACTTCTTCTTTTCCGATTTGGATTCCTTTTATTTCTTTTTCTTCTCTGATTGTTGTGGCTAACACTTCCAAAACTATGTTGAATAATAGTGGTGAGAGTGGGCAACCTTGTCTTGTTCCTGATCTTAGTGGAAATGGTTTCAGTTTTTCACCATTGAGGACAATGTTGGCTGTGGGCTTGTCATATATGGCCTTTATTATGTTGAGGAAAGTTCCCTCTATGCCTACTTTCTGCAGTGCTTTTATCATAAATGGGTGTTGAATTTTGTCAAAAGCTTTCTCTGCATCTATTGAGATGATCATATGGTTTTTCTCCTTCAATCTGTTAATATGATGTATCAGGTTGATTGATTTGTGTATATTGAAGAATCCTTGCATTCCTGCAATAAACCCCACTTGATCATGGTGTATGATCCTTTTAATGTGCTGTTGGATTCTGTTTGCTAGTATTTTGTTGAAGATTTTTGCATCTATGTTCATCAGTGATATTGACCTGTAGTTTTCTTTCTTTGTGACATCTTGTCTAGTTTTGGTATCAGGGTGATGGTGCCCTCGTAGAATCAGTTGGGGAGTTTTTCTACCTCTGCAATATTTTAGAAGAGTTTGAGAAGGACAGGTGTCAGCTTTTCTCTAAATGTTTGATACAATTCGCCTGTGAAGCCATCTGGTCCTGGGCTTTTGTTTGTTGGAAGATTTTTAATCACAGTTTCAATTTCAGTGCTTGTGAGTGGTCTGTTCATATTTTCTATTTCTTCCTGGTTCAGTCTTGGCAGGTTGTGCATTTCTAAGAATTTGTCCATTTCCTCCAGATTGTCCATTTTATTGGCATAGAGTTGCTTGTAGTAATCTCTCATGATCGTTTGTATTTCTGCAGTGTTAGTGGTTACTTCTCCGTTTTCATTTCCAATTCTATTGATTTGAGTCTTCTCCCATTTTCTCTTGATGAGTCTGGCTAATGGTTTATCAATTTTGTTTATCTTCTCAAAGAACCAGCTTTTAGTTTTATTGATCTTTGCTATTGTCTCCTTCATTTCTTTTTCATTTATTTCTGATCTGATCTTTATGATTTCTTTCCTTCTGCTAGCTTTGGGGTTTTTTTGTTCTTCTTTCTCTAATTGCTTTAGGTGCAAGGTTATGTTGTTTATTCGAGATGTTTCCTGTTTTTTGATGTAGGCTTGTATTGCTATAAACTTCCTTTTTAGAACTGCTTTTGCTTCATCCCATAGGTTTTTGGTCATCGTGTCTCCATTGTCATTTGTTTCTAGGTATTTTTTGATTTCCCCTTTGATTTCTTCAGTGATTGCTTCGTTATTAAGTAGTGTATTGTTTAGCCTTCATGTGTTTGTATTTCTTACAGATCTTTTCCTGTAATTGATATCTAGTCTCATAGCATTGTGGTCAGAAAAGATACTTGATATGATTTCAATTTTCTTAAATTTACCAAGGCTTGATTTGTGACCCAAGATATGATCTATCCTGGAGAATGTTCCATGAGCACTTGAGAGAAATCTGTATTCTGTTGTTTTTGGGTGGAATGTCCTATAAATATCAATTAAGTCCATCTTGTTTAATGTATCATTTAAAGCTTGTGTTTCCTTATTTATTTTCATTTTGGATGATCTGTCCATTGGTGAAAGTGGGGTGTTAAAGTCCCCTACTATGATTGTGTTACTGTCGATTGCCCCTTTTATGGGTGTTAGTATTTGCCTTATGGATTGAGGTGCTCCTATGTTGGGTGCATAAATATTTACAATTGTTATACCTTCCTCTTGGATCGATCGCTTGATCATTATATGGTGTCCTTCTTTGTCTCTTGTAATAGTCTTTATTTTAAAGTCTATTTTGTCTGATATGAGAATTGCTACTCCAGCTTTCTTTTGATTTCCATTTGCATGGAATATCTTTTTCCATCCCCTCACTTTCAGTCTGCATGTGTCCCTAGACGTGAAGTGGGGCTTTTGCAGACTGCATATATATGGGTCTTGTTTTTGTATCCATTCAGCCAGTCTGTGTCTTTTGGTGGGAGCATTTAATCCATTTACATTTAAGGTAATTATCGATATGTATGTTCCTATTCCCATTTTCTTAACTGTTTTGGGTTTGTTATTGTAGGTGTTTTCCTTCTCTGGTGTTTCTTGCCTAGAGAAGTTCCTTCAGCATTTGTTGTAAAGCTGTTTTGGTGGTGCTGAACTCTCTCAGCTTTTGCTTGTCTGTAAAGATTTTAATTTCTCCATCAAATCTGAATGAGATCCTTGCTGGGTAGAGTAATCTTGATTGTAGGTTTTTCTCCTTCATCACTTTAAGTATATCCTGCCACTCCCTTCTGGCTTGCAGAGTTTCTGCTGAAAGATCAGCTGTTAACCTTATGGGGATTCCCTTGTGTGTTATTTGTTGTTTTTCCCTTGCTGCTTTTAATATATTTTCTTTATATTTCCTTTTTGATAGTTTGATTAATATGTGTCTTGGGGTGTTTTTCCTTGGATTTATCCTGTATGGGATTCTCTGTGCTTCTAGGGCTTGATTAAGTATTTCCTTTCCCATATTAGGGAAGTTTTCAACTAGAATCTCTTCAAATATTTTCTCAGTCCCTTTCTTTTTCTCTTCTTCTTCTGGGACCCCTATAATTCAAATGTTGGTGTGTTTAATGTTGTCCCAGAGGTCTCTAAGACTGTCCTCAGTTCTTTTCATTCTTTTTTCTTTATTCTGCTCTGCAGTAGTTATTTCCACTGTTTTATCTTCCAGGGCACTTACCTGTTCTTCTGCCTCAGTTATTCTGCTATTGATCCCAACTAGAGTATTTTTAATTTCATTTATTGTGTTTTTCATCATTGCTTGGTTCCTCTTTAGTTCTTCTACATCCTTGTTAAATGTTTCTTGCATTTTGTCTATTCTATTTCCAAGATTTTGGATCATCTTTACTATCATTATTCTGAATTCTTTTTCAGGTAGACTGCCTATTTCCTCTTCATTTGTTAGGTCTGGTGTGTTTTGACCCTGCTCCTTCATCTGCTGTGTGTTTCTCTGTCTTCTCATTTTGCTTATCTTACTGTGTTTGGGGTCTCCTTTTCACAGGCTGCAGGTTCGTAGTTCCCATTGTTTTTGGTATCTGTCCCCAGTGGCTAAGGTTGGTTCAGTGGGTTGTGTAGGCTTCCTGGTGGAGGGGACTAGTGCCTGTGTTCTGGTGGATGAGGCTGGATCTTGTCTTTCTGGTGTGCACGTCCACATCCGGTGGTGTGTTTTGGGGTGTCTGTGGCCTTATTATGATTTTAGGCAGCCTCTCTTCAATGGATGTGGCTGTGTTCCTGTCTTGCTAGTTGTTTGGCATAGGGTGTCCAGCACTGTAGCTTGTTGGTCGTTGAGTGAACCTGGGTCTTGATGTTGAGAAGGAGATCTCTGATTTTCGCCATTTGGTATTATGTGGATCTGGAGGTCTCTTGTGGACCAGTGTCCTGAAGTTGGCTCTCCTACCTCAGAGGCACAGCCCTGATGCCTGGCTGGAGCACCAAGAGACTTTCATCCACACGGTTCATGATAAAAGGGAGAAAAAATAGAAAGAAATAAAGAAAGAGGATAAAATAAAATAAAGCTATTATAATAAAAAATAAGAAAAAAATTATTAAGAAAAAAAATTTTTAATTTTTTAAAATAAATTTATTAATTTTTTATAATTAAAAGAAAAAATTATTAAGAAAAAAATTGTTTTTAATTTTTTAAAATAAAAAATAAGAAAAAAATTATTAAGAAAAAATTTTTTTAAATTTTTTAAAATAAAAAATAAGCAAGAAATTATTAAGGAAAAATTTTTAAGTAAAAAATAAATAAATAAATAAAAACGGACCCTAGGACAAATGGTGAAAGCAAAGCTATACAGACAAAATCTCACCCAGAAGCATACACATATACACTCAAAAAAAAAAGGAAAAGGGGAAAAATAAATATATCCTGCTTCCAAAGCCCACCTCCTGAATTTCAGATGATTCGTTGTCTATTCAGGTTTTCAACAGTTGCAGGTACATCAAGTTGTTTGTGGAGCTTTAATCCGCTGCTTCTGAGGCTGCTGGGAGAAATTTCCCTTTCTCTTCTTTGTTCGTACAGCTCCCGGGGTTCAGCTTTGGATTTGGACCGGCCTCTGCGTGTAGGTCACATGAGGGCGTCTGTTTTTCACTCTCACAGGACAGGGTTAAAGGAACAGCTGCTCTGGGGGCTCTGGCTCACTCAGGCCGCGGGGAGGGAGGGGTACGGATGTGGGGCGAGCCTGCGGCAGCAGAGGCCAGCATAACGTTTCAGCAGCCTGAGGCATGCTGTGCGTTCTCCCGGGGAAGTTGTCCCTGGCAGTGGTGGGCTGCACAGGCTCCTGGGAGGGGCAGTGTGGATAGTGACCTGTGCTCACACAGGTTTACTGGTGGCGGCAGCAGCAGCCTTAGCATCTCATGCCCGTTGCTGTGGTCTGCCCTGATAGCCACGGCTCGTGCCCATCTCTGAAGCTCGTTTATGTGGCGCTCTGAATAGCCTCTCTTTGCGCACCGGGAAACAAAGAGGCAAGAAAAAGTCTCTTGCCTCTTCAGCAGCTGCAGACTTTTTCCCGGACTCCCTCCCGGCTAGCTGTGGTGCGCTAACCCCTTCAGGCTGTGTTCACACAGCCAACCCCAGTCCTCTCCCTGCAATCCGACCGAAGCCGGAGCCTCAGTTCCCAGACCCCGCCCGCCCCGGCGGGGGAGCAGACAAGTCTCTCGGGCTGGTGAGTGCTGCTCGGCACTGATCCTCTGTGCGGGAATCTCTCCGCTTTGTCCTCCGCACCCCTGTGGCTGCGCTCTCCTCCGTGGCTCCGAAGCTTCCCCCCTCTGCCACCCGCAGTCTCTGCTCGCAAAGGGGCTTCCTAGTGTGTGGAAACCTTTCCTCCTTCACAGCTCCCTCCCACCGGTGCAGGTCCCATCCCTATTCTTTTGTATCTGTTATTTCTTTTTTCTTTTGCCCTACCCAAGTACGTGGGGAGTTTCTTGCCTTTTAGGAGGTCTGACGTCTTCTGCCAGCGTTCAGTGGGTGTCCTGTAGGAGCAGTTCCACATTTAGATGTATTTCTAATGTATCTGTGGGAAGGAAGGTGATCTCCGTGTCTTACTCTTCCGCCATCTTGCCCAGACCCCTGATTGACATTTGTATATTAAAGAATACTTGCATCCCTGGGATAAATCCCACTTGATGATGTGTATGATCCTTTCAATGTGTTGCTGGATTCTGTTTGCTGGTATTTTGTTGAAGATTTTTGCATCTATGTTCATCAGTGATATTGGCCTGTAATTTTCTTTTCTTGTTATATCTTTGTCTGTGTTTGGTATCACAGTGATGGGGACCTCATAGAATGAGCTTCAGAGTCTTCTTTCCTCTGTAATTTTTGGAAGAGTTTGAGAATGATAGGCATTAGCTCTTCTCTAAATGTTTGATAGAATTTGCTTGTGAAGCCATCTGGTCCTGGACTTTTGTTTGTTTGAAAATTTTTCTCACAGTTTCAATTTTATTACTTGTGATTGGTCTGTTCATATTTTCTATTTCTGTCTGGTTCAGTCTTGGAAGGTTGTACCTTTTTAAGAATTTTTCTACTTCTTCCAGGTTATCCATTTTATTGGCAGATGGTTGCTTGTGGTAGTTTCTTTCTCTTTTTTTTCCAAAGGTAATATTTTTTATTATTATTCTGTGAAAGAAGTAAGGTAATCTGATAAATTGGGACTAAGTTAGGCTAATAGGAAAATCAAGGAAAAAATATCTTCAAGCGATAAGTGCCAAAGAATAGAAAGGAATCATTTATGGAAAATTTTTCTGGAAATAATATTTCCCAAACATGGGAACAGCAAATACAAAGGCCCTGAGGCAAGATGAAGCTTAACTACAATCAAGGAACACAAAGAAGCTAAAAGGTTAGGTCAGGAGATAACCACACAAATTTACACCAGCTGGTCCCTAACTTCAAGTCTACCTAGATATATTCTTGAGGTGAGTTAGACATATATATCATCCAAAAAACAACAAAAAAGTTGACTCCAAAATTACCCTGGAAATTCTGAGTAAGACTCTTTACAAAGGCACAATCATATTAAAGATCACAGCCATCATTCTCCAAACTCCACTCTGGCCATCACTTGCAGGCATTTAACAGGGGTGTTTAATATCCTCTCTAAAATATTGGGCAGGAAGGGCAAACATCCTAGAATGTCTGCACTGTGCACCTAGTGTCTCACAATTGAAAAGTAGCTGGAGCTCACACTGCTGATGGCTTTGCCATTTTTTTTTTTTTTTTTTTTTTTACCTTCTATTAAGAATCCTATCTCTTTTAAGAACTGGGATATATTTTTTTAGGGAAATAAACTATAGGAAAATTCAACTGACAGAGATCATACTGTACTTGACTTTTCTGTTCTTTGCTACATTTATTTGTTGAGACAAACGTCTGTTCTTAGCCTTTTTTAAATGGCTCTGTTAAATATAACAGACACACAGTAAACTGCACATACTTAAAGAACACAATTTAAGTTCTGAAATATGCATATACCCATGGAACTGCCAACACAATCAAGAAAAGGAACATATCCATCACTTGCAAGTGTTTTTATGCCTCATTCATAAAGCCCCTTTTTTTCCCTCCCATTCCACCTCTCCACATTCCCAAGTGACCACTGATATGCTTTCTATCGTTATAGATGTGTTTGCATTTTTCTAGACATTTATATAAATGGATTCACACAGTGATGAGGACTCTTTTATCTGGCTTTTTTCACTCAATGTAATTATTTTGAGAGTAATTCATATTTTTGTGGGTATCAATAGTTTATTACTTTGTTTTGCTGAGTAGTGTTTCACTGTATGAGTATACCACAGTATGTTTATTCATTTGCCTGTTGATGGGTGCTCGAGGTTGTTACAATTCTGTCTATTAAAAATAAAGATGCTATGATGATCCATGTACAAGTCTTTGTATGAACATATGCTTTCATTTTTCTTGCATAAATATCTAGGTGCAGAAAGGCTGGATCATACAGTAGGTGTATGCTCAACTTATAAAGAAACAGCCAAACTGTTGACTGAAGTGACTGTACCATTTTCCTTCCCACTAGCAGTGTAAAAGACTTCCAGTTCCTACACTGCCTCACCAATACTTGGTGTGGTTGGACTTTTCTTTTCTTTTTTTCTTTCTTTTTTTGAAAGAACTTTGCATTACATTTAATAAAAGTTTAGGGAGATCTTTGTGGTACATTAGTGAAGTTATTTGGGGAAAGTTTAGCCATGTACATTGTGTTGGAGAGGCACCAGGAGTTCAATAATTCTCAAAATTTGAGTACACAGTTGCCTTACATGTAGGCATGGTGGCAGCCATGTACATAACAAAGCTTTGGAGGATGTTGTATTAGTCAGCTCTTGCTGTGTTAATGCTTTGGAACAAATCGCCCCAAAACTCAGTTACATAAACAAGAATTTATTTTTCTTGGACCTATGGGCTAGCTGCAGTGGCTCTCTTTTAGACCTCTAGATGGCTGGTTTTGCTCTGTGTTTTGGGTCAGTTTGAGGTCTGTCCCACACATCTTCCTCTGGAGTCCAACTGTGAGGCCACAGCTCCCAGGCCCTGTCTTCTCACAAAACTCACTGAAACATAAGAGGTGAGCCCAACCGCACAAGCCCATTTAAGGCCTCTGTGGCTCATTTAAGGCCATCATATCTGCTCACACTTCATTGCCCAAAACATGTCAGAGATGTAAGTTTTATTTAGAATATGTGTATTTGTTTAAAGCTGGGCGTTCTCGCAGAAGAATATTACATTTTGGACAGTGTTACCTTAGCATTTTCATTGGCATTTGCAAACGTGATAAACGTCGTGTGCACTTTTTCACCTTTGAGCACTTTTTGAAATTGTGGGACCATTTCTATGGGAAAAGAGGAAGGTACACTTTAGAATTCAACTCTAGTTATGGCATTGTTGGGAGAAGAGTTAATGATGATAAGGCCAATACAAATGAAATATTTGGGATTCACATATTCATCATTAACATCAGCATTCTACAGAACATTCCTGGAGAATTGTGATGCTAGCTTTAGGTGATTTCTATCATAAATCATTAGAATTTGACAAAGCCACCTCAGTAAAACATACATCATACAGTACATCACATTTTAGTTTTTCTTACCAGTCCACAACTTAACATCAATACTGTACCATAACACAGAAACAGAAACAGAAACTGAGTGTTGCTTGTGGTAGTTTCTTATGATCCTTTGTATTTCTGTGGTGTCTGTTGTAACTGCTCCTTTTTCATTTCTAATTTTATTGATTTGAATCCTCTCCCTTTTTTCTTGATCAATCTGGCTAAAAGTTTATCAATTTTGTTTATCTTCTCAAAGAACCAGCTTTCAGTTTCTTGATTTGTTGCTATTGTTTTCTTCATTTTTACTTCATTTATTTCTGCACTGATATTTATGATTTCTTTCCTTCTAGGAACACTGGGTTTTGTTTGTTCTTCTTTCTCTAGTTGCTTTAGGTGTAAGGATAGGTTGTTTATCTTAGACTTTCTTCTTTCTTGAGGTAAGATTGTATTGCTATAAACTTCCCTGTTAGAACTGCTTTTTCTATGTCCCTTACGTTTTAGATACTTGTGTTTTCATTGTCATTAATCTATAGGTATTTTTTCCATTTCCTTTTTGATTTCTTCAGTGATCCATTGATTATTTAGTAGCATATTATTTTGTCTACATATGTTTGTGTTTTTTATATTTTTTTTCCTGTAATTGATTTCTAATCTCATAGTGTTGTGGTCAGAAAAGATGTTTGATATGATTTCAATTTTCTTTAATTTACCGAGGCTTAATTTGTGCCCCAAGATGTGATCTATCCTGGAGAATGTTCTGTGTGCACTTGAGGAGAAAGTATATTCTGCTGCTTTCAGATGGAATGTCCCCTAAATATCAATTAAGTCTATCTGGTCTAATGTGTCATTTCAGGCTTGTGTTTCCTTATTAATTTTCTGTCTGGGTGATCTGTACATTGGTGTAAGTGCAGTGTTAAAGTTCCCTACTATTATTGTGTTACTGTTGATTTCCCCTTTTATGGATGTTAACATTTGCCTTATATGTTGGGGTACTCCTATTTTGCATGCATATATATTTACAATTGTTATGTCTTCTTCTTAGATTGAGCCCTTGATCATTATGTAGTGTTCTTCCTTATCTCTTGTAACAGTCAGTATTTCAAAGTCTATTTTGTCTGATATGAATATTGTTACTCCAGCTTTCTTTTGATTTCCATTTACATGGAGTATCTTTTTCCAACCCCTCACTTTCAGTTTGTATGTGTCCCTAGGTCGGAAGTGGGTCTCTTGTAGACAGCATATATATGGGTCTTGTTTTTGTATTCATTCAGCCAGTCTATGTCTTTTGGTTGGAGCATTTAATCCATTTACATATAAGGTAATTATTGATATGTATGTTCCTATTGCCATTTTCTTAATTGTTTTGGGTTTGTTTTTGTAGTTCTTTTTTCCCCTTCCTTTTTTGTTTTCTTCTTTATGTTTCCTGCCTAGAGAAGTTCCTTTAGCATTTGTTGTAAAGCTGGTTTGATGGTGCTGAATTCTCTTAGCCTTTGCTTAGTCTGTTAAGGTTTTGATTTATCTGTCAATTGTGAATGAGAGCCATGCTGTGTAGAGTATTCTTCATTGTAGGATTTTCCCTTTCATCACTCTAAATATATTGTGCCCCTCCTTCTGGCCTGAATAATTTCTGATGAAAAATCAGCTGATAACCTATCGGGATTCCTTCTATGTGTTTGTTACTTTTCCCTTGTTGCTTTTAATATTTTTTCTTTGTATTTATTTTTTGTTAGTTTGATTAATATGTGGCTTGGTGTGTTCCTCCTTGTGTTTATCCTGTATGAGACTCTCTGCACTTCCTGGACCTGGGTGACTGTTTCCTTTCCCATGTTAGGGAAGTTTTTGCCTATGATCTCTTCAAATATTTTCTCAGTCCCTTTCTCTTTTTATTCTTCTCTGGGACCCCCATAATTCAAATGTTGGTGCATTTAATGTTTTCCCAAATGTCTCTGAGACAGTCCTCATTTCTTTTCATTCTTTTTTCTTTATTCTGTTCTGTGGCAGAGATTTCCACTATTCTGTCTTCCATTCTTCTGTATCAGTTATTCTGTCACTGATTCCTTCTAGTGTATTTTTCATTTTAATTATTGTCTTGTTCATCTCTGTTTGTTCTTTCGTTCTTCTAGGTCTTTTTAAAACATTTCTTGTATCTTTTTGATCTGTGCCTCCATTCTTTTTCTGTAATCTTGGATCATCTTTACTAGCATTACTCTGAATTCTTTTTCAGGTAGATTGCCTATCTCCTCTTCATTTAGTTGTTCTTGTAGGTTTTTATCTTTCTCCTTCACCTGCAATATATTTCTTTGTCATCTCATTTTGTCTCACTTACTGTGTTTGTGGTCTCCTCTCCACAGGCTGCAGGATTTTAGTTCCTCCTGCTTCTGGTGTCTGCCCCCTGGTGCGTGAAGTTGGTCCAGAGGCTTGTTCAAGTATCCCTTTGATAGGAGTTTGACTAGTGTTTTGGTGACCAGAGCTTGCCCTGGATATTGAGAGGGGCCTCCCCTTTGCTGTGTGGTTGTTACTGCCCTGTCAGGGGCATGGTCTGCTCCCTAGTTGTTGGAGTAGAGGCCCCCAGATCTGTTTTTTAGCTATGATTCTGATCAGTGATGCACGGTATATGGGATTGAGGCACACCCACTGGGAGAGAAGCCACTGAGTATTCTTCCTCTTAGCTGTTCACTTGTGAATGTGCTCTGTTTTGTCCTCTTTGACCTGTTGTGTGGCCTCACAAAGTGCACTGTTGTTGGCTCGGCTCTTGGTCCCACCTTAACTGTGGTATGCTGTCAATTGGGCCTGGTGACTCTCAGGTGTTGTTTTCACCAGACCACCAGTGCAGATCCACTGAGGTCAGGTCCCAGGACTGCAGTAGTCGTGCACCTGGACCCACTGTGGGAGCTATGTAGGCAGCTCTGGTCTAGCCCAACCCCCATGGCTATGTGCCCTCAGAGGCCACAGCTGCTAAAGCCAGACCCATCCCAGATGCCAGAGCACTTGTTGTCCTTTTGGATGTTTTGCAGCTGCTGAATTTAGGAAGCTGTCAGTGGAGGTGTAACTCTGTAGTTCACACAGCTGCAAGGAGAGATTTCAGCTCTTCTTCCTTAGTTGCACAGCCCCTGGAATCAACTATGGTTTCAGCCCCTTTTCTGGGCTAATTTCCTCGTGGGGAGAGCTATCTGTGCCCTCCCAGGACAGTGCAGCTGGTCCCAGTACCCACTGGCAGATTTCCTAGTAGCGAGAGCCATCCACATGCTCCCAGGACATCATGGCTGGTTCCGGCACCACTGACAGATTTCCTGGTTGTGGAAGCTATCTGCACCCTCCCAGAACATTGGGGCAGGTCCTGGCACCCGCTGATGAATTTCCTAGTAGGTGAGTTATCTGCACTCTCCTGGGACAGTGGGCCAACTCCTGGCACCCACTGGCAGATTTCCTAGTAGGGAGAGCTATCTGTGTGCTGCCAGGACAGCAGGGTGGTGTCTGGCACTCACTGATGGATTCCCTAGTCACAGAAGCTATCTGCACCCTCCTGGGACAGCATGGGCAGGCCCTGCGGACTGTTGGTGGAATTTCTAGTGGCTGGATCTGTCCACACCCTTCTGGGTCAGTGGGAGCGGGTCTTGGCATCTGCCTGTGGATCTGGAAGAGGCAACCAGTGCCCACCTCTGGAGCCCAAGATGGTGATGCTGACTCATGCCCTCTCCCGCAGACCTCCTGCTGGGAGCACTCACAAGGATAGAAGTTCTTATGGTTGTCCTGCCCCCTTCCTCATGTACCTCCCAATAATGGTACTTTTCCTCTCTGGCTGGCCCAGGGATCTTCCTAGTACACCCTTAGTTTCCATAGCCCGACCTCTTCAGGCTGTTTCCATACCTAACACTGGTCCTCTCCCTGGGACTGATCTTTGGAGTCTGAGCTTCAGCACCTGACCCCCACCCTCATTGACAGAGGACTATCTCAGGTTGGAGAGCACAGGGTGGCAGTGAAGACCTTCTGTGCAGGTTACTCTCCATTTTGCCTTTCACAAACTGGTGGCTGCTCTCCTCTTTTAGGTTCCAAAACTTCCCCTCCATCCAGTCTAACTTCTCCTCTGGTGAGGAGCCTTCCCAAGGTGTGGGAATATTTCCTCCTTCACAGCTCCCTGGCCAGGGTGCAGGCCTCATCCTGATTCCTTCTTTTTCTTTTTCCTTCTGTCCTAACCAGTTATGTGGAGGTTTCCTTGTCTTTTCGGACATCTGAGGTCTTCTGTTGGCACTCAGTAATTGTTCTGTGTGAATCGTTCCACCTGTAGATGTATTTTCAGTGTTTCTGTGGACTGGGGTGAACTCTGCTTCTCACTCCTCTGCCATCTTGATCCCGACTCAAAAAAAAAAAAAAAAAAAGTTTTTAAGTTGATTTTATGGTATGTATTTTCCTTGTACAAATGAGTTAATTCAATCATTTAAAAAATAACATATACACTAATATGTATAAAATGGATAACTAATAAGAACCTGCTTATAAAAAATTACATAAAATTCTAAAATTCAAAATAAAATAAAATAAAATAAAAACATATTTAAACTTTGTATTTCTCTGAGTCTTTAATATGGTGACAAGTTTTGTGTATCTTCCCTGGGAAAGATATCTCAAGCTTATTTGATTACAGAAAATTTTGTTTGGGGAGCATTGATTATTTCCTGAAACAAGGTAAGAAACATTGCTATTTCAGGTAAGTCTTAGCAGTATATAAGAATACAGCTACATCAAGTACTTTCCCAGAAAAGCAGTATATAAGAATAGAGATACAACAAGTACTTTCCAGGAAGTAAAAATGACTTGGAATTAGGAAATTTGTTAATATTATTTAACCCACCAATTGATAAAAATTGGTAGTAGGAGAATGTTGGTTGTCTTGATAGATGTCAGAAAGAAATTTGATATAATTCAACATCACTGCTCTCAAAATTTTCCTTAGCATAACAAAAGTATTTATCTCAAAGAGATAGCTTACTTTATAATTAGGCTAAAATAATTAGAAGACACATGAAAGTGAGAATCAAGACCACTCTAAATGGACGAACCCATCTTCCAATTAGTGCTCCCATTCCCAGAAGAGACCTGCTTTAGAATCTGATCTAGCCCAAACTAAAGAAAATCTGTTATTTCACTCTTTTGGCAGTACTTTGCATTGCTAATAGTAGAGAAACTGGAATATGGCCCTTTAACAAAATTTACTTCTTAATGAATACACAAACTTTTTTGTACATGCAAAATTATTCTAGTAACCTAAATTATTTTTGATAAAATGAAACATGTATTTGAAGTCTCCCCATACTTGGGGAGAGTGGTGATTTATGTAAGAGTTTTTGAGTGCACTTGAGTGTAGATTAAAAGGGACTATGGGAGGAACTCTCTATAGAGTAGAATAAGAGGTGCAGCAACTTGGTTACAGATAGCAATCTAGGGAGAGAGAGATGACCTAGGAGATATTGCTTGTGGGAAGTTAAAGAAAATTGACAACTAACAGTGAATTTTAAGTTGTTTTTAGATGTGTACTTTAAACTCCCTTCTGCTCTCTGTGTCTACTGCACACCAGTGTTGTACTAGCACTACTTTAGGATATAGAAGAGGAGCAGTAGTCACAGAAGCAGAGAATACATGGTGTATTTAGACTACATCAGGTGCTGAAGTTTAGAATGAGATGAAGTCACTAGGAAAATGTAAGCCCCACAATCCTCAGAAATAGTAAAGTATGAGCTGGAATTCTCACAGAACTTGGAATGGGAGCCTTAGTTGTTTAATTTGGAAATTAAAGAAAACTGTAACCTGGAGACATAGGGTTTCACAAAGATACCTATATAACCAATATTGTTTAACTCTGCTTTCATATTTTTGTTCAATGCAATCATACAAGGAAAAGAACTGCAACATTTGAATATTAGAAGAGAAAGGCAAAAATATCATTACTTGCCAAAGGTAGGGCAACAGGAAAACCCAAAGAACTAATGAGATAATTCAATAAGATAGCTTGGTTGATATGCACAATACCAATGTTTTCTTCTACTAGCAATAACTAGTCTGGGGGTGTGATGATAGAAAGATACTATTTACTGTAGCAACCAGACTAGGATTGCTATATTTAGCAAGTAAAAATCTATAATGCCCAGTTAAATTTGAATTTCAGATAAACAATATCTTTTTAGTGAAAGTATGTCCCGAATATTACATGGGGCATACATATACTTAAAAAAAATTACTCTTTATCTGAAATTCAAGTTTAACTGGGCATTCTGAATTGTATCTCACTATTCTAGACTGTAAGTATAAAATGCCACTTGAAAAAGCAGGGTCCAGGTCATAGAGATGATTACACTCCTCCTGGGTAGGTGTATTTACTGGCTCTACCATTCAATGGTAATTTTCACTATAGTCTTGAGACAGGAGATAAATGGCCCCCAGGTTAGACATTTACAACTATGCTGAGACAAATTTCATAACAGGAAGAGGTTAAGCAGTTGGACTTTGTCTCCTGTGGACACTTCAAGATAAGGGTAATGGCAGGAGCAGAGAGAGACTAAGCCCTGCTTCGGTAAAAGATAAGGAGACCACATATTTCTCATTCTTGGGGTCAAAGAGACCTCCCAAACTACACATGCACAGAAAGGTTCCTCAGGGAAAGGGAAACTAGCCCATAATATGTCCCATCAAGCCCCTAGAGACCCTTGTGCTAGAATCCATCTTGGCTAAAAGATGTGCTTGCACACAGGGGAGAGTCCTAAGTCAGACCAAATGTAGACCTGGAGCCAGATGATACAAGATGATTGGCCAGAGGAAACCCAGAAAACTGCCCCCCATATAAATGGTTTAAACCCTCAGAGCATGCGACTCTCTCTCTGAGTCTTCCCGTGTGACTAGCCACACGTACTTTTCTCCTAATAAACATTTTACCTGTTTCACTATTTTCTCTGTGTTGAAATTATTTTTCCAAAGAAGACAAGTGCCAGAGCCCTGTTTCTAGCCACTAGTCCTTGGTGGTGTAGTGGTTAGGATTTGGCACTTTCACTGCCATTGCCCAGGTTCGATTCCTTGTCAGGGAATTAAGATCCTGCTTCAAGCTTCCATACACTGCAGCCACCCTAGATCAGTGTGCATTTTAAACCTTTATAGTCCTTTTTAAATTACAGCTAACTTGTGCAATATAACTCTTAGTAGGAAAGTAAGTTTTAATTCTGTGTGGAAAAATTGGTTCCCATAGATTTGGCCCAGTGAGGCCTTTTTGCATCTGGTTGGATTTCCCAGGCCTCCCATTTTAAAAGGTCAAAGTTTATCAGCATTTTCCTCCTCTTCAAATATCCACCTGCCTTGCTCACACATTTGTGGCTGCTGTGTGCCTGCTCCTCTGCAAAGCCCATCTGCTCACATAGACAGCACATCCCTCTCTCCCATGTGAACTTGAAAGGCCCTGAGGGGGGAGATCAGGCCACACTTTAGAGAAATCTCTGCAGTACACTAAACGTCGGCCATGGCACAGGATGAGGAAACAGCTGTCAAGCTGGAACGTCCCAGAATGTGAGTTTGCAAAGTCTTAAAAAGAGCACATTTCCCCAAAGGGAGCCGTGTCCTTGGGAGGTGGCTATTTCAGTATTTCAAAGATTAAGTTATAACTGAGCAATATTTGAGGATGTATAAAAAGTAATTTACCATTTTATAATTACTTTTAATTAACCATTTTATAATTATTTCTTCCTCTGGGCCCTATTGTGAAAACAATTATGGGCTGGGAATTTGCATATCAGTAATAGGCCTTAACATAAATGCCATAAATGTAGCTATTTCTTGGTACTTATTTGGCATATCATGAAATCACAGCTCTAATTATATATTATTCACCCTCAGCCTTCTTCTAAATTGGATGGAAAAATAAAAAGTAGAATATAACTCTTTTAGAAACCTGCTTGAAATATTACAGATTATTTTATTCTACAGCCACTTAAATGTTCCAAGACTATCTATTTATTAAAATAAAAAACCAAATGTTCTCTCCTTGAACTTCAAGTGTTCTCCAGGCACCACCCTTACCCAGAAACATTTAGTTCTCCCCAACATCAATGCAGTGTCATCACATAGGAAATGTCTACATTTAAAAACTACAGTATGCTGTTGGCCTTCTTTTGTAACTGATGATTAATATCACAAATTGTCAATTAAATAAATTGTACTGCTTAAAACAGCAACAATACATTTTAAAATATCAAAATATAGACCAGTAGAATCATATAGGGATTCACAATAAAACCTGTTTAAAAGAGAAAAGAATAAGGAAGTGGAATACCCTTAATTGCTTTGAGTCTAGCTTTCTTTTTCTCATTAGCTTCAACATTGATTATGATCCAATATTTATTTTCTCACTTGTATTAGGAGAATTAACTGAAGAGTGTATGACCCTTGTCTGCATGTGCCAGCCATGAACTAACACGTTATTGTTTCTTGGAAGAGACTAATGAAAAACTTATTAATAACTAAGGGAAGTTTATTGTTCTCTATTAGTCAGGCACTGATGTAGTAGACCTGACCTAAAGACAAAATAAATATAATAGGAAAAGAGCCAGGGGCTTTGGTCAAGCAAGCCTGGCATACAAAGTGTCCTTCCCAATCTGGTCCCCAATGCACTTTGGTCTTACTAAGTGTGAATAAAGGAAGAGCCATTACCTACAAAATGCCTGCATTTTTAAATTGTTCTCAAGGCCATTACTCATTAAGTTACTCAATGTTCTTATGACAAATTCCTCTAGGGGTGAAGGAAAGGAAAAGGTGTTTGTCATTTTAACAGTAAAATATATCTTAACATTTGTGGTTTCCCTATTTTTCTTAGGTTCCAGGAAGCTCAGAGCTCAATTCTTTTCAGTAAACAGAACTCTTTGGGGCAGAAATTCCACCTCTTTTTCTCTTTTAAATTTGGATTTTTGTCTTTTAGTTTGTTAATAAGTGTTTGTATCTCATAATATCTGAGCAATTGAGAGTCGCTTTTGGGTTAAATAGACAAGATTGCTTAAGTATAAACTTAAATATTTTTATTTCACGTGATGATTCATATCTTTCCAACGTCTACCCAAGCCCCAGTAAGACATTGGGATAACCTGCTATACACTTGTTTGCCTTCTGATTTTGCCCATGGTAATCCCTTCACCACCATACCCTCAAATCTCATCCTGTATTTATCCTTTTTCGGTCCTTTGAAGTTTAGCACTTATTTCCTCTCAGCCTTTGAGCCTTTACTGACTGTTCCAGCAGCAAATGATTTTCTGACTACTAAAGCTCTTAGCATAGATGCTTCTAGGTTCTTTGATTTTGTTTTTTTCTTTTAAGTCAGTGTTAAGTTTTGTCTCTTCAAAGAGATGATAAGGTTTATGAAACCACTATCCAAATTTTTTCATATAAGTAGAGGTTTGAGAAATTTTTGTTGTTGACAAGTTTTATTCATTAAAAAAAAAACAACTTTCCTCAGATTAAACATTATTAATAACACATTATTGCTAGGCTAACCACACAAAACTAATTCAGCCAAATTTTATCTAGTGTTTTTAAAATTCTCTTTACCAGTTGTTTGACCAAAGCACCTGGCTCTCTCCTTATTATATTTATTTTTATTTTATGTCAGGGCTGCTGCCCGCATTCCTATTAAAGAAAACTATTGTTCCCATGTTTATTAATAATCTCCTTATTAGTCTTGAGGACTAAGAATGCCACCTGCCATATCAGTAAACAAAGGATGTTGCGGCCATCAAGCCAACAGCCACTACAGCCTCCCCCATTGATGAGCCTTGAGGGGACTCAGGATGGAAACAGGATGCCTGCCATCAAGCCATCAGCTACAGCAGTTGCCCCCAGTGGTGCACAGTGAGCGGACTCACTGTGGGAAAGAACAAGATACTGGCCCTATATAGGGGTACCAGTATAGGTATATAGGCCCTATATATACCCCAATGTGCACAGTGAGCGGGCTCACTATGGGAAAGAACAGGATACTGGCCCTATAGAGCTAAGGTGCATATCAAAGGAATGATTTCAATGAGCCCAGACTCTTACATCTCCCCATACATAGAAAATCACTAAATTCATAAACTTGATGTCTAGTTTTCCTTAATTAATAACAATCTTTTTGAAGTTCCGACTACTTGGTTTGTGTTACAAACACTCCTATATACCCTGGCTCCTCAGAGCTATCTGAGAGGCTGCCTCCTGGGCTTGAAGACCTCAGAAAGTCTGCTGAATAAAACATAATTCTCAACTTTTAGGTTGTGCAATTTTTTTTCGGTCGACAGTCTCTTCCAAGGACCCATAATGTGCAGGCTACTGTGCAGGATATAAAGATAAGGCTCACACACTCTTTGGATAATTTATATGATAAAGATGTGAAAGTAACAAATGTCTCCTAAGCCATGTTGAAGCTAATGAGCAAGAGAAAGCTAAGCGCAAAGCAATTAAGGGAATGCTACTTCTTTGTTCTTTCCCCTTTTAATTTTTTTCCTTTTTAAAAAATTGTGAATCCTCTAAAGATTCTACTGGTCTGACACTTTTTAAATTCAATGTTTTTATTTCAAGTAGCACAATTGCTCTGATTGATAGTATTGTGATTTTAATCAACCGCTACAAAAGAATGCAAAATACTACATTAGAAAAATAGTATCCAAGATTACTTATAGTAGGTACACCATAAATGCTTGTTGATTATTAAATAAAGCTGAATTCATACAGGATGTAACATAAGTGGAAGAAATTATGAAGTTCTAAGATGAACTGGTATAACAGGTTAATATCAAACAACAGAAACAATTCTATCAAAACAAAAACCGGACATCATAAAATAAGTAGTTGGGGGAAAAGGGCAATTGAGTTATCTCAAAAACAAAAAAAAGAAAACAAGAAAAAGGAAAAACCATCATGCAGTAATATGGCCTATTTAATTTGTCCCTAGGAGCTTCAAGTAAAAAAGAAAGTGAGAATTTGAAATCAGTTTTTGTTCAAGTGTAACATGCATTGGAATTACTTGTAGACTATTGTGTGGAATATGCGAGTGAATTTCAAAAGCTATAAATCAGTTAACTGGGACCTGGAAAATATTGAATATTCATGAAAAATGACAATTTTAGAGTAGTGATCTCTCTGTGAGAACTCAGTGGTTCCAATTCTCTGCAGGTTGGGACATCCTAGTCCAAGGAGATTAGTATTGGGTTTTTCATGATGCAGGGAAGTAAAGCCCCTCTGAGAAACACTTGCATTAGGGCCGCAGTAGATCTTACCAACAAATTGAAAATAAGAAGTACTTGATTCTGTTAAGAATAAAAAGAATAAAAGAAAAACTAATATATACATAGGAACAATGGCTTTGTTTTGCAAAATGTCCTGTTCTGAAATTTTTGTTGTAATTGGTCTCTGATTTACCATCATCTGCATTTAGATTTTTCCCTTTTAAAAAAGTGACAAGTGTTAATGTTTAAAAATTTGGGGGTTTTAAAAATATTAAAGTAAAAATCATGCATAATTCCATCTCCCAGAAAAACTAATTGTAATATTTTGTCATAAATCCTTGGAGGATTAATAGTCTATTCATAACATGAACACAAAAATATTTAAGCTGAACCATATGTATATGATGTTTTGCTATTTTACATTTCCCCCCAAATAATAAAATATTGTGAATATTTTAAAATACTCATTGTGGTAGGGAGTATAATGACCAGAATAATGCTCCTCCTCCCCAAGATGTTCACATCCCAATCCCTTGAAACCTCTGAATATGTTAGGTTACATGGCAAAGAGGAATTGGGGTTGCTAATCAGTTGACCTTGACATGGGGAGAGTGTTCTGGATTACCTAGATGGGCCCAATGATATCACTCAGGTCCTTGTAAGTGAAAGAAGGCAGAAAAGAGAAACCAGAGGGGTTGGTGGCATAAGGAAGACTAGACTCACTGTTGCTATATGTCTCCATTGTAACTACTCAACTCTGCCGTTGGAGTACAAAAGCAGCCAGAGACAATATGTAAACAAATGGATTTGCCTGTGTTCCAATAAAATTTATTTACAAAAAAAGGCTGCAGGGCTTCCCTGGTGGCGCAGTGGTTGGGAATCTGCCTGCCAATGCGGGGCGCACGGGTTCGGGCCCTGGTCTGGGAGGATCCCGCGTGCCGCGGAGCAGCTGGGCCCGTGAGCCACGGTTACTGGGCCTGCGCGTCTGGAGCCTGTGCTCCGCAACGGGGGAGGCCGTGATGGTGGGAGGCCCGCGCACCGTGATGAAGACTAGCCCCCGCTTGCCGCAACTGGGGGAAGCCCTCGCACAGAAACGAAGACCCAACACAGACAAATAAATAAATCAATAAATAATAATTAAAAGGTGCTAATAATTAAAAAAAAAAAAAAAAAAGGCTGCAACCTCCTGACCCCTGAACCAATCCCCAACTGATGGATGTTTAGTTATTTCCAAGGAAACAGGTAGCCTTTATAATTTTCTAATTAATGTATAACAAAAGAAAAACAGCATGAAGTAATATTTCGCACTCTGACATACTTTCTTAAGTATTCTCAACCTTTAAATTTAGTTTTAAAATTTAGAACAAATTAAAAGCACCTATTTACTTGTTCTCAAAAGGAAAATTTTGTATGTAAAATGTTGGATTTTTCTTAGTCAATTATATTTTAAAGAAAAATGAATCTTTAATACAATAAATTAAATTTCTGAGCCTTAAGCAGAGATGACAAAAGTGGTATTGATCCATATAGCCACTTCCACTTAAACAGGAGTTTTTAAATGTACAATATACCTGACAAGAACCATGAAAGCCAAAAGATAAGAAATAAAGGGCACAGATTCCAAAGCAAATTTCCCATGGCCCCCATCCCACACAACCTCCCAGGTCAGGTCAGATCTTAATGTAAGAAGAGGTAGAGAAAAATCTATGATTTTGACTTTTCCAATGCATGAAATCATAGTTGCTTTTGAGGATTTGGGGGGATTTATGAGGCCAAAACAAGAAAAAAAAAAAAAGCTCTAAACTTACCATGGAGATTAAGGATAAATGAAAGCTTTTGGGGGGTTATGTTGGCAAATATATAAGAAGACAAACAATCCTGTGATTACTCTCCTCATAAAACCCAAACGAAGTTAACAAGTGCTGATGAGTGGGTTTGACAAATGTGTCTCATCTTCCTTCCAATGTAGTGTTGGCATCTGAGATTCATGGATGGTCATCTCCTAACTATGTAGTGACCCAAACTGAAGTGAAGATACAGGTGGCAGAGAGAATCAGAGCAACAGATATTTTACTGTTTGCATCCATGATTTCCAAAAGAAGAATTCAACAGACTTGCTGCATTTTGTGAAAGCACATATTTCATTGTAGTGCTGTAAATTCATCACCTTGCATTTTCATTTAATGTTTCCTGTTTCTTGGTGATGATTAAATCAGAGTGCATCATGTGCTTTCCACTAGTGACTTCCTATTTTGTGTACAGACTCTCTAATTGTGTCTTTTCCCTCTGCTTTCCTTTCCAAATAGTCTCTAACATTTTGGTAACTGAGGTTGGAGTGGTGGGGGGAGCTATGAAGCCCTCTGGACCTTTTGGAGATCTTAGATATGAAAAGTAGGACATAGGGCAAAATGTACCAGGCAAATGGTAGATGTGTTTTCAGTGTGTTTTAGTTAGCCTTAATAAATATGAGAGGTCAAAGGGAAAAGAAAATTTTGACCTCTGTGTAAATATGGGTCACTCAATGATATCCTACTCCTTCACCAAATACATAGAAATTCTGATAAAAATATGTATTTTTTAAAACAACTAATAAAAACAAGAGAAGAAACCCACAATGCTGAGAAGAATCTGAACAGGCAGGCCCATGGGGTGAGAGCAAGACCTGTTATCTACAGCCAGGGATGAAGCTGAGTCTACAGCACATGGTTTTGGCTGAATACCTCACTAGGATCCTGCCTGAAGCTAAGATCTGGGAACACTCTGCTTGCAAAATGTGACTTGTGAATTTCCCCTGCTAGTCCTTGTTTCTTGACAGAAGCCAGCTCCTTGCTCCAGCTGCTGGTGGAAGCTGACTCACTTTTTGAAAATTAGAATCCATAGATGAATTCATCCTGACCATCCTGCAAGAAAACCCCAAGCTAAGGCACTCACAAACAGGTTCAGAGTTGGGAACTATATAGAAGGTTTATAGAGTTTCAATTTCTCCACATTCTTGCCAACATTTGTAATTATATACATTTTTTTTCTAGCCATCCTAGCGGGTATGAAGTGGTAACTCACTGGGGTTGAAATCTGCGTTTCTCTAATGACTAATGGTGGCAATATCTTTTTCATGTGCTTACTGGCCATTTGGATATATTCTTTGAGGAACTATTTATTTAAATCCTATATCCATTTTAAATTATGCTATTTGTCTTTAGTGTTATTAAACTTTAAGCATTTTTTATATAGTCTAGATATAACTCCCCTATCAGACATATAACTTACAAATATTTTATCCCATTCTGTAGGTTGTCTTTCACTTTTTTGATGGTGTCCTTATTGATTGATTGATTGATTGATTTTCATTGAGTTATAGTTGATATACAATACTACATAAGTTTCAGGTGTACAACATTGTGATTCACAACTTTTAAAGATTATACTCCATTTATAGTTATTATAAAATATTGGTTATATTCCCTGTGCTATATGATATATCATTGTAGTGTATTTGTTTTATATATAGTAGTTTGTACCTCTTATCCCCTATCCTTATCTTGCCCCTTCCCCCTTCCCTCTCCCCACTGGTAACCAATACTTTGTTTTCCACATTTGTGAGTCTGTTTCTTTTTTGTTATATTTGCTAATATGTTTTATTTTTTATATCTTGCATATAAGTAATTACATACAGTATTTGTCTTCCTTTGTCTGACTTATTTCACTAAGCATAATACCTTCCAACTCCATTCATGTGTTTGCAAAGAGCAAAATTTCATTACTTTTTATGGCTGAGTAGTATTCCACTGTGATATCTATCTATCTGTCTATCTATCTATCTATCTATCTATCTATCTATCTATCTATATCTATCTATCATCTATCTATCTGTCTATCTCACATCTTCTTTACCTGTTCGTCAGTTGATGAACACTTAGGTCACGTCCATATCTTGCCTACTGTAAATAATAATGCTATGAACATTGTGGTGTATGTGTCTTTTTGATTAGTATTTTCATTTTCTTTGAATATATACCCAGGAGTGGAATTGCTGGATCATATGATAGTTCTATTTTTAGCTTTTTGAGGAAACTCTATATTGTTTTCCACAGCGGTTGCATCAATTTACATTACTACCAACAGTGTACAAGGGTTCTCTTTTCTCCACATCCATAACAGCATTTGTTATTTGTGGTCTTTTGATGATATTCATTCTGACAGGTATGAAGAGATATCTCACTGTGGTTTTATTTTGCATTTATCTGATGATTAGTAATAGTGAGTATCCTTTCATGTGCCCATAGGCCATTTTTTATGTCTTGTTTGGAAAAATGTCAATTCAGGTCTTCTGCCCATTTTTAAATTTGATTGTTTGTTTTCTGATATTGAGTTGTGTGCGTTGTTTATATATTTTAGATATTAACCTCTTATCAGACATAACATTTGCAAATATTTTCTCCCATTCAGTAGATAGGTTGCATTTTCATTTTGTCAATGGTTTCCTTTGCTGTGTAAGAACTTTTAAGTTTAATTAGGACCCATTTGTTTATTTTTGTTTTTATTTCATTGCCTGAAGCTAGAGATGCAAAAATATATTGCTACAATTTATATCAAAGAGTGTTCTGCCTATGTTTTCTTTTAGGATTTTTATAGTTTCTGATCTTACATTTGAGTTTTTAATCCCTTTTGAGTTTATTTTTATATACAGTATAAGAAAATGTTCTAATTTCATTCTTTTACATGTAGTTGATCAGTTTTCCCAATACCATGTATTGAAGAGACTCTTTTCTCTGCAATGTATATTATTGCCTCCTTTGTCATGGATTAGTTGGACAAAATGCATGGGTTTATTACTGGACTCTCTATTCTGTTCCATTGACCTATGTGTCTGTTTTGGTGCCAGTACCATACTGTTATGATTATAGTAGCTTGGTTAGTATAGTCTGAAGTCAGGGAGCATGATTCCTCCAGTTCTGTTCTTCTTTGTCAAGATTGTTTTGGCTATTCAGGTTTTGTTGTGTGTTCCCATACAAATTTTTCAATTATTTGATCTAGTTCTGTGAAAAATGCCATTGGTATTTTGATAGAGATTGCATTGAATCTGTATATTGCCTTGGGTATTATGGTCATTCTAATAGTATTAATTCTTCCAATCCATGAACACAGTACAACTTTCCATCTGTTTGTGTCATCTTCAATTTCTTTCATCACTGTCTTATAGTTTTTGGAGTACAGGTATTTTTTCTCCTTAGGTACGTTTATTCCTAGGTATTTTATTCTTTTTGATACAATGGTAAATGGGATTGTTTCCTTATTTTCTATTTCTGATAGTTTGTTGTTAGTGTATAGAAATGGAACACATTTCTGTATATCAGTTGTGTACCCTGTAACTATAGTGAATTCATTGATGAGCTCTAGTAGTTTTTCAATAGGGTATTTAGAATTTTCTATGTATAGTACCATGTTGTCTTCAAACAGTGACAGTTTTGTTCTTCATTTCTTACTTGGTCTCCTGAATAAAAATAGCTACCTCCAGAACAGATAAGAAGAATTCCAAGTATCACTCAGAGAACCTGGACTTGGAGCTGACATCTGTGAAGGGATATTATTCTTTGTAGTAGAGGTAGTGTGTTTTCTGTAAACAAAAAAGAGTGGGGACATTTTTGATGACAAGAGGGATAGGCTGGGGTAGATTTTTGAGTGCCCCAGTACCTGGTTCTCTCTGGTAGGATTATGCATCTCTGCCCTGTGGAGCTGGAGGATGGGCATGTAACTTACTTTGATTTAGAATTTGAGCACAAGTTATATGTTGCACTTTTTAATCAGCTTGAATAGGTATTTCTCCATGCTTCCTCTTCATTCTGCCATAATTCCACATAGCAACTGCTCTAATAACCAAGGCCAGAATATGGATAACAGTGATGCAGACTAGAGTGTCCAGTTGATTCTCAATGAATGCATTGTTTTAGTGAGAAAAACCATAGATGTTTAAAGCTACTGACTTTAAAGTTGCTTATTACCACTGCATAATTTGACTACCTTGTTTGATCAGGCACAGACATCTCTAAAAGATAAGTCACGACCAGTGTAAAAGTTGTTAATTTTTATGGAGCTTGATTAGGTTCCACATCATGCAGGCACACACGGTAAATGTGCCTGCACATACACACATTTAGAATGTAAATGAGGATATTTTCTTAGTTACATAATGCTTGCCTCACCACAAGATATGTTCCATGTTAAAATGATTAATTTAGGAGGCTCTAGACACCCTTCATCTGGAGACCTGTAAAAATATGATTACCCTCATCTGAATAGAATGGAATGATTGTGCTTCAACACTGCCTGAAATTCTGGGGTAAGGTTTAGAAAAAAAAAAATGTGTTAGAGTCTCTTTACACCTTTCTACTGTGAAACTGTGACAGATTGGAGATACACACAGAGAGACACAAAAAGGAGGGTTTGTCAAAGGAACATCTTGAAAATTTAAATGAGCAGGTCTAACATTAAGAATATTACTACCTTCTACTTGGGAATACTACAACCAAACAACCTTGGTTATTTATACAAAGATAAGAAAAATAGCTATTTCTCAACATTAATCAGCCTATTTACTATACATTTCTAAGATTATCCAAATGGCAGCTATGGTTATCTCACCATATTCTAATAGCTGTCACGGATTGGCCCACGATGGTGTGAAATATAAGCCATCTGCTCCCAGCTGGAAAACTGATTATTCAGGAAAGGTGGTAATTTCACATCGCTTATAGGCTCACACGGTGCTTAGCTGCATAGGAACATGAATAAATGGGGTATTCTTGAGGGAGCAAGTACCACCCAGAAGGGTTTGAAAGGAGCATGAAATTGATCCAAACTTCATACTTCTAGAGCATAAGTGTGTACCATTTTTCTCCCTGTGGGAATTGGTCCATTGGTGGAAGCATGCAGAATGAAATGTCCTCTGAGAAAAGGTTCTCACAAAAAGTTAAGACACTCCTAGTTAAATGAGTGTGTACCACAAAAACAATAATTAAGTTTTATCATCTTATTTAGTCAGAAATCTAAGTTAAAATTCACAGAATTCCTGTAAGTTCTTGGTCAAGTAATTTACTCTTTCTGGTCCTCAGTTTCCTCTTAAGCTTAAGTAGATTATGCTATGTTTCCTTCCGGGCTTATTGTGTTTTTGTATAATTCAAATGGCATAATATTAAAATATTTCCAAAAGACGAGACATAAAATGTCAGGTGCAGTTATTATTATGAATCCTGATCAACTGCTCAAACACTTTCTCTTAGAATTTTTCTTCAGAATTTTCTGGACCGAATTCATTCCTGGCATAAACATTACAGTGAATGAAATATTTAATACTTTTGTCTTATGGGATAAAAATGACAGAGACTGCTGGTTCCCTACACAATATCAATTTTTTCCTACTTCCCTACTAAGTCCCAGTTTTGGTTGTGGTGGAATGTACCAAGCTAAAATTCATATGCCCCAGTTTCTCCTGCACAGAGCAACCTGTGGCATAGTCCTTGTCATTGAGATAGAATAAGAAGATTTATAGAAAAAGCCTTGCTAAAGAGACAAACTTCATTGGTTTTTCTTTTTTGCCTTTGCTTTTCACCCTTCCCTTCATCTACCCGGAACATGGACATATTTTATCTTGTGACAAAAGACTCAAGATCACTGACTAAGATGGCAAAAAAGAAAACCTGGAGGTACCTGGGTCCTTGGTAACTGTGGAGTGTCTGCACCAGCCCTGGCCTAACTCTGGACTTCTTTTGTAAGAGAAAAATAGTACCAGCCAAATTTGATTCCCAAGTGATACAAGAATTTTTGCTTAGACAATACACACTGTATATTTTTAATAATATACATATTTTATATTTTGCTAAGTTGTCATATGTATTGATTTTTATATAAAACTCACTAAAAAAAGCTTACTATTAAAGAAATTACACAATATGTTTTGTTGTACTAGAAAGACACTTTTTATGGTTAAAGACTACACATACTGAGCCACACCTGGAACTCATTTTCCAGGAAGCATAAGTAGACAGTCCTGCTTTAAAATCTAACATAAAATACAATGAATGCTCTTTATTCTTTGAAACAACACTGGTCTGATTTTTGAATTTTGATAAATAATTTACTTTTTGGCACAGGAAGTAGATGGAGCTATGATAAGGTGGAGTTATGAATTCTGATAACAAGATGAGTCTATATTTATATCTATGGAATGCCTCCTATTGGCTCCCCTATTATCCTGTGAAATGGAAGTATGGGGTGTTTATATCTGTGTTAACTTTGGTACAAGGTTATAAAGAGGAATTTGGAGTTCAATTAGGAGACTATACCAGCAGTACACAACTAAAGCTAAAACCATGCAGATGGCCTTTCCCAATGTGCCTAAACATTTCTAGCACTTCTCTCAAATATTAACTTGTACTGGTAAAAAGTCACTGGATTTGGTAGAACGTAGTCAGTGTTTGGATTTTGCTGAAAATATTAATACTGTTTATCCAAATTGGATCAACATACATATTGGATCACAGATATTAATACTGCTTAGCCAAATAATAAGGGCCTAATTGACACTGGTGACTCTCTGGTAATTAAAAGAAGAAAAGCTTCTAGGTGCACCTGGTGAAGTCTCAGACCTAAAGCAGGTTTAGCACAGAGTCATCTCTTTAAGACACAGAAGTGACCAAAATTGACTTGGGTCAAAGGCAAGTGTTTTTATATAAGTCCTTTAAAATACATTATTTTATTTAAAAAAAAATCTTAAATCAAAAGTAATGAAGTATTTTCTATGTATAGTATCATGTCATCTTCAAACAGTGACAGTTTTATGTGTGCTTTTCCAATTTGGATTTCTTTTAGTTCTTTTTCTTCCCTGATTGCCGTGGATTGGACTTCCAAAACTATGTTGAATAAAAGTGGCAAGAGTGGACATCCTTGACTTGTTTGTGATCTTAGAGGAAGTGATTTCAGGTTTTCACCATTGAGAATGATGTTTGCTATGGGTTTGTCGTATATGGCCTTTATTATGTTGAGGTAGGTTCTCTCTATGCCCACTTTCTGGAGAGTTTTTATCATGAATTGTTGTTGAATTTTGTCAAAAGTTTTTTCTGCATCTATTGAGATGATTATATGGTTTCCATTCTTTAATTTGTTAATATGGTGTATCACAATGACTGATTTGCGTATATTGAAGAATCCTTGCATCCCTGGGATAAATTCCACTTGATCATGTGCATAATCCTGATAATGTGTTGTTGGATTCTGTTTGCTAGTATTTTGTTGAGGATTTTGTGTGTATATGTTCGTCAGTGATATTTATCTGTAGTTTTCTTTTTTTGTAGTATCTTTGTCTGGTTTTGGTATCAGGGTGATGGTGGCCTCATAGAATGAGTTTGGGAGTGTTCCTTCCTCTGCAATTTTTTGGAAGAGTTTGAGAAGGATGGGTGTTAGCTCTTCTCTAAATGTTTGGTAGAATTTGCCTGTGAAGCCATCTGTTCCTGCACTTTTGTTTGTTGGAAGATTTTTAATTACAGTTTAAATTTCATAACTTGTGTTTGGTCTGTTTATATTTTCTATTTCTTCCTAGTTCAGTCTTGGAAGGTTGTATATTTCTAAGAATTTGTCCATTTCTTCAGGTTGTCCATTTTATTGTCATATAGATTCTTGTAGTAGTCTCTTATGATCCTTTTTATTTCTGCAGTGTCAGTTGCAATTTCTCCTTTTTCATTTCTAATTTTATTGATTTGAATCCTCTCCCTTTTTTCTTGATGAGTCTGTCTAAAGGTTTCTCAATTTTGTTTATCTTCTCAATGTACCAGCTTTTAGTTTCTTTGATTTTTGCTATTGTTTTCTTCATTTCTATTTCATTTTATTTCTGCTTTGATTTTTATGATTTCTTTCCTTCTACTAACTTTGGGCTTTGTTTGTCCTTCTTTCTCTAGTTGCTTTGAGATTTTTCTTGATTCTTGAGGTAGGATTAAATTGCTGTAACCTTCCCTCTTAGAACTGCTTTTGCTGCATCCCATATGTTTTGGGTCATCATGTTTTCATTGTCATTTGTTTCTTTGTATTTTTTGATTTTCTCTTTGATTTCTTCAGTGATCTTTTGGTTATTTAGTAGTGTTTTGTTTAGCCTCCATGTGTTTGTGCTTTTACAGGTTTTTTTTCCTGTAATTGCTTTCTAATCTCATAGCATTGTGGCTGGAAATGATGCTTGATAGGAGACATGGATGGACCTAGAGTCTGTCATACAGAATGAAGTAAGCCAGAAAGAGAAAAAAACAAATATCGTATATTAATGTATTTATGTGGAATCTAGAAAAATGGTACAGATAAATTTATTTGCAGGGCAGGAATATTGATGCAAACGTAGAGAATGGACGTGTGAACATGGGGTGGGGGAAGGGAGGGTGGGGTGAATTTGGAGATTGGGATTGACATATATACACTACCATGTGTAAAATGGATAGCTAGTGGGAACCTGCAGTATAGAACAGGGAGCTCAGCTCCATGCTCTCTGGTAACCTAGATGGATGGGATGGGGGGATGGAAGGAAGATCCAAGAGGGAGGGGATATATGTATACATATAACTGCTTCACTTCATGTACAGCAGAAACTAACACATCATTGTAAAGCAACTCTACCCCAATTTTTTAAAAAAAGTAATGAAGTAAGATAAATGCATCAAAATTCAAATATTTTCCAGGAGTACAGAGAAAAAGTAAAAACTGCCCATCTCCAGTGATTTCATGTCACTTCCTTGGAGTAACCAAATACTAATATTTAGTGGGTATACATCAATCCTTCCAAAGTATCGATACCTATATGCTTATATAAACATACACATACACACATATATACACACACACACACATTTACCACTCATATTTTCTGGAGAGTATTTTGTTTGCTTTTGCCAATAAAAACAGGTGTATAATATACCTACTGTTCTGGAACTCAAATTGTTTTCACTTAACATTATATTACAGACATTTCTCCATGTCAATATATAACAGGGTTAACTTAGTCTTTTTAAAAAACAATTATAGAGGATTGATTGATGGTATCATAATCTATTTAGCAATCCCCCTTTCCAGAAGAAAAAAAAAAATTTAGTTTATATCCAATACTTTGCTATTATATTTAATGTTTGCATTTTTCTGCTTCTAGCAATAACAGGCAAGTTTTTTTAAGGCTAACTTCTTACTTAGAAACACTAGAAAACTTGGAGTTCTATCAATTGATTGATCAATTAATTGGTAGATATAGATCAAAAGATTATATATATATAAATCTAGAGGTAGATATAGATAGATAGAAAGATGTTTAAAGGTATCACAAAGGTACCAAAGCACTGAGAACTTCCAGCCAATTTCCGGAAGTAAGGCAAGATCAGAGTGATTAGCTTGACACTTGGTATTTTCTTTTTCTATAATTGAGTAATTAAGAGACTGAGAAGCTGAGCAGAAAACAGTAGCTGAAAGGCTGAGAAGTTAAACAGAGCTTTTGAAATTTCTTAGGACAGGTGGAACCAAAATACTGAGTCCCATTCTTCCAAAGAATAGAGAATTTGACAAGTATCAGATGATTTTTGTTAGGGATTTCTGAAGAACTACACTTTAGGAATAATGGTAAGAAAGAGCATTTCACACACACACACACACACACACACACACACACACACACAATTAGTTCCAGAAGGAAAGCTGAGAGACAATGTTGTAAAAGTAATACTTTAAAATACAGTCACAAAGAATTTTCCAAAACAGATAAAGGATCTGATGCCACAGACTCAGGAAGCACTACAAACCCCAAGCAGAATAAATACAAAGAAAATCATTATAAGCACATCATAATAAAACTGCTGAAAAACAAACAAACAAACAAAATAAAAATAAAAGTCATAAAATAGGCCAGAGGGAAAAAGAAATATTTTCTTCAAGGGAGTAATAATAGTACTGGGGCAACTTACTTCTCAACACAACTAATGAAAGCTGGAAAGAATAGAGTGATATCTTCACAGTTCTGCAAGAAAAAAACCTACTAAAGTAGATTTCTAATACAGCAAAAATATCCTTTAACAATAAAGAAAAAAATATTTCATTCAAACAAAAACTTGGATCATTAATCATTAGCAGTTGTTTACTAAAGGAAACACTAAAAACAAGAGGTTGCTTTTAAGCAAAAGGAAAACCTCAAACGATGTATACAAAGGAAGAGGGAATATTTTGGCAATATCTAAATGAATTTTGACTTCATACAACTTTATTAATAATGTTTTGTGTGGTTTAAAATATTGAGAAAATTAAAATACAAGACAACAGTAACACAAAAGACAAGAAGTTGGTAAGTGGAATTGAGGGGTCCTAAGGTTTTACGCAGTGTGGGAAGAAGTGAAGTGGTATACTTTATAATAGACTCCAATAAGTCAAGAGTGGATACTGTAATCTACTGTGACACTTCTGAAAATGAGCAAATAAATGTATATTTAGCAAACAGAGAGGAGAAAATGGAGTAAAAATCATTTCTTTACTCAAGTATGCAAGAAAGGTAAAAGATAAGAACATAGAACAGTGGAGAAAATTGAAAATAAATTAGAAACTTAGCAGCGTTAGACTCAAAGTATATCAGAATTTAGCCACAGCAATCAGAGAAGAAAAAAAAAAATAAAATAAAAGGAATCCAAATCAGAAAAGAAGACGTAAAGCTGTCACTGTTTGCAGATGACATGATACTATACATAGAGAATCCTAAAGATGCAACCAGAAAACTACTAGAGCTAATCAATGAATTTGGTAAAGTAGCAGGATACAAAATTAATGCACAGAAATCTCTTCCATTCCTATACACTAATGATGAAAAGTCTGAAAGTGAAATTAAGAAAACACCCCTATTTTCCACTGCAACAAAAAGAAACTACAAATCAAAACTACAATGAGATATCATCTCACACCGGTCAGAATGGCCATCATCAAAAAATCTAGAAACAATAAATGCTGGAGAGGGTGTGGAGAAAAGGGAACACTCTTGTACTGTTGGTGGGAATGTAAATTGATACAGACACTATGGAGAACAGTATGGAGGTTCCTTAAAAAACTAAAATCAGAACTACCATATGACCCAGCAATCCCACTACTGGGCATATACCCTGAGAAAACCATAATTCAAAAAGAGTCATGTACCAAAATGTTCATTGCAGCTCTATTTACAATAGCCAGGACATGGAAGCAACCTAAGTGTCCATCATCGGATGAATGGATAAAGAAGATGTGGCACATACATACAATGGAATATTATTCAGCCATAAAAAGAAAAGAAATTGAGTTTTTTGTAGTGAGGTGGATGGAGTTAGAGTCTGTCATACAGAGTGAGGTAAGTCAGAAAGAGAAAAACAAATACAGTATGCTAACACATATATACGGAATCTAAGGAAAAAGAAAAAAAAAGTTCATGAAGAACCTAGTGGTAAGACGTGAATAAAGACACAGACCTACTAGAGAATGGACTTGAGGATATGGGGAGGGGAAGGGTAAGCTGTGACAAAGTGAGAGAGTGGCATGGACATATATACACTACCAAACGTAAAAGAGATAGCAATTGGGAAGCAACCGCATAGCACAGGGAGATCAGCTCTGTGCTTTGTGACCACCTAGAGGGGTGGAAGAGGGAGGGTGGGAGGGAGGGAGATGCAAGAGGGAAGAGATATGGGAACATATGTATATGTATAACTGATTCACTTTGTTATAAAGCAGAAAGTAACACACCATTGTAAAGCAATTATACTCCATAAAGATGTAAAAAAATAAAAAATAATCCAGGAAGAAATTAACATTCTCCAGCAGAAGATGTACATAGATAGATAGATAGGTAGGTAAATATATAGATGTTAGATAGGTAGGTAAATAGATAGATGATAGATAGATAGAGATAGATAGATAGATGATAGATAGATAGATAGATAGATATACACATGAATTAGTTTTCCCTTAATGAATAACAAATTATTACAAACTTTGTGGCTTAAAATAACAGCAATTTATTAGCCCACAGTCCTGCATGCCAGAAGTTTATGCAGGTTAGACAGAATTCTTTGTTTAGGTCTCATGAGGCTGAAAAGTGTCAACCCCAAGCTGTCCACCAATCTGCATTCTCACCTGAGAGATCTGGGAAATACTTTGCTTCCAAGCTAATCAATATTGTTGGTAGGAACTGGTGTCCTGCCGCTGCAGAACTGAAGTCCCCATTTCTTACTAAATGTCTCCTGTGGGCTTCTCTCTGCTCCTAGAGATTATGCTCAAATCCTTTTCTGATGGTCCCCTTTGTCTTTAGAGCCACTGATCCTTCTCATGCTTTCCCTCGATCCTTCTCATGCTTTGAGAGTAAACTCCTTACTTTTAAAGGGATCTTGTGATAGATTAGGCCCATCGTACTCTTAGTTAACCCAAAGTCAACTGATAATTAACTCTACTTACGTCTGCAAAATCCGTATTGCCATATAGTATAACATAATTAGGAGAGTGATATCTCATTATACATAAACTTTCATTCTCACTCAAAAGGAGGAGATTGTACAAAGGCAAGGGCCAGGTCATCTTAGAATTCTGCCTACCATGTTGCCAACAAGACAAAAACTTGGAATACAATACATAAATAAATAAAAGTTGAAAGTAAAAGAAAGGGAAAAATATACCATGCAAACACCAACCAAGAAAAAAACTTGTGTATGTATACAAATATCAAATGAAACATGCTTAGTTAAGGGGTTAAATAAAAATGAGAGAAGAAGAATAAAAAGTCAACCCACCAACAAATCATAACAATGCCAAATTTATAGGCACTAAAAATTTAGCTATAAAGTAAAAATGGAACTAAAAGGAGAAATCAAGAAATCCACAAACATGTTGGGATATTTTAACACACCTCTCTCAATAAACAATAGAAAAAAATAGGGAAAAATTCAGTAAATGTATAGAAAATTTGAACAACATCATTAATAAAATTGATCTAATTTATTTATCTAGAATATTGAACTCAAAAACTACACACATTCTTTTCAAGTGCATATGAAACACTGACAAAAATTGACCATATGCTAGATCTTAAAACAAGTTTCAACAAATTTCAAAGGATTAAAATAGCAAAAGAACAATTTATTACCACAAAGGAATTAAGCTAGAAATTGATGATTATGATGGTGATGATGATGATATTGAATATAAGACTTCCACACATAAAACTATAATGCATTAGTGGGAGAAATTAAGAGACACCTAAATAAATAGAAGGGTTTAACAAAAAATATTATGGATTAGAAGACTTAAAATTGTAAAGATATCTATTTCTCCAAACTGATTTGTAGATACCTTGTGATCCTAATGAAATAAAAAATCATTTCATTATTTTGTGAAAATTGAAAAGATAATTTAAAATCTACATGGAGATACAAAGGACCTCCTATTGCCAATAAAATCTTGGAAGAAAAACAAGGTTGGGAGACTTAAATCACCAGATATCAAGACATATCATAAAAATATTTATTAAGATAAACTCACCTCATTGGCTCTGGATTTTTCTACTCTAAATGCTTAATATTTGATCACTTAATGCTTGCGTACTTGAATTAATATGGAAGAAACATTTTACGTCTTTCTAGTCAACTATACACTACTTTATCTGACATTTATTAGTTCAACACACACACACACACACACACACACAGACTATCAATCTATCTGTTCAATTATATATATATGTACACACACAGAGAATGTCAGGCACTATGAAGTAAAGTGGTGAGGACAAATAAATAGACCAAAAGTGCAGAATAGTGAGTTGTGAAGTAGACTATTCATATATAGTCATGAAATTTGTAACAAAGTGACACTGTAGACAGTGAAAATAGGACAATCTTTTTTTTTTTTTTTAATTAATTTATTTATTTTTGGCTGTGTTGGGTCTTCGTATCTGTGCGTGGGCTTTCTCTAGTTGTGGTGAGCGGGGACTACTCTTCATCGCGGTGTATGGGTTTCTCATTGTCGTGGCTTCTCTTATTGTGGAGCAAAGGCTCTAGACGCGCAGGCTCAGAAGTTGTGCCTCACGGGCTTAGTTGCTCCGCGGCATGTGGGATCTTCCCAGACCAGGGCACGAACCCGTGTCTCCTTCATTGGCAGGCAGACTCTTAACCACTGCGCCACCAGGGAAGCCCAAGACAATCTTTTTATTAAATTGTGCTGCATTTACTGAATATTTGGATACTGGATAGAAAAGAAAAAGAAAAAGCTTTACCCCTCTCTCAGACCATAAATATACAACTCCATTTTAGACTAATTGAGATGAAATTTCAGAAGTAAAACAATAAGTTTCCATAAGACAACAGGAAAATAAATTTTAAATTTTTGGATAAGCAAAGATGTGCTAACGTAAGGAAAAGATTGACCAACTGGAATACATTAAAAATGAAGAACACATTAAGAAAGTCAAAAGACAAAACATCAAGTAGAAGAAGATACTTGCAATAAATATAGTTGACAAAAGCCTCAAAGTTTATATTGTTTATAAAGAATTCTTAAAAATCAGGACGAAAAAGAATACAATAGGGAAAAAATGTTCAGAGAGACTTGTTTTCAGTTACGTATCAAGAGAAGAGATTCAAAAACTATTAAAATAAAAAGGGTGCTCAACCTTATTAGTCATTATGGAAATTAATATAAAAATTATCGTGGGATATCACTATAACTTTAAAACTACAATTAATAAAAGAATAATGTCATAATACTGGAGCTCTCATAAATGCTGATGGGAATGTTTAATGGTAAAAGCACTGTGGAAAACTGGCAGTATCCACTTAAGTAGAACATATGCATAACCTACAACCATGCAATTCTGCTTGTATAAGCTTTGAAAGCATATTTTCGAAGCATTATCATTTATAATAGCCAAACTCCCCCAAAAAAGCCAATTGTCTGTCAGTAGTATAATGGATACATTTTTCTCCATTCATTCAATGGAACACTCTACAACTGGAAACTGAATAAGATATTTCTACACACAGCATAGCAGCATCTCACAACATAAAAACTTGTCACATGAATCTTAAACACAGTGCTAAATGAAAGAAACCAGACACAAAGAAATACAGATTATATGATTCCCATATAAAGTTCAAAAATAGGCAAAAATAACTGATGGTATTAGTAACAGGTTAAGGGCTATATTTGGAAAAGAGTGTAAGGTTAGTGACTGTAAGGTTAGTGTCAGGAGAGAGGTTTCTAGGGTACTGATAATATTCAATTTTTAAAATCTGCATAGTGGTAAAATATGTTTACTTTGTAATAATTCAACTAGCTAAACATTTATTAGTTGTTGCACTGTTTTGTGTGCATAGTACACTTCATTAAAATGTTTATTAGACATAAAAAAGGGATAAAAATAGTGTTTGAAGAGTAATTTTATTAGTATTCTGGTGCAGTTCCTGAATGAAAACTTTCTGGCCCAACAGTGTGTTATACTCTTGAAAGCTCAAGTATTTTTCCATTGTGTTGAAAATGAATATAATCTTCAAGGAAAGAAAGTGTATTTTGTTCAATGCCTACTATTACATACTGCATGTAATCCTCACCCAATTCTGTGGCATAAGTAGGTTGCTCTTATTACATTTTAATGATGAGAAAAATAAATTGCTGAAATTTACTTTGCTGAAGATATAGTATATGTGAAAGTAGGAAATCAATGTAAGCTCAGTCTAAGTCCAAACTCCATTTATTTCTCCTTGATCAAAATATACACGATGCCATACTTTAAAAAATAGAATTAGCATAAGACTATATTATTTCATGTGTGGTAAATTTACATATGTAAAATCCAGAGCCCCAGATCCAGGATTTGGATCATTTCTATGCATCAACTTTGTAACAGCACTAAGAACAGAACACTCTTATATAAATTGAGGAGACCAATAGAACTATTGGCAGGGTGGAAGAATTTTTTAAATTATTCCGAAAACTGACAGAGGATGGACAGACTTACTCAAATATTTTTATTAATTCTGACTCCTAAGGGTTTTCAGAATTTATAAGGTTCCAATTATAAAGTCACCTCATTGGCTCTGAATTTTATTTTCACCCTAAATATCTGACATTTGCGCCTAATGTTTAATTAAAATAATTCAGCGAAAAATTCCATTTCTTTCCAGGCAGCTATGCTTTGCTGCAGCTGACATGTATTTATTACTTTGTTCAACACAAAACATTTGAATGCCTACCAGGCAGGTACTATGCTAAGCAACAGATGGTGGACAAAACATAGACTCTGCCTTCAAAAAGCATTATGATAAGGGAGAGATGAAATGTCACCAGGCATTTATAACTGACTCTGGAAATTCTAAGAGTTTCTTCACTGCTGAGAACTCCTATGAAAGCAGTAAGTATAGTATCCAGTGCAGGACAAAAGGGAGTCAGAGAAGATTAGAAAAGAACTATGAGTGTACCGGAAACGTCTCTGAGTGGCACCAGGTAAAGGCAGTTGAGGAAAGCTCACAGAAAGCAATCCCTGGCAGAGAAAGAAGCATGGGTGTGAAAAGATAGGATGTACTCACAAAACAAAACCTAGTTTAGTAGAATTTGAGTACAAAGAAGGTGTGTGTCAAGAAATAAGGTAGTTAGCATAGATCAAAAGAAGGCATAATAAAAATGTTTTTGAAGGTCATTTTAAGAAATTTGGACTCCACATGAGGGCAATGTAAAGCCATTAAAGAATTCTGAGAAGATTAGATTTTGGTTTTAATAAGATCAGTTTGAGTACAATGTGGAGTATGGATAGGAACTAGACAAAATTGGAGTCAAGGAAATGTGCTACAAACATTTTAAAGGTAATCGGAGATGAAAGTGGCTTGAATTAGGAAAAAGTCAACATAATGGGGAATGAAAACAATAGAGATATTAAGAAGGGACAGTGGACAGAATCTGGTTTAGGGTTGACAGAAATAGAGGAATCAAGTATGACACCCAGCTTTCTGACTTGAGCAACTAGATATGTGGTAGCAATCTCCAATGGCATAGGGAGTAAAGAAGGAGAAGCACATTTAGAAGAAAGATGTTAGGTTAACTTTTGTAAAAATTAAATTTAAGGGGTCAGTGAGGCAGCCATGCATATATTCTAGTAGAAAATTGAATACATAGGCCTAGAGCTCAGAAGAGATATCTGGCTTGGAGATGGAATGTCCGGGTTATCAAGACATAGTTGATTATCAGTCAGTGTGAGGACAATATTACAGAAGATGAGAGTGACTGTTAAAAGGCCAATTGGCATAATAGGTAATCAGGACTTTAGAGAATAAGAAGCTCTCTCTCTTATCTCTTCCCCCTTTTATCTTCCCTCACATGCTGACACCTGTGTCAGATCAGCCACCAACCAATTTTAAAAGTGAGTTAAGAAATGCAGAAGACCCACTTCAGAGAACAAAGCAAGACACATTTTGCTGACACCTGGATCCCACTACTGTAATGAATGCTGTCATGAGAGTTTAACAATCATCTCCATCTTCTACCTTAATCTAGGAAGCATAATATTTGAACTTAGCCTTCTTCTGGAATCAGTTTAGATGGAATTAGTTATGTCAACCAAGATTCTTTTCTCACATTTTGCTATTGAAAGATTTGTCTATTTAATAATGTCTTATATTTTACAAAGTACTTTACAGTTTTCAAAACACTTTCACAGGTTTCATTTACATCTCACAGCTCCATAAAGTCCACCACAGCCCCCATTTCACTGACAAGAAAAGGAGAGAGGTGGACACTTACAATTCATTATTTATTTATGTCCATCATTCATCTTTCTGATGCCATTTCTTTAAAGTGAATGTTAAATATCCTGGCTAAACTGATATAAACTCCTAAAATTTGCCACTTCTTACAATTCCTTGTCTGTTTTGCCTGAGTTCTAATTCTGTTAGGAGAAGAGAGGCAGCAATTTTTGTGATCAAAAGCATGCTCAAGTCTGTGCCAGAACACCTGGATTCCAGCTTAAACCCTGTCCAGTCAACTCATAAGAATACCAGGGCCTGTCTCACAGACTTGTGCTGCCATGGGATAAAGAGGATGGTGAACAAGGACAATGCAATGCCACTTATAATGGGCCATGCACAGTGGAAAGCAGTGACTCTCACACTTCCGTGTGCCCGTGTGCATGTTGCCCATGTACGAGCTCCGCCCCAGATTATTTGAATCACAATTTCTGAGAGTAGTTTAATTATATCTATATATTTTAAAATATAGCTGAAAAACACTAGTTTAGGTACCATTAATTTTACAATTCTGAGGAGGCAGCAGAGCAAGACTACTGAGTGTGGGCTCATAATACAGACATGCCTGAGCAAAACCACAGCTCTGCCACTCATGGGCTGTGCCATCTGAGCAAATAGTTTCACTTCTGTGATTCTTAGTTGCCTCATATTTAAAATGAAAGTTGCTAGGCATTGTACTAACTAAAAGAATATAAAACCTTTACCATAGCAGCTTGCACAGAAAAACCTTCAAAATGATAGCTGTTGTATTAATGCAGGTTTTTGTGTTTCATGGACTGGGTGGATCATTGAAGTCTTGATCATGCATCATGGTCCTGGCTCCTGTCTTCAAGGTTCTTCTTCCAGCTGGTCAAGTTGCTGCTTTCTCACAGTGGAGACGGAGAAGCGGGACAACTGGACTTCTGATAACACAGATTCTGAAACCTCCTTCTTTCTGCAAACCTTTCTAGGTTCCCAGAATAGTGCAAAAATAGTTTGACTAAGCAAGTTAGAGAATTACTTTAGACAGATTTGCTGAAAAACATGAGACAACTTTGAAAAATTTTGTTCTGAAAAGTTCTGCTGGGAAATGTCCTCTTGACTTTTGTTTGCTCCCCACTCCTTGTCCCTTCGTGAGGCATGGACCAACCAGTTGCATTGCCTTCATTTCCCATTTGAGATGGAGCTGTTAGATAGGACATGTTCAGCCATGATATTGCCAATCCATTCATGGGGCTTTCCTGTGGATGTCCTCACTGACTCCTCATTCATAGCCCACCAGTAAGGTAGGGTCCTCACTTAAAGAAGAGGAAATTGAGCCTGGAGAGTTACAGACACTGAGCCAAGCAACATATTTTAAGAAATTTCTCACTTTAATGGCAGGATGATTGAATGTTTCCTAGTGTTCCTTCTTTCATACATGGCAACAAGCTCCATAGTCTAGTTCCTTACTATTCAAAGTGTTCTTAGATATCAGACACATTGTCATCACCTAGGCATGTGTTAGTAATGCAGAATCTCAGGCCCTGTTCCAGACCAAATGAATAAGAATCTGCATGTTAGTGAGATCCCCAGGTAAGCTGAATGCACATTAGTGTTTGAGAACCACTGGTGTGGTGGTTCAACATGGAGATTTGACTCAGGACCCAGACTGGTTGTGTTTACATCCCTACTGAGTCCTTCTTAATCTACTGTGTCCTTCTTAATCTATCCAGTCCTCAATTTTCTCACCTGGTCATGAGAAATGTACTTATCTCAGAGGCTTGTATGTAAAATGCTTAGTCTGTGGCAAGCATGATGTGAGAGACCTCTTTTTATCATTATTATGTTACCACAGCACTAATCAAGAGGGCAAATCATTTTCTGCGGATCTCTCAGTTCAGAAGTTCTATGTCTGGGGCATTGAATTCTCTGTCCAGTCAAGTTCTTACAGTAATATCAATTTCACATTACCTGTATTTCTTCTTCTTCATAACCACATTCAAGGAAAGGTTCCAGGCAAAGACACTGATTTTTTAGTGTTTCCAAAGGAAAAAAAAAAACAACCCAATCCAACCCAGCAAGAGTGCTCACATCAGTACAGTGATTACACAGATAACACTAGGTAATCAACCTGGGAAGTTTATTGCCCAACCACTTGAGAGTTTAGTGTTATTAGCTAATTAAAGACAGGACCTATCCTCTTTTATATATTGCACTTAATGAATTAGATAATCCCAGCATAGTCACCATGGTATACTATTTATAAAGACCTGCCATTTGGTTGTAATTTTTCAACTTAGATTAGAGCTTAATTTCTCTTGTAAGTTGCCTATAAGTAACAAATATACCATAGCAGATGTCTAGGTTTATGGCAAAGTAAAATTTATCTGTTTGGGCTTCCTTGCTTCTGAAGCACCAGGGCTTGCATTGCCTTCATTTCCTGATCCATTTGAGCAATAAAGACAAATCAATTGACTGTAATAGAAAGTAGAATACACAACTATAATGAAAGAGAAATAGTGTTTTTTTCATTTAAATATGTTATGTTCTCTTGTTGCTTATATGTGTCTTTCTGGAATGACAAGACATTTGTATAAAAATAAAGAGGAGACCTTCCATCTGAACATATTTGAGTGATTTATTTTTCATCCAAAGTTTTAAAATAAACCAGATCATATTATATTTTTCTTCTCTCTCCCTCTGCCTCTACCGCCCTCTGCTTCAAATGTATATACCTCATTACAACATCACTCATTTTTAGACTCCAATTTGCCACCATCCCACACAGACCTGCTGTTCCATCTCTCCATATTAATTCCCGTAAATAACTGATAGCAAAATGCAGTCTTGGAGATACACTTGAAAAAACTTCATGTGTCTAGAGACCAGAATCTAGAAAGCTATTCAAGGTATTGGAAGTTGTTACAGGTCTGTTTAATCCTTCTTTGAGGTTTCAGTGACACATTAATGGCAGAAGATTAGCACTGTCTATCATAAAATTGCAGTAATATATAAAGTATAGCAAATGTAGATTAAAAATCACAGCACAATTTCTAAGTAACCCATATGTTCACAGGCTGCCTATATAAATGCAGGGTAATTTATGTACCAAATACATATGTGATTCCAAAGACATATTTAGGTGTGTACATTTTTAAAAATTTTTATTGAGATCTGCATCTATTTCTATGCATGACTTGATGATAAGTATCTACATCATGCAATTAAGTCATCTCATCCTCTAAAAGGAATATACCACAGCTTAGGATTACCAAAATGTTCTTGAGACTTGATACTTAACTTCTAAAACCCATGAAACATGAATTTAGGAACAACCAGTATATATATATATTTTCCTTTAGGAGGTGTCTTTCAGAAGAATTTAAAATTTGGTACATAGAAAAAAACCAAGACTCAGAGAGTGAAATTACCTGTCCAAGGTGAAGCCAGGAATGGGAACAGTCAGGAGTATTTGCCTGCCTACCAAGTCCTATGGAATTGATAACTATCCAAAAGATACTGGACTTTCACAACTATATTTCCAGTGTAACTGAAAAAATGGAAGTATATTCTTAGATGAGAATTTTAATTTATTTCTCTAGAGCTTTTCTGTAATGCAGCACATGACATCCCTGTCTTGGCATCTCCTTCTGGCGATTGCCTTTGGATGTTCTAAATGTTATCAATGGTGTTTGAGAGGAACAAACTTAGTTTGAATTATTTTCTTGTAATTGAATAGTTTTTGAATTGTGCTCCTTAGAATCCTGGAGACTTCACAGAGGTGGATCAAAGACCACTAAGAAGAGGAGAAGAATAAGCTGAACATTTGGGGTTCCTGCCAATGGTGCTTTCCACAACCAGATCATCTCCATCTCATGAGCTTTATGTAATAGGTTTCTATATCAGACCTCATTTCAAGAACGGGCTTTACAAATATTAATAATAACTCTGAAGACTGCGATTCTAATATATTAGAGTAATCAAAGGTGGCTAAGGAACTAAATAATTCTAAGAGAGATATAATATCACATCTAGTTCTGGTGATCAAATATCCCACTTTATAAATTACTGAAGCAACAAGTGTATAAGGGAAAGATATCTAACTGGATTTCTGTCAACTATCTATTCCAGATGTCAGCAAACTATCTTAGTTTATATCAGTCATTTCAGTCATACTTTGCAAAAATGTCCCAGTTAAAATTATAAATTATATAGTTGACCTATCTGAGACATATATAACACTAGTATATTATTAATGAATTTCCTCTTTAATAGTCCACTTTAAAGAATGACCTCAATGTTTAAAAGAAGAAAGAATCAATAGCATAATACACAATGTAATTCTGCACAAAAAATTCTGAGTCTTAGTTTAATGATTGCTCTGCATAAAGAGAAAGACAATTTTCCTTCCAACAAAATTCAGTCTATGAGCATGTCATGAATGATGATGTGGTCTCCCAAATAAATTTTAATTTTGCCTGACCAATTGGAAATGTTCATTTAACACCTTCCTATAATAGTCTATTAAATAGAATAGAACTTTATCTTTTCTGTAAAATGCTAGGTAACATTTTAGTTTGCAGGTCATGTGGTCTTTGCCAAAACAACTCAACTCTGCCTTTGTAACAGAAAAGCAGCCACAGACAGTACATAAATGAATGAGTGTGGCAGTGTTCCAATAAAACTTTATTTACAAACATAAGCAGTTTTGACCTGTGGGCTTACTGCCATGTGGTCTGCATGTTCTGCCATTTCTTGGCTCCTAGAATATAGTAGGCAGAAATCCAGTTAAATGTCTCTCCCCACACAATTGATATTTCAGTCATTTATCAAATAAGAATATGAAATATAACAATATTAACTTACAAAATTCATAGATAAATGAGAGATTATGAACACCACCAACAAATTCCTCCATGTAAAGTGTAAAGTATTGTCAAGATCTTCTGCTGAGTTTTAATTAAGATGACTTATTAGATGTATATTAAAAAGAACCTGAGTATTCCAATTTTTTATTATGGCTGTATGAATTACCTGTCCACACATATTTTGTCTTGAGTACTGAAAACCTTGACAAAGTAAATAGTCCAACCAAGACTCTAATCAACCTAATTAAGCAGTAACAGCATAGAAACACACAGTCATAGTTAAATTAACTTTTCTTTCATAAAGAGCCATGAAAAGAATATGAATTTAAAAAAACTTTTGAACCGTAAAAAATATGTTTATTTACTTCCTGAATGGTAGATGATCACTTACTCTTCCACCAAATGAAATACTTTAATCACTAGCTACAGGACATACTCACAAATAAGCATCCTGAATGCTTCCTAGAGACATGTTTGATCAGGATCACACAGATACATGAAAACAATAACTATGAAAATTAATGTCCTTTCTAAGGACACAATGTGAAAGCAGACCTCCAATATTTGAAAGGGTTACAGAGTTCATAGTCATGAGATCTGAATGCTAATCCTGACTAACCCTTCACTTTGAAAAAGTCACTTCACCCTCTGAGTCTTATTTTTCCTATTTGCAAAGTGACAGATTTGAATTAGACAACATGTCAAGCTTCACACTACACAGGAGGCAATACAAACAGAGAAAAAAATTGCCTAGGTTCAATCCTTGCTCCACTTAACTTCTCAAAGTTTATAAAATAGACCTGATGATAATAAAACATATTCTGTAGGGATACTGTAGGTAGTGATAAGCTCATGTGCATAAAACACTTGGCTTTGTAAGTCTGGCATATGGTAACTATTGCTTTTGATATTTACTAGGCAGAAGTTCCAGTAAAGAGGTTGAAAGCAACAACCCTCTAAACTCTGCAAAACCAAAAGCTGGATACATAAAACTAGAGCCCTGAATAACATTTTCTTGAAAAGATAGAAAGATAATGGATAGATGATAGAATATAGAGAGGTAGATAGATAGATGATAGATAGATAAATGATAGACAGACAGACAGAAAGTAATTATGCTGTACTACCCTCTTTGTGGATCTATAAATAAAATTTATCAAGTAAATTTAATTTTTAAAAAATCTTTTAGAGGGATAGTAAGAAAATCCAGAAATAATCCACCTATTCTAATAGCGTAGAAACATAGGACCTGGTTAGATGGGAGTCTTCTTATTTATCTTAAAGATAATTAGATTTCTCAAAGAAGAGATTTTAAAAGTCAAATAAATAATATATGAAAAATTACTTAATAAATGCAAAAGTCTTCAAATCAAAGTGGTTAATGAATAACAACCATCTAATATAGAGGGTTGCTTCTTGCCAGAAGCAAGAAGAAGAGGAACAAAGAAGGCAGGTCAAGGGTGAGGAAAGACAATCTGCTGATGGCCAATCTGAAAGAGTGACCTAGATCAACCAGAAAGAACCTCCAGAATCCACATGACAGAAGTTGGCCTAGATCAGGGATTCACAAACTTTTTCTGTAAAGGTCCAGATAGGAAATATTTTAGGCTTTTTACACCAGACAACTTCTATCACAAATAATCAACTGTGACATTTTTAGTATGAAAGCAACCATAGATGGCACATAAACTAGTAAGTGTGTCTATATTTGAATAAAACTTTATCTACAAAAACTGACAGAACCCCACTGTATGTAATTTGTCAACCCTGTTTTGTATCATGTCTACCCATATCTGGTTTCTTTACTAATTTCTTAGATGGAAAATATCTTTCAGTAATAGCTTCAAGAAGGACTTGTTAATTATTTCTTGAGTTTTTTGCCCGTCTTATATTTCTGTGACCTTCACACAAAGATCATAGCTTGGCTAAGTATAGAGTTATGAGAAGTGAGTTGGATTCTGTCACATTGCTCCAACTGCCTGTTGTAGTATGTAGAATAGCTAAAGAGCCATTTCTGATTTTTCTTCTTCTGAATTGCCTCAAGACCATGAGATTCCCCACATTAGATTTTAACTAGCAAGTAGTTTATTATCAAATGACTTTTAAAAGTTGTGTCAAAGTTAATGATAATATAAAAGTAGAATAGCAATTAAGACAAGACTGGAAATTCCTGGACTGCACAAATCAAAAAGTCATATAACTTTGAGTAGATGGACAGTAGTGTGCCCCAACATTTCCTTTGTTCTTCTAGTTTTTGATAGATATATAAAGAGAAAATACAAAAGCAGAATGAGAAACAGAGAGACTTTAGATATATCCGTTTCTTTCATATATTTACATTAGTTGTATTAGTTTCTTGGATCTGTGAGAATTTAAAAAATAAATTCTCTAGAACCTTGTACTGTTTCTTATAACTAGTTTGTCTCACATTTCATTAATCAGCCACTTATTTGAACTATTGAAACATTTCACATATTTGGTGCTTTTTCTCTATTTGCTCACATGACAGAGAACATTCTGATGGATTCTGATAGAGATGGATTATAATAGAGGTGGATTCTGGCCACCACAGTGGGAAGGGGAAATTTTTTATATTTTCTGCAGTTTATTTTGCCAGATTAGAGTCCAGTTATTCATGAGTGATTGACAACTTCATCCAGACACAGGGATATATCAGAGAATTTCCTTGCTGTGCCAGAATTTTTTTTTTTTTTTGAATTTTGTAGAAACCCCCAAACAACTGGAGATTTACCTCTGCCTGATCAACAATTACTTTTATTATGAATCCACTGTGAAATATACCCTCGTTGTGGGCACAGTCTTTCCACCAAACATAATCTGAGATTTAAAACTACAATTCCATGCCCTGTGTGTTAATATAAATTCTACTTCAGGTACTGTTTTTGGAGCGGTGGAGAAAGTGCTGCAAACCTTGATCCAATTTTCTATAATACACAAGAGACATCATGAAGTCAGTCCTTTTCTTGACCCAGCTTATCTGCAGCACAACATATATAAACCCCTTTTCAATGTTAATTAGGAGTCTCATTTAATAAATTTATTTTTTACTTAAATCATTTAATAGGAATAGTGACTCAATTTTATGGACATGAAAAATCATTTACATATACTGGAATATTAAGTCCTATGTAAATTATATTTAGATCCCTTTCATCATGGAAGGAACAGTGATCTGTCCTCATGGGATATGAATTTGCCTTTCTTGCTGACAATGTTTCTGACAACACTAACTCCTATGGTTTACTAGAAAGTCAGTTTTACCCCAGAGATTTCCATTAGTGTTGTCTCTAACCAAGGAACTCATTTTATGACAAAAGACGTGCTGCAATGGCCTTACCTCCACAGAATTCACTAGTCTTACCATGCACTACAACATTTAGAAGTAACGGGCCTGATAGAAGAGTGGATTGGCTTACTGAAGGTCAATTTCTATATCAATAATCTGCTGCTACATAAAAAAAAAAAAAAAAAATCATCCTAAAACTTTGAATTAAAACAACAATAATTTATTATTTCCCACAATTCTGGGTTGTAAAATGTTCAATACAGGATGAATGGACAGTTCTTTTACTGGATCTGCTTGGACTCACTTGGTTGGCTTCAGTCAGATGGATGCTTAATTATGACTAGGTAGTCCAATTTGACACCTCACCTTGAAAATGTCCAGCACCAACTGAGATGCGATGAAATGACTGAGACAGTTAGAACTTCTTTTATCCCAGCCTACTTGACACAGCGGTGGAAATATTCTGAGAGCAAGGTGTGAAGTACAAGCACTTGTCAAGATTCTGCTTGCATTAATGTGTGCTGATGTCCGATCAGCTAAAGCAGTCACAAGACTAAACACCAGTGTGGGAAAGGGGCATTGATATGACAATCTACCGCAATTTACCACACTGAGCTTTTTTAAGCAAAGGGCTCCAAAACAAAAGATTTTGACACTTGGTTCCGGGGTCCTAGCCCAGGCCTGGTACAGGAGGCTGGGGTTACATGAGGTCACAATCTCTAAGGACAAGCCTGTTTCAGTTCCTGTGTCTTTCACCACAAGAAGCTTGCGGGAGGAAGTTAGGACTTTGGAGCCAGCCAAATGTAGGGCTGCAGTACAGGCTTGTGGCAAGAAGAGCACTCACGTCACCCTTGACTGAGTGGAGTTTTTCCCTCCCAGTGTAGTTTCACTCACAACTCCATCAGATCTTCATAAACACCAGCCGAGACAACATGGTGTAGTAGAAGGACATGAGCTCACATCTTCTTATGGAAACACCAAAATGACAACTAACTTCTGAACAACCATTGACAGAAAAAAAAAACAACAACAAAAAAACAGAAAAAAAACCAGGAACCTACCAAAAGATTTACCCTACATCCAAAGACAAAGAAGAAGGCACATCAAGATAGTAGTATGGGCACAGTGGCGATAAACTCAAATCCCATGCCCACAGGGTGGGAAACCCAAAAACTGAAAAATAATTATACCAGAGAAGTTCTCCCACAGGAATGAAAGTTCTGAGCCCCACGTCAGACTCCCCAGCCTGGGGGTCTGGCAATGGGAGGAGGAGTCCCCAGAGAATCTGGCTTTGAAGTCCAGTGAGTTTTGTTTGCAGGAATTCCATGGAACTGGGGGAAATGGAAACTCCACATTTAGAGGGCACACAGAGGGTCTCATGCAAACCAGGACCCAGGGAAAAATATGGTGACCTCATAAGAGACTGGGCCAGACTTAGCTGCTAGCTTTGGAGACTCTCCTGTGGAGGAAGGGCATAGCTGTGGCTCACTGAGTGATAAGGACACTGGTGTCATTAGTTCTGGGGAGTACTCATTGCAGTGAGCCCTCTTGGAGATCATCATTTTCTCATGAAGAACTGGCCCTACCAAACAGCCTGTAGAATCCAGTGTTGGGGCTCATCAGGCCAAACAACAAATGGGGTAGGAACTCAGCCCCACCCATCTGCAGTCAGTCTGCTTAAAGTTTTCCTGAGCACACAGATGCCTGATAAACACACCTCCTGAAATGGCCCTGCCCACCAGATGGACAGGATCCAGCTCCACCAATCAGTGGGCAGGACCAAATCTCTCCCACCAGGAAGCCTGCATAAGCCTCTTAGACAGACTCAACCACTAGGGAGCAGACAGCAGAAGCAAGAACTACAACCCTGCAGCCTGCAGAACAGAAACCACATCACAGAGAGTTAGATAAAATGAGATGGCAGAGGAATATGTCCCAGATGAAGAAACAAGATAAAACCCCAGAAGAACAACTAAGTGAAGTGGAGATAGGCAATCTATCTGAAAAAGAATTCAGAGTAATGATAGTAAAGATGACCCAAGAGCTCAGAAAAAGAATGGAGGCACAGATTGAGAAGATACAAGAAATGTTTAACAAAGACTTTAAAAAAGACCTAGAAGAACTAAAGAACAAATGGAGATGAACAATAAAATAACTGAAATGAAAAATACACTAGAAAGAATCAATAACAGAATAACTGAAGCAGAAGAATGGATAAGTACCTGGAAGACAGAATAGTGGAAATCTCTGCCACAGAACAAAATAAAGAGAAAGGAATGAAAAGAAATGAGGACATATAAGAGACCTCTGGGACAACATTATATGCACCAACATTCACATTGTATGGATCTCAGAATAAGAGAGAGAGAAAGGAGCAGAGAAATTATTTGAGATAATAGCTGAAAACTTCCCCAACTTGGGGAAATAGCAGTCACCCAAGTCCAGGAAGCACAGAGAGTCCTAGGCAAGATAAACCCAAGGCAGACATGCTGAGACACATAGTAATAGATTTGAAAAAAATTAAAGTCAAAGAAAAAATATTAAAAACAACAAGGGAAAAGCAATAAATAACACACAAGGGAATTCCATAAAGTTAACAGCTGATTTATCAGCAGAAACTCTGAGGCCAGAAGAGAGAGGCAAATTATATTTAAAGTGATGAAAGGAAAGAATCTACAACCAACCAAGAATCTACCCAGCAAGGCTAACACTCAGATTCCACAGAGAAACCAAAAGCTTTACAGAGGAAAAGTTAAGAGAATTCAGCACCACCAGCCCAGCTTTGCAACAAATGCTAAAGGAACGTCTCTAAGTGGAAAAGAAAAAGCCACAACTAGAAACAAGAAAATTACAAATGGAAAAGCTTACCAGTAAAGGCAAACATACAGTAAAAGTAGGAAATCATCTGCAACCAAATATGATATCAAAACCAGCAAATGTGAGAAGAGGAGAGCACAAATTCAGGATATTGGAAATGCATTTAAACCAGCAACATAAAACAACCTTGTTTATATACAGACTGCTATATCAAAACTGCATGGTAATGACAAACTGAAAATCTACAATAGATATGCACACACACACACACACACACGAAGGAATCCAAACACAACACTAATGTTAGTCATCAAATCACAAAAGAATAGAACAAAAGAGGAAGGGAAGAAAAAAAGACCTACAAAAACAAATCCAAAACAATTAACAAAATGGCAATAAGAACATACATATCAATAATTACCTTAAATGGAAATGGATTAAATGCACCAACCAAAAGGTACAGACTGGCTGAATGTATACAAAAACAAGACCCAGGTATATGCTGTCTACAAGAGACCCATTTCAGATCTAGGGGAACAAACAGACTAAAAGTGAGATGGAAAAAGGTATTTCATGTAAATGGAAATCAAAAGAAAGCTGGAGTAGCAATATTCATATCAGACAAAATAGATTTTAAAAATAAAGACTGTTACAAGAGAAAAACAAGGATACTACATTATGATCAAAGGATCAATCCAAGAATATATAACAATTGTAAATATATATGAATGCAACATTGGAGCACCTCAATATATAAGGGAAATGCTAACAGCCATAAAAGGAGAAATTGACAGTAACACAATAATAGTGGGAGACTTTAATACCCCACTTTCATCAATGGACAGATCATCCAGACAGAAAATCAACAATGAAACACAGGCCTTAAATGACACATTAGACCAATAGACTTAATTGATATTTATAGAACCTTCCATCCAAAAGCTGCAGAATACACATTCTTTTCAAGTGCATAGAACATTTTCCAGGATTGTTCACATGCTGTGCCACAAAGCAAGTCTAGGTAAATTTAAGAAAATTGATATCATATCAAGCATCTTTTCCAACCACAATGCTATGAGATTAGAAATCAACTACAAGAAAAGAATTTGTAAAAATCCCAAACATGTGGTGGCTAAACAATATGCTACTGAACAAGCAATGGATCACTGAAGAAATCAAAGAGGAAATCAAAAATACCTAGAGACAAATGAAAATGAAAGCATGACGATTCAAAACCTATGTGATGCAGCAAAAGAAGTTCTAAGAGGGAAGTTTAAAGCATTAGAATCTTACTTCAGGAAACAAGAAAAATCTGAAATAAATAACCTAACCTTACACCTAGAGCAACTAGAGAAAGAAAAATGAACAAAACCCAAAGTTGGTAGAAGGAAATAAATCATAAAGATCACAGCAAAAATAAATGAAATGAGACAAAGAAAACAAGAAAAAAGATCAATGAAACTAAAAGCTGGTTATTTTAAAAGGTAAACAAAATAGATTAACCTTTCCCAGACTCATCAAAAAAAAAGAGGCAGAAAGCTCAAATCAATAACATTAGAGATGAAAAAGGAGAAGTTACAACAGACACCACAGACACACAAAAGATCATAAGAGACTACTGCAAGCAATTGTATGCCAATAAAATGGACAACCTAGAAGAAATGGAAAAATTCCTAGAAAGGTACAATCTCCCAGGACAGAACCAGGAAGAAATAGAAAATATGAACAGACTAATCACAAGTACTAAAATTGAAACTGTGATTTAAAAAACTCCCAACAAATAAAAGTCCAGGACCAGATGGTTTCACAGGCTAATTCTATCAAAAATTTAGACAAGAGTTAACACCTATCCTTGTGAAACTATCCCAAAAAATTGCAGAGGAAGGAACACTCTCAAACTCATTCTCTGGGGTCATCACCACACTGATACAAAAACCAGACAAAGATACCACAAAAAAAGAAAATTACAGGCCAATATCACTGGTGAACATAGAAGCAAAAATCTTCAACAAAATACTAGCAAACAGAATCCAACAACACATTACAAGGATCATACATCATAATCAAATGGGATTTATCCCAGGGATACAAGGATTTTCCAATATCTGCAAATCAATCAGTGTAGTAAACCACATCAACAAATTGAAGAATTAAAACTATATGATCATCTCAATAGATGCAGGAAAAGCTTTTGAAAAAATTCAACACACATTTATGATAAAAACTCTCCAGACAGTGGGCATAAATGGAAAATGCCTCAACATAATAAAGGCCATATATGACGAACCTACAACTAACATCATAATCAATGGTGAAAAGCTGAAAACATTTCCCCAAAGATCAGGAACAAGACAAGGATGTCCACTCTCGCCACTTTTATTCAACATAGTTTTGGAAGTCCTAGCAACAGTAATCAGAGAAGAAGAAGAAGAAATAAAAGAAATACAAACTGGAAACAAGAAGGTAAAACTGTCACTGTTTGCAGGTGACATCACACTATACATAGAAAATCCTAAAGATGCTACCAGAAAATTACTATAGCTCATCAATGAATTCTGTAAAGTTGCAGGATGCAAAATTAATATGCAGAAATCTCTTGCATTCCTATACAATAACAATGAAAGATCAGAAAGAGAAATTAAAGAAACAATCCCTTTTGCCATCACATCAACAAGAATAAAATATCTAGGAATAAAGCTACCTAAGGAGACAAAAGACCTGTATTCTGAAAACTATAAGAGACTGATGAAAGAAACCAAAGATGACAAAAATAGATGGAAAGATATACCATGTTCTTGGATTGGAAGAATCAATATTGTCAAAATTACTATACTGCCCAAAACAATGTACATATTCAAGGCAATCTCTATCAAATTACCAACGGCATTTTTCACAGAAATAGAACAAAAAATCTTAAAATTTATTTGGAGATGCAAAAGACCCCAAATAGCCAAAGTAATCTTGAGAAAGAAAAACGGAGCTAGAAGAATCAGGCTCCCTGACCTCAGACTATACTACAAAGCTACACTCATCAAACTATTATGGACTATTATGGTACTGGCATAAGTAGAAATGTATTATACAAAACTGGAACAGGATAGAAAGCCCAGAAATAAACCCATACAACTATGGTCAACTAATCTATGACAAAGGAGGCAAGAGTATACAAAGGAGAAAAGACAGTCTCTTCAATAAGTGGTGCTGGGAAAACTGGACAGCTACATGTAGAAAAATAATGAAATTACAACGTTCTTTAACACCATACACAAAAATAAACTCAAAATGGATTAAAGACCTAAATTTAAGACCACATACTATAAAACTCTTAGAGGAAAACATAGGCAGAACACTCTTTGACATAAATCACAGCAATAACTTTTTTGATCTTTCTCTTCCAGTAATGGAAGTAAAAACAAAAATGAACAAATGAGACCTAATTAAACTCAAAAACCTTTGCACAACAAAGGAAACCATAAACAAAATGAAAAGACAAACCACAGAACGGAAGAAAATATTTGCAAATGATGTAATTGACAAGGGATTCATCTCCAAAATTTACAAACAGCACATGCAGCTCAATATCAAAAACACAAACAACCCAATAAAAAAATGGGCAGAAGACTTAAACAGACATTTCACCAAAGAAGACATACAGATAGCGAAGTGGTACATGAAAAGATGCTCAATATTGCTAATTATTAGAGAAATGTAAATTAAAACTACAATGAGATACCACCTTGCATCAGTCAGAATGGCCATCATCAAAAAGTCTACAAATAATAAAAGCTGGAGAGGGTGTGGAGAAAAGGGAACCCTCCTACATTATTGGTGGGAATGTAAATTTGTACAGCCACTGTGGAGAACAGTATGGAGGTTTTTAAGAAACAAAAAATAGAGCTACCATATAAACCAGCAATCCCACTCCTGGAAATATATCTGGGGAAAAACATGCTTCAAAAGGATACGTGCACCCCATTGCAGCGCTGTTTACAATAGCCAAGACATGGAAACCACCTAAACGTCCGTCAACAGATGAATGGATAAAGAAGATGTGGTACATATGCGCAATGGAATAGTACTCAGCCATTAAAAAGAATGAAAAATTGCCATTTGCAGCAACACGGATGGATCTGGAGATTATCAAACTAAGTGAAGTAAGTCAGACAGAGAAAAACAAATATCATATGATATCACTTATATGCGGGATCTAAAAAAAAATTTATACAAATGAACTTATTTACAAAACAGAAACAGACTCAGAACTTATGGTTAGAGAATGAACTTATGGTTACCAGAGGGGAAGGTGGGGGGGGGGGGGATGGACAGACTGGGAGTTTGGGATTGACATGTACACACTACTATATTTAAAATTGATAACCAAAAAGGACCTACTGTATAGCACAGGGAACTCTCAATATTATGGAACAACTTAAATGGGAAGAGTGAAAAAGTATAGATACATGTATATGTATAACTGAATTGCTTTGCTATACCCCTAAAACTAACACAACATTGTTAATCAACTATACTCCAATATAAAATAATAATTTAACAGAAGATTGTTTTCATGCCAAATTTTATTAGGCATGAAAATCATGTGATAGATATTTTTAAGTGGCTAAGCAGCTGTCCTCCAAAATACAATAGGGAAATGGGGGCAGAGTACATATTGTTAAATATGGGCTTTGTCTTACAGAAAAAAAATTATCTTGCAAATGTGTGTTATACAATAGATAACGTTATCTTTACCGTCATTTGAAATGGGATTTCAGGTTTTATTGATCCACCTAAGAGTAAGAGTTTATGATAAATCTGTAAGTAATGGGTTTTTAAAATATCTTTATTGGAGTATAATTGCTTTACATTGTTGTGTTTGTTGCTGCTGTATAACAAAGTGAATCAGCTATACGTATACATATAACCCCATATCCCCTCCTTCTTACATCTCCCTCCCACTCTCCATATCACACCCTTCTAGGTGGACACAAAGCACGGAGCTGATCTCCCTGTGCAAAGGGGCTCCTTCCCACTAGCTATCTATTTTACATTTGGTAGTGTATATATGTCAATGCCACTCTCTCACTTCGTCTCAGCTTACTCTTCCTCCTCCCCATGTCCTCAAGTCCATTCTCTACATCTTTACACCCGTCCTGCCCCTAGGTTCTTCAGAACAATTTTTTTTTTTTTTTTAGATTCCATATATATGTGTTAGCATATGGTATTTGTTTTTCTCTTTCTAATTTACTTCACTCTGTATGACAGATTCTAACTCCATCCACCTCACTACAAATACCTCCATTTCATTTCTTTTTATGGCTGAGTAATATTCCATTGTATATATGTACCACATCTTCATTATCCATTCATCTGTCGATGGACACTTGGGTTGTTTCCATGTCCTGGCTATTGTAAATAGTGCTGAACATTGTGGTACAAGACTGTTTTTGAATTATAGTTTTCTAAGGGTATATGCCCAATAATGAGATTGCTGGGTCATATGGTAGTTCTATTTTTAGTTTTTTAAGGGACCTCCATACTGTTCTCCATAGTGACTGTATCATTTTACATTCCCACCAAGAGTGCAAGAAGGTTCCCTTTTCCCCACACCCTCTCCAGCATTTGCTGTTTGTAGATTTTTTGATGACAGCTATTCTGACCAGTGTGAGGTGATACCTCATTGTAGTTTTGATTTGCATTTCTTTAATGATTAGTGATATTGAGCATCCTTTCATATGTTTGTTGGCAATCTGCATATCTTCTTTGGAGAAATGTCTATTTGGGTCTTCTGCCCATTTTTGCATTGTTTTTTTTTTTGTTTTTTGATATTGAGCTGCATGAGCTACTTGTGTATTTTGGAGATTAATCCTTTGTCAGTTGCTTCTTTTGCAAATATTTTCTCCCATTCTGAGGGTTGTCTTTTTGTCTTGTTTATGGTTTCCTTTGCTGTGCAAAAGCTTTTAAGTTTCATTAGGTCCCATTTGTTTATTTTTGTTTTTATGTTCATTACTCTAGGAGGGGATCAAAAAAGATCTGGCTGTGATTTATGTCAGAGAGTGTTCTTCCTATGTTTTCCTCTAAGAGTTTTACAGTGTCTGTACTTACATTAAGTCATTAATCCAATTTGAGTTTATTTTTGTGTATGGTGTTAGGGAGTGCTCGAATTTCATTCTTTTACATGTATCTGTCCAGTTTTCCCAGCACCACTTATTGAAGAGGCTGTCTTTTATCCATTGTATATTCTTGCCTCCTTTATCAAAGATAAGGTGACCATACGTTCATGGGTTAATCTCTGGGCTTTCTATACTCTTCCACTGATCTATGTTTCTGCTTTTGTGCCAGTACCATACGGTCTTGATTACCATAGCTTTGTAGTATAGTCTGAAGTTAGGGAGCCTGATTCCTCCAGCTCTATTTTTCTTTCTCCAGATTGCATTGACAATTCAGGGTCTTTTGTGTTTCCATACAAATTGTGAAATTTTTTGTTCTAGTTCTATGAAAAATGCCATTGGTAGTTTGATAGGGATTGCATTGAATCTGTAGATTGCTTTGGGTAGTATAGTCATTTTCACAATGTTGATTCTTGCAATTCAAGTACTTGGTATATCTCTCCATGTGTTTGTACCATCTTTAATTTCTTTCATCAGTGTCTTATAGTTTTCTGCATACAGGTCTTTTGTTTCCCTAGGTATCTTTACTCCTAGATATTTTACTCTTTTTGTTGCAATGGTAAATGGGAGTGTTTCCTTAATTTCTCTTTCAGATTTTTCATCATTAGTGTATAGGCATGCAAGAGATTTCTGTGCATTAATTTTGTATCCTGCTACCTTACCAAATTCATTGTTTAGTTCTAGTAGTTTTCTGGTAGCATCTTTAGGATTCTCTATGTGTAGTGTCATGTCATCTGCAAACTGTGACGGTTTTACTTCTTCTTTTCTGATTTGGATTCCTTTATTTCTTTTTCATCTCTGATTTCTGTGGTGAAAACTTCCAAATCTATGTGGAATAATAGTGTTGAGCATGGGCAACCTTGTCTTGTTCCTGATCTTAGTGGAAATGGTTTCAGATTTTCACCATTGAGAACGATGTTGGCTGTGGGTTTCTCATAAATGACCTTTATTTTGTAGAGGTAAGTCCCCTCTATGCTTACTGTCTGGAGAGTTTTTTATCATAAATGGTGTTGAATTTTGTCAAAAGATTTTTCTGCATCTATTGAGATTATCATATGGTTTTTCTCCTTCAATTTGTTAATTTTGTGTATCACATTGATTGTGTACATTGAAGGATCCTTGCATTCCTGGGATAAACCCCACTTAATCATGGTGTATGATCTTTCTAATGTGCTGCTGAATTCTGTTTGTTAGTATTTCGTTAAGGATTTTTGCATCTATGTTCATCAGTGATATTGGGCTGTAGTTTTCTTTCTTTGTGACATCTGTGTCTGGTTTTGGTATCAGGGTTATGGTGGCCTGGTAGAATGAGTTTGGGAGTGTTCCACCCTCTGCTATATTTTAGAAGAGTTTGAGAAGGATAGGTGTTAGCTGTTCTCTAAATGTTTGATAGAATTTGCCTGTGAAGCCATCTGGTCCTGGGCTTTTGTTTGTTGGAAGATTTCTAATCACAGTTTCAATTTCAGTGCTTTTGATTGGTCTGTTTATATTTTCTATTTCGTCCTGGCTAAGTCTCAGAAGGTTGTGCTTTTCTAAGAATTTGTCCATTTCTTCCACGTTGTCCATTTTATTGGCATATAGTGGCTTATAGTAATCTCTCATGATCCTTTGTATTTCTGCAGTGTCAGTTGTTACTGTTCCTTTTTCATTTTTAATTCTGTTGATTTTAGTCTTCTCCCTTTTTTTCTTGATGAGTCTGGCTAATGGTTTATCAGTTTTGCTTATCTTCTCAAAGAACCAGCTTTTAGTTTTATTGAACTTTGCTATCGTTTCCTTCATTTCTTTTTCTTTTATTTCTGATCTGATCTTTATGGTTTCTTTCCTTCTGCTAACTTTGGGGTTTTTTGTTCTTCTTTCTCTAATTGCTTTAGGTGTAAGTTTAGGTTGTTTATTTGTGATTTTTCTTATTTCTTGAGGTAGGATTGTATTGCTATAAACTTCCCTCTTAGAACTGCTTTTGCTGCATCCCATAGGTTTTGGGCTGTCATATTTTCATTGTCATTTGTTTCTAGGTATTTTTTTGATTTCCCCTTTGATTTCTTCAGTGATCTCTTGTTTATTTAGTAGTGTAATGTTTAGCCTCCTTGTGTTTTATTTTTTACAGTTTTTTTTTTCCTATAATTGATATCTAGTCTTATAGAATTGTGGTCAGAAAAGATACTTGATATGATTTCAATTTTCTTAATTAACCATGGCTTGATTTGTTACCCAAGATATGATCTATCCTGGAGAATGTTCCATGGGCACTTAAGAAGAAATTTCATTCTGTTGTTTTGGGGTGGAATGTCCTATAAATATCAATTAAGTCCATCTTGTTCAATGTATCATTTAAAGCTTGTATTTCCTTATTTATTTTCATTTTGTTTGACCTGTCCATTGGTGAAGTGAGGTGCTATTAAAGTCCCTGACTATTATTGTGTTACTGATAATTTCCCCTTTTATGGCTGTTAGCATTTGCTTTATATATTGAGGTGCTCCTATGTTGGGTGCATAAATATTTACAATTGTTATATCTTCTTGTTGGATTGGTCATTAGGTAGTGTCCTTCTTTGTCTCTTGTAATAGTCTTTATTTTAAAGTCTATTTTGTCTGATATGAGAATTGCTACTCCAGCTTTCTTTTGATTTCCATTTGCATGGAATATCTCTTTCCATCCCCTCACTTTCGGTCTGTATGTGTCCCTAGGCCTGAAGTGGGTGCCTTGTAGACAGAATATATATAGTCTTGTTTTTGTATCCATTCAGCCAGTATATGTCTTCTGGTTGGAGAATTTAATCCATTTATATTTAAAGTTATTATCAATATGTATGTTCCTATTACCATTTTCTTTATTTTTCTGGGTTTGTTATTGTAGATCTTTTCCTTCTCTTGTGTTTCCTGCCTAGAGAAGTTCCTTTAGCACTTGTTGTAAAGGTGGTTTGGTGGTGTTGAATTCTCTTAGGTTTTGCTCGTCTGTAAAAGTTTTAATTTCTCCGTTGAATCTAAATGAGATCCTTGCTGGGTAGCGTAATTTTGGTTGTAGGTTTTTCCCTTTCAACACTTTAAATATATCCTGCCATTACCTTTTGGTTTGCAGAGTTTCTGCTGAAAAATTAGCTGTTGTTAACCTTATGGGGATTTCCTTGTATGTTATTTGTTGCTCTTCTCTGGCTGCTTTTAATATTTTTTCTTTGTATTTAAATTTTGGTAGTTTGATTAATATGTGTTTTGGCATGTTTCTCCTTGGATTTATCCTGTATGGGACCCTCTGTGCTTCCTGGACTTGATTGACTATTTCCTTTCCCATATTAGGGACGTTTTCAACTATAATCTCTTCAAATATTTTCTCACTCCCTTTCTGTCTTCTTCCTTTGGGGCCCCTATAATTCAAATGTTGGTGTATTTAATGTTATCTCAGAGGTCTATGAGATTGTCCTTAATTGTTTTCATTCTTTTTTCTTTATTCTGCTCTGTGTTAATTATTTCCACTATTTTATCTTCCAGGTCACTTATCCGTTTTTCTGCCTCAGTTATTCTGCTATTGATTCCTTCTAGAGAATTTTTGATTTTATTTATTGTGTTGTTCATCAGTGTTTGTTTGCTCTTTAGTTCTTCTAGGTCCTTGTTAAACGTTTCTTGTATTTTCTCCATTCTATTTCCAAGATTTTGAATCAGCTTTACTATCAATACTCTGAATTCTTTTTCAGGTAGGCTGCCTAATTCCTCTTCATTTGTTTGCTCTGGTGGGTTTTTACTTTGCTCCTTCATCTGCTGCATATTTCTTTGTTTTCTCATTTTGCTTAACTTCCTGTGTTTGGGGTCTCCTTTTTGCAGTCTGCAGATTCGTAGTTCTCATTGTTTTTGGTGTCTGCCCCCAAGGGTAAGTTTTGTTCAGTGGGTTGTGTAGGTTTCCTGGTGGAGGGGACTTGTGCCTGTGTTCTGTTGGATGAGTGTGGATCTTGTCTTTCTGGTGGGCAGGACCATGTCCAGTGGTGTGTTTTGGGGTGTCTGTGAACTTAGTATGATTTTAGGCAGCCTCTCTGCTAATGGATGGGGTTGTGTTCCTGTCTTGCTAGTTGTTTGGCATGGAGTGTTGAGCACAGGAGCTTGCTCGTCATTGAGTGAATCTGGGTCTTAGCGTTGAGATGGAGATCTCTGGGAGAGCTCTCCCCAACTGATATTATGTGGGGCTGGGAGGTCTCTGGTGGTCCAATGTCCTGAACTCAGCTTTCCCATCTCATAGGCTGAGTCCTGACACCCAGCCAGAGCACCAAGACCCTGTCAGCCACATGACCAGGCACTTGGGGAGTTTCTTGTGTTTTTGGAAGTCTGAAGTTTTCTGCCAGCATTCAGTAGGTGTCCTGTAGGAGTTTTTCCACATGTAGTTGTATTTTTGATGTATTTGTTGGGAGGAAAGTGTCTCCACGTCTTACTCCTCCACCATCTTGAAGGTTCTCCCAATAGCTTTTTTGATGTTCCTGAAATAAAAAAAAACAAAACTTACATAAAGGATTCCTTTGAATGATGTGAATTTCTTCTTTTTGTCCTCATTTTGAAGCTATTTTAGATGATTTTTAAATTACTCATATTTCCTGCATGATAGTGATTTATAGCAAATATTACCTGAAAAGTTATCAAGAGATTTATTATGAATTTTTTATAGTGTATCTTTAGAATAAGATGAAAATAATGCTGCATGAGCTTTGATAAATGTAATAATTTCTCCTGATGATAATAATTTTAGCTATAATTCACCATATTTTACCTATCACCATTGAGCAAATAGCAAAGGAGGAATTAACCTTTGAAGACAATTAAATGAACATGAAAGAGCTAAATGCTTTAGGAGAGAAAATATTTATACAAATGTTATGTAAATATTTGGCATTTAAATTAAATGGCAAAAATAATGTGTTCCTTAGGCAAGGATGGAAAAAAATACCATGAAATCCATACTTATAATCTTTATGTAGGCTAAACATTAAAGGGCCCAAATTTGGAAAAGATTTTTTTTACTAAGACTGAGGCTATGGATGAAGTTCATGTCTCAGTACTTTGCAGTTATATGTGACCATATACAGAAACTCATTTCACAATATTGGCTGTCAAAGATACTCTATGATATGTTCCACCAAAATATTCAAATTATTACTCCTGAGTTGTGTTTGAATAATACCAGAAAAACTGACTCATTCTTTCAAAATCCAATATAATCTTTTTAAATTAAAAAAGAAAATAATTTTTTTTCAATCATTTGTGTGTGATTCTATAGAAACAGCTAAGCCAAAAATTGTTCATATGACTGATTAAAAATACAAAAAATTGTTAAAATCCACTCAAAAGCAAAGTAATATTAGTTCAGCTTCTGAAACCCTTTTGGTGTAGGTAATTGGTTTACATATAAATACATCTCTCCCATAAGATTTTAAGCTTTTGGAAGGAAGGCTGAGAGTGGGTATCAGTTAGAGTTAGGCTTAGCTGCAAGTAACAGAGATCAAATTTTTTGGCTACATAAAATAAGGTCCTTTTTCTTCCAAGGCCAAGTCCAGGTATAGGCAGTCCAGAATCTCAGAGGAGTAAAGAGCTGTCAAATTGTAACCAGAATCCTGTTCTCCCTCCTTGGTTTCCCACAGCCTCATCTCCCTCTAGGCTCAGCCTCATCTTAGTTGTCAACCATCTCTACACTAGAGCAGAAGATACCTACATACTTCAGACCAACATCCAAACTAAAAATATCTCAGTTCTTGAAGCCTACATGCTTCCCCCTTATACCACATCACTACTTAACAAAGTTTCCAAAGACCAATTATCAGAACATATCCTTGATCTGGTCAAAGTAGAAAATGCATCACGCTAAAATACTGATTTTAAACATCATACTGACTGAGGACAAATTCTTATTACTAGCACTTTCTTGCTAATTACACTCATTGCCATAATTCTTTGACCTCAGAATCCTAAAATGTCTGTTTACACCCTCAATGGATGATTTCACATTAAAAAAATCAATGTTTTATCGATTAAATAAGAAGACAGAAGCCCTCACCTTCCCATACCTATCTTTACATCTATCTTCACCTTCATCTCTATTACAGTGGAGAAAGTGTTACTCCTCCTAACAGGAAGAACTACTTGTGCTCTGCCTCCCTTCTCCTCTTGCCTTCTAAAGATTTAAATTCTGTCATTCCTTTCTCTCTCATATATCTACTTTTGGCTCTCTTCTACTGATCTTTCCCAAGGGCACACAAACATGCTCCAATATCTTCCTTCCATATTTAAATATATATCTTCCATATATAGATCTTGTGAATGATGGGGTCCTTATATATAAGGACCCTCATATTCATCATTTCCTCCTCCAGCCACCCTTCCAAGTCCACATTCTCTTTCAGAGCCAAAGTCCTTGGCAGAGTTTCCACACACACTATTTCCATTTTTTTAAATCTTCACTATAGTATGACTTCTATCTCCATTACACTGACCATGTTCTAGTGATCATCCTGTTGAAAATCCATTCTTTACCTTATTGACACACGATATATAAGAAGCATTCAAAACAATTGACCATTTTCTTTCTCAAAATGCTCTTTCCTCTCAGTTCTGTTAACCAGAATTACATAAATGGAGGCCAGATTGAAATAAAAAGGTGTTTATTTGGGGTTTGTTAGGACAACAGCCTGAGAGACACAGATTCAAGAAGCACTTGAATTGTATTTTACCAGACTACAAAATGGGGTAGGCTTATAAAAGCAAAAACCTGCAAAGTTACAGTTAGTTACATGAGTTGTTTATCAAGAATTATAATTGGAGCTGGCAAGAAGTAAGGATACTTATTAAGTAAAGCTTGGTTGGGGTCCAAATGGTTGACCTTGAGATCATAATGTTGCAGCTGACACTGTTCTGAATATAGCTAGTGGTGTCCTTGGGTCTGGCACAGTTCAAAGAAAGTTAAAGTTCTCAGTGGTGCAGAGATGTGTGTGAGACAAATCTTCAATTGCTGCCTGACTGCAATTTTATATGCCTGAACTGTGATTACTCCATTAAAATTCCTCTTTGGCATCAGTTTCTGGAATAGCTCTACCCCCACCCAAGTGGTTTTTCCTCCTTATTTGCTGCACCTTTTAAGTCTCATTTGCTCTTTTTTCTCCTCTATTGTACCTCTAAATGTTAGCATTTTTCAGGACTCCCTTCTTGTCCATTTTTCTCTTTACATTCTCTTCTTGAGTGATCGCGTTTATTCTAATGGATTTACATTTCACCCTAGGGCTAATATTTCTCAAATATATTTGTATTGTTCTTAACTGCATTCTCCTTAGAGAAGTAGTGTAGCTCCTTATAAAATTGCCTAGTTTTGAACCTTAGTGCCATCATTTTCTTGACTTGCTCACATTGATTAACTTTTTAGTGACTTACTTTCTCCAATTATAAAATTGAAATAATAAAATTACCTACCCATAAAATTATTGTGAAATTAAATGAGTTATTATGTGTGATGTTATTAGAACTATGACTTGTACAAAGTATGCTGTCAAAAAAGACTAGCTATTTTTAGAGTATGATTATCATTATTATTGGCACTGGATAAATATAAGTGAAATTAATACGTTAAAATAGGGAATTAGACACACTTTAGCTGAGTAAATGTTAGACTCAGACAGAAGTTATGCTATAGGCAGAAGCTGAGGCAGTTAAAAGGAGAGCAATGGATGTGAACTTCTGAAAGTCAGGCTACTAGGACTGTCCTGGGTCACTAGAGGTTTGGTTGAGATTAGTGACAAAGCTCTGAATGCTTCCCAGTGCTGAGAGCGTCTTCTGGGCTTCTTTGTTTCCACATCTTAACAACAGCCCCCATCAACTTAGATACCTGAGTATGTCTCTTTTTTGCAATCTAAAAGAGCCTGAGATTGTCTATAGAATTTCCATCTGTTAAATTATTTAGTTAGGACACATTCCTGGGGTATGATTATTGGGTAAATAATAAATACTTTTTACATTTATGTATGTTTTCCATAAGTAATAATCCAATTCACTTTGCTTCCCAGAGTGTATGCATCTACAACTTTACTCACATTGGATATTAATGAAGATCAAATATTTATTGTATGTTTATTGTGTTTTAGTAGGAGGCTATAAACTGTGGTTACTATTGTGATGACTGAGTAAAGGGAAGTACTCTGTCTCAGGCCTTAGGCTTGTTCTGCCAGGACCCTTTGTAGAATTCACATAACCTTTCATAGGAATAATTTAGAAAATCAATTTAATTCAAAGGTCCTGAGGTTTAACAGTGTGAATAAACATATATGATTAAATGATTATGTGTGCTAACCTTTAGTTGTATGAATATTTTACATATGTGGCAACATTTTTCTGAATTTATAAACTTACCCTGAAATGATGTAAGGGGTTTTATTTTAGATATTTTTTTTAAATAGAACTGATTCACTAATACTTTAATAGAAAGAAAAGGGTCTTTGTTTCAAACAAACTCCAAATAAAGATTCATCATTTTCCAGCAGTTTGAATGAAAACTATTTTCTAAAAATATTCTACTTAAAGTAGAATAATAATGCCTATTCCTACACTGTAATGTGATAATTAAATACAATAATATACATGCAAATATTTGATACATTCTTGCTCACCGATGCTTTTGGGGATTTTCTCTCTTGGTGCATTATCTTTTCTCTAAACTTCTGCTAGTCATTTTCTCAATATGCATATCCTGCTTTTGCCTCTCGACAGGGGAGAAAAAAAAGATCATATAATTTTCTTATTTCAAATTGGCAAAGCAAAACACTGTCCTACTACTTGCATATAGAAGGTTGTCGCCTCTGCAATTTGTCAGCAAACTTCCTGTGATACAGTATCTTTGGTTAAATGTATTTATTCAACTGAAACAGATTTATAGACCATGAAACATCCATCAATGATAATATTTTTTCAGAAAGAGAAAAATGAAAACATACATGTCTTAGGAATAATAACTCCAAAAAAATCTTAGGTTAAAAGTAAGAAAAGAAACTAGAAAATAATTAAATATGTCTTCTTCCTCACTCCATTTGTTACTGGAGAGTAGGTTCTTATCTCATTGCAGAAAGAATTCAGGGACAAAACATGGAGGCCAAGAAAGCAAAGCAAGGATTTATTATTAAGCGATAGTACACTCTCAGGAGGGAAAGTGAGCAGGCTCAGGTGAACAGCTGCCCTGAGTTCCTTTGACAAGCTGGTTATATGAGGTATAAAAATTATTTGGTGGAATATTCATTGAGGAGAGAGGGGGTCTGGGTTGTATTTTCTAATTTTCATTCCAGCTTCACCTTCCTGAGGGGAGGAGGGATTTCTGCCCTTATTTGGTCTTGATTGAGAGTGTCATGGTGTCAGTGCATAATGGGAACTTCTTATTTGCAAGGCTACTTTTTTTGTAATGAGGGCATAATGAGCAAAAGGTTACATTTGGACACAAGAGATTCCTGCCTTTTCCCACCTTTCTTTGTCAGCATATAGAACCCCTATAGCCACAAGATATATGGTTTCCTGTCAGCCCAGAGGTTCCTGCTTTTCTTTGTCTGCTCAAAGACCCCATCATTCACAAGATCTATGGTTTCCTGCCACCTGGCCTTTGCTCCCCTTTCTCTGCTCATATCTAGCTAACTGCATGCTCTAACATATTCATTAAAATCCAATCTATCTCAGATCCTCTTGTCTTTGTAGTTTTACCTGCCCTTCTAATGACTAGTCCCATTCTTATTATATGTACCATTCATGAAGTTCTGATGAAAAGCTGGTCTATACTATTTTTCTAATCTAGGTTTCATTTCTCCAAATATAATGTCTGGAGGACAAGTATACCTTTATATATTTTGTATCACTTGCAGCAACTAAGCAGTGACCTGTGCTCATAGTAGATATGCAAGTTTAATTGATCATCATGACTATGACTCAAACTTAACATTTTATCAATATTTCTTACAATGGGAGAATGTTGTTTCTATAACTTTAATAAACTTTGGACTACAAGCAAAAACCTCAGTATTGAATAAATAGTTCATTCACAGATATTCATATAATGCAATACAATTCAGGTATTAAAATTATGTTTATGAAATTTGTAGTGATGTAAGAAAGGCGTGTGACATAATGTTGAAAATAGGCAGAATATCAAAATTTATATTCAATACATACTTCAATTAGTTTCAGGAAAAATCCTATCAATAACATAAGGACTTCCAATACTGGCTATGACAAACTAGCTTATAGAAGACCTTCTACCAAAAACAATTAAAAATCTGGTTAAAAAAATAAGCTATGTGAAGGAAAGTCACCAAGGTAGCCAGAATTTGAGGAACATTTGGGCTTCCTTTTCCCACAAAGTATGCGCTTATTCTTAAAAATAACAAGGCCAAGTGTCCAAAAAGCTGAGCAAAAAGGAGTAGCTAAGAGACAGAGAAACAAACCAAAACTGTTAGCAATTTCACAGAGCTGGAAGGACATAAAAAGGAGTGTGGAGCTACTATGACAGCCAGAACTTTAAGGGCCAAGATCCCAGAAAGAAAGGAAAAAACTGTGATATAACATTTTGTACCTTTTTACAGCTTGAAGCATTTGTGAATTGTAAGCTGCATAAATCGCAAAAACTAAGCCAACAGAAAGTGGCAACTAAAAAGCTAAAAATCAAAGAAGAGCTTTGGGAAGACTCAGTGCTATTGACAGAAATTGGAGATCAGGGTCTGCCAATGAGAAAGAAATCTTGTCAGGACGCCAAGGTCTCAGCTGAAACTATGAATGTATAAACTGAGTTTGAAAACAGTTCAATCCCAGAATGGATTAAAGTGATCTATCCTCACTACATAAACTGCCTGACAAAAGCAAAAGTAAGTGATGTGTGGAGGAGGTGTCTTCTAGAGCCTCAATATTTTTTTATAATAAAGTCCAACATTGAATTAAACACACACACACACACTAGCAAACCAAGATAAAGGGGGGAAAAGATAACAGAAATATGAATAGGATATCCAGATATTAGAGTTATATCAGAAATATAACTTAAAATGTTTTATTATTAATTTTGAAATGTGATAACTATGTTTCATTATCTATATTCAAAAACATAGAAGGAGAAAATGGCAAATTTCTCCCATAGAAATAGTATCCATCAAAAAAGAACATTTTGAAAAAAGAAAAATCTCTTCAAGTTAAGAACTGAATAATTATATTTAACCACAGATAAGAAAGAAGAAAAGAGGGTTAGGAAACTAGAATCCAGGCTAGAAAAACTTATGCAGGCTGAAAAATGTAAGTTAAAATATAATGGGTAATATCTTAAAAATAAGAGATATATGAGGTATAGAAAAAGCCTAACATATGTATAATTCGAGTTCCAGAAGAAAATAAGAGAGAAAGAGAAAGTAAAAATATTACTTTCAAACATTTAATGTATCCAAATTTATACGGTCACCAGCAGAGTAGTAGAGTTCCAGTTGCTCCATATTCTTGCCAATACCTGATATTTGTCAGTGTTTTACATGTAACTATTGGTGTACATTGTTATCTTATTGTGGCTCTCATTTTAATGTCCAGTACTACTGAACATTAATTGATATAATTTAATGCCACTCCTGTCAAGAAATCTCTTAACATAACATAAAAGAGTTTATCTCAAAGTAACAGTCTATATTATAAGTAATGGTTAACAATTAACTAATAAACACATGAAAGTCAGCCCCTGAAAAATGTCAGCATTTAGAGGTATAACAGAGGAGAAACTAAAGTAAAAGAGACTTCTAAGTAATAGCATATGAGATAGAAGAAACCCTTGGGTGGGTGTTCAATATCTGAGATAAAAGAGCATTTCAAGAAGCAGAAGGTGGCCAACTGTTTTAAATGTTTCTGAGAGATCAAATAAGATAAAGAAAGAAGTATATCCATTAGATTTCTCAACAGGGTGATCTCTGGTGTCTAGAGTATGGTCAGTGTAATGAAGACAGAAGAAGTCATACTAGAATGATCTGGATATAAGGAAATGGAAATAGTTTATGCAAAAACTCTTCCAAGGAATTTGACTATAAAAGAGAGTATGGGCTTGAAATGATAGCTGGATGAAGCAGCATCAAAGAAGGTCATATACTGTTCATAGAAGCATAAGAGACAAAATTAGTTGCTATAATCTTAATGAAGAAAAATAAAGATACTAGATAATAAGACATAAAACTACAATAATTAATAGAATATGAAATTGGCACAAAATAGCAAAAAAGTCCAATGTAATAGAATAGAGAATATATTTCTTATGGAAAGAAATGGAAACTTGACCTTTTTTATCATACTGTACACAAAATTCTTTTGCATGTGGATTTAAAATCTAAACTCAAAAGAAAGAAAATAAAGTTTCTAGAAGATATCATAAAAGAATGTCTTTTTTATTCTAGGGTATTTCTTAACACCAAAGATAATATCCATAAAAAAAAAGAAAATGATGGATTGAACTCTGTTAAAATCAAGAACTACTATGTATCAATAGGTACCATTAAGAAGTTAAAAGAGCAAACCACATAATGGGAAAAGATATTTGCTATACATAAAGCCTACAAAAGATTTTATCCAGAATACATAAAGAATTCAGAGAAATCAATGACAAAGCAATAGGCAGTACAATATAAAGGTGAGCAAAACCTTGAATGGTCACTTTACCAAAAGAAAACATCCAAATGGACAAAATATATATAAAAGTGTGTTCAACAGTAGTAGACATTCAAACTAAAGCCACAGTAAATTACCCCTACCTATCCTCCAGAAAGGCTAAAATGTAAAACACTGACATATACTACATGTTCTCAATGATGTAGACCAACTAAAACATTACTACACTGTTGGTGGAAGTGTAAATGAGTACACCACTTTAAAAAACTGGTTGGAAGCATCTACTAAACTTGAATATATGCATATAGTCTGGCCCAGAAATTTCACTCTTGAAATTTACCTAAATACACACACACACACACACACACACACACACATGTATTAGAAGAAATGCGTAAGATGATTTATAACAATCTTATTCATAATAGTTAAAAAAAATAAAGTTTTAAGAGCTTATTAGCCTTAGAAGGGATAAAAACATTGTGGTATATTACTGCAATAGAATATCATACTGCATTAAAAGTTATCAAACTACTGCTATGCCCAGTAATGTGGATAAACCTCACAAATACTATGTTGAGTGAAAGATGTTGGACACCAAAGGTTAAATTTATATAAAGATTACATTTATATAACATTCAAAAATAGGAAAACTATTCTATGTAATTAAAAGGCAGGACAATGGTCACTGTGGTAGAAAAACCCCCCTCTAAAGATACCCATGTCCTAATCCTTAGAACTGTGAATATGTTTCCCTACATAGCAAAAGGAACTTTGCACATATGATTAAGTTAAGAACTTTGAGATGGGGAGATAATTGTGTATTATCTGGATGGGCCCAATGTAATCATGAGGCTCCTTATCAGAGGGAAACAGGAGGAGTCAAATTTAGATGAAGGAGATGTGATAATAGAATCAGAGTTTGGGATGATGTGTTTTGAAGATGGAAGAAGGGGTCACAATCCAAGGAAAGCAGAAGCTAGACTCCAGAAGCTAGAAAAAGTAAGAAAACGGTTTCCCCCATGAAGCCTCTAGATGGTATACAATCCTGCCAAATTACTGATTTTAGAATTCTACACTATATAAATGTAAGAAAAAAAAATTTGTTTCATTTTCAGCCACTAATTTTGCAGTAATTTGTTACAATAGCAATAAGAAAGTAATGCAGTTATTTTTGAGGAGGAGAATGAAGTAGAGATTGGGAGAAGAAATAAAGGGATTTCTCTGTTGTTCAATCTCTTGATTTGAGAGATTGTTACACAAAGGTGCACCCTTTGTGGAAATTTATCAAGATGTGCTTTGTGAAAATGATATTTAATGTATACATATAAGGTGTGTGCTTTTGATTGGTACACTTCTCTTCAGTAAAAATTTTTTAAAATATTTTATCAAAATGATTAATATAATAACTCTGGTTGATTTTCTCCAGTTTATACTTTCCTTTTCCTCAAAATTGTGTGATAATCATCTATTTTCTTGACAAGCTAATAAAAAGGAAAAAGCTTTAAAGTAAATAAACTTCAGTGTGAGATACTTACATGGGGGCTGTCACAGGTGGGGTGGGAGATTTACACAGATGGAAATACATCTCGCATTCTCAAAACCATATGCTTTACCAGGAAAGAAGATATATGTGTAAACAAATTTGATCTTTAAAAATTAAATGTGGTGGTACAGAATGGCAAAGGAACAAGGAAAAGGCAAAGTTTAAATAGAGATATTAGAAAATAATACTTGAGACGCAATATTGATAAAGAAGATGAGACGTGCTCACATGAAACCCAGTGTGTGTTTTACCTGTGCTTGTCATTTAACCTTTATAAAACCCTATGGAAGAGGTAATGTATTGCAGATGAGTAAACTGAGCCTCAGAGATGTTAAGGACAAATTCTTGATTACACTCAAAGTCATGGAGAAGAAGCTATGTGTAACTGACCTCAGGATCTGAGCTCTATGTGCAATGTGTTAACATGCAGGCCTAGGGCTACATGAATGAATAAATATGAAATTACAAGGAAAAGTTTCTAAGAAAAGGAAAGCAGAAAACTACAAACATCAATGTAACAAACTAATGTTTTGAAATATTCATTTTTCCCTTTGTTTTCCTTTGCTTCCTTGTACATGGTCTTTCCCCTGGTCAATCAAAGAAACCCATGAGGCTTCAAAAAGAATTGAGGTTGTAAATAGCAGGAAAGCAAACGTTTAATCATCAATACTCAAGATGGTTACTTTTGTTTGGATGATTTATTGACATGCACAATAGAGGTTTTTTTTTCTTTTTATTTTTTATACAGCAGATTCTTACTAGTCATCAATTTTTTTTTATTTGTTTTTTAAATTTAATTTCTATTTCATTTTTTTAATGTCTGAAACATTTATATTAACATATTTCCATACATATTTCCATACAAATACAAATATAAGATTTTTAGAAATTTCATGTAATGTCTGAAACATTTATATTAACATATTTCCATACAAATAACCCAATGAAAGTTTAGTATTAGTTGTTTTGTTTGTTTGTTTTTTTATACTGCAGGTTCTTATTAGGCATCAGTTTTATACACATCAGTGTATACATGTCAATCCCAATCGCCCAATTCAGCACACCACCATCCCCACCCCACCCCAGTTTTCCCCCCTTGGTGTCCATATGTCCATTCTCTACATCTGTGTCTCAACTTCTGCCCTGCAAACCGGCTCATCTGTACCATTTTTCTAGGTTCCACATACATGCGTTAATATACGATATTTGTTTTTCTCTTTCTGACTTACTTCACTCTGTATGACAGTCTCTAGATCCATCCACTTCTCAACAAATGACTCAATTTCGTTCCTTTTTATGGCTGAGTAATATTCCATTGTATATATGTACCACGACTTCTTTATCCATTCGTCTGTGGATGGGCATTTAGGTTGCTTCCATGACCTGGCTATTGTAAGTAGTGCTGCAATGAATATTCGGGTGCACGTGTCTTTTTGAATTACGGTTTTCTCTGGGTATATGCCCAGTAGTGGGATTGCTGGGTCATATGGTAATTCTATTTTTAGTTTTTTAAGGAACCTCCATATTGTTCTCCATAGTGGCTGTATCAATTTACATTCCCACCAACAGTGCAAGAGGGTTCCCTTTTCTCCACACCCTCTCCAGCATTTGTTGTTTGTAGATTTTCTGATGATGCCCACTCTAACAGGAGTGAGGTGATACCTCATTGTAGTTTTGATTTGCATTTCTCTAATAATTAGTGATGTTGAGCAGCTTTTCATGTGCTTTATGGCCGTCTGTATGTCTTCTTTGGAGAAATGTCTATTTAGGTCTTCTGCCCATTTTTTGATTGGGGTGTTTGTTTCTTTAATATTGAGCTGAATGAGCTGTTTATATATTTTGGAGATTAATCCTTTGTCCGTTGATTCGTTGGCAAATATTTTCTCCCATTCTGAGGGTTGTCTTTTCGTCTTGTTTATGGTTTCCTTTGCTGTGCAGAAGCTTTGAAGTTTCATTAGGTCCCATTCGTTTATTTTTGTTTTTATTTCCATTACTCTAGGAGGTGGATCAAAAAAGATCTTGCTGTGATTTATGTCAAAGAGTGTTCTTCCTATGTTTTCCTCTAAGAGTTTTATAGTGTCCAGTCTTATATTTAGGTTTCTAATCCATTTTGAATTTATTTTTGTGTATGGTGTTAGGGAGTATTCTAATTTCATTCTTTTACGTATAGCTGTCCAGTTTTCCCAGCACCACTTATTGAAGAGACTGTCTTTTCTCCATTGTATATCTTTGCCTCCTTTGTCATAGATTAGTTGACCATAGGTGCGTGGGTTAATCTCTGGGCTTTCTATCTTGTTCCATTGATCTATGTTTCTGTTTTTGTGCCAGTACCATATTGTCTTGATTACTGTAGCTTTGTAGTATAGTCTGAAGTCAGGGAGTCTGATTCCTCCAGCTCCATTTTTTTCCCTCAAGACTGCTTTGGCTATTCGGGGTCTTTTGTGTCTCCATACAAATTTTAAGATGATTTGTTCTAGCTCCGTAAAAAATGCCATTGCTAATTTGATAGGGATTGCATTGAATCTGTAGATTTCTTTGGGTAGTATAGTCATTTTCACAATGTTGATTCTTCCAATCCAAGAACATGGTATATCTCTCCATCATCTTTAATTTCTTTCATCAGTCAGTGTGTTATAGTTTTCTGCATACAGGTCTTTTGTCTCCCTAGGTAGGTTTATTCCTAGGTATTTTATTCCTTTTGTTGCAATGGTAAATGGGAGTGTTCCCATAATTTCTCTTTCAGATTTTTCATCATTAGTGTATAGGAATGCAAGAGATTTCTGTGCATTAATTTTGTATCCTGCAACTTTACTATATTCATTAATTAGCTCTAACAGTTTTCTGGTGGCAGTTTTAGGATTCTCTATGTATAGTATCATGTCATCTGCAAACAGTGACAGTTTTACTTCTTCTTTTCCAATTTGTATTCCTTTTATTTCTTTTTCTTCTCTGATTGCCGTGGCTAGGACTTCCAGAACTATGTTGAATGATAGTGGTGAGAGTGGACATCCTTGTTTCGTTCCTGATCTTAGAGGAAATGCTTTCAGGTTTTCACCATTGAGAATGATGTTTGCTGTGGGTTTGTCATAGATGGCCTTTATTATGTTGAGGTAGGTTCCCTCTATGCCCACTTTCTGGAGAGTTTTTATCATAAATTGGTGTTGAATTTTGGCAAAAGATTTTTCTGCATCTATTGAGATGATCATATGGTTTTTATTCTTCAATTTGTTAATATGGTGTATCACATTGATTGATTTGCGTATATTGAAGAATCCTTGCATCCCTGGGATAAATCCCACTTGATCATGGTGTATGATCCTTTTAATGTGTTGTTGGATTCTGTTTGCTAGTATTTTGTTGAGGATTTTTGCATCTATATTCATCAGTGATATTGGTCTTTAATTTTCTTTTTTTGTAGTGTCTTTGTCTGGTTTTGGTATCAGGGTGATGGTGGCCTCATAGAATGAGTTTGGTAGTGTTCCTTCCTCTGCAATTTTTTGGAAGAGTTTGAGAAGGATAGGTGTTAGCTCTTCTCTAAATGTTTGATAGAATTCACCTGTGAAGCCATCTGGTCCTGGACTTTTGTTTGTTCGAAGATTTTTAATCACAGTTTCAATTTCATTACTTGTGATTGGTCTGTTCATATTTTCTGTTTCTTCCTGGTTCAGTCTTGGAAGGTTATACCTTTCTAAAAATTTGTCCATTTCTTCCAGCTTGTCCATTTTATTGGCATAAAGTTGCTTGTAGTAGTCTCTTAGGATGCTTTGTATTTCTGCGGTGTCTGTTGTAACTTCTCCTTTTTCATTTCTGATTTTATTGATTTGAGTCCTCTCCCTCTTTTTCTTGATGAGTCTGGCTAATGGCTTATCAATTTTGTTTATCTTCTCAAAGAACCAACTTTTAGTTTTACTGATCTTTGCTATTGTTTTCTTTGTTTCTATTTCATTTATTTCTGCTCTGATCTTTATGATTTCTTTCCTTCTGCTAACTTTGGGTTTTGTTTGTTCTTCTTTCTCTAGTTTCTTTAGGTGTAAGGTTAGATTGTTTACTTGAGATTTTTCTTGTTTCTTTAGGTAGGCTTGTATAGATATAAACTTCCGTCTTAGAACTGCTTTTGCTGCATCCCATAGGTTTTGGGTCGTCGTGTTTTCATTGTCATTTGTCTCTAGGTATTTTTTTATTTCCTCTTTGATTTCTTCAGTGATCTCTTGGTTATTTAGTAACATATTGTTTAGCCTCCATGTGTTTGTCTTTTTTACGTTGTTTTCCCTGTAATTCATTTCTTATCTCATAGTGTTATGGTCAGAAAAGATGCTTGATATGATTTCAATTTTCTTAAATTTACTGAGGCTTGATTTGTGACCCAAGATGTGATCTATCCTGGAGAATGTTCCGTGCGCACTTGAGAAGAACGTGTAATCTGCTGTTTTTGGATGGAATGTCCTATATATATCAATTAAATCTATCTGGTCTATTGTGTCATTTAAAGCTTCTGTTTCCTTATTTATTTTCATTTTGGATGATCTGTCCATTGGTGTAAGTGAGGTGTTAAAGTCCCCCACTATTATTGTGTTACTGTCGATTTCCTCTTTTATAGCTGTTAGCAGTTGCCTTATGTATTGAGGTGCTCCTATGTTGGTTGCATATATATTTATAATTGTTATATCTTCTTCTTGGATTGATCCCTTGATCATTATGTAGTGTCCTTCCTTGACTCTTGTAACATTCTTTATTTTAAAGTCTATTTTATCTGATATGAGTATAGTTACTCCAGCTTTCTTTTGATTTCCATTTGCATGAAATATCTTTTTCCATCCCCTCACTTTCAGTCTGTAAGTGTCCCTAGGTCTAAAGTGGGTCTCTTGTAGACAGCATATATATGGGTCTTGTTTTTGTATCCATTCAGCCAGTCTATGTCTTTTGGTTGGGGCATTTAATCCATTCACGTTTAAGGTAATTATCGATATGTATGTTCCTATGACCATTTTCTTAATTGTTTTGGGTTTGTTTTTGTAGGTCCTTTTCTTCTCTTGTGTTTCCCACTTAGAGAAGTTCCTTTAGCATTTGTTGTAGAGCTGGTTTGGTGGTGCTGAATTCTCATAGCTTTTGCTTGTCTGTAAAGCGTTTGATTTCTCCATTGAATCTGAATGAGATCCTTGCCGGGTAGAGTAATCTTGGTTGTAGGTTCTTCCCTTTCATCACTTTAAGTATATCGTGCCACTCCCTTCTGGCTTGTAGAGTTTCTGCTGAGAAATCAGCTGTTAACCTTATGGGAGTTCCCTTGTATGTTATTTGTCATTTTTCCCTTGTTGCTTTCAATAATTTTTCTTTGTCTTTAATTTTTGCCACTTTGATTACTATGTGTCTCGGCGTGTTTCTCCTTGTGTTTATCCTGTATGGGATTCTCTGCGCTTCCTGGACTTGGGTGGCTATTTCCTTTCCCATGTTAGGGAAGTTTTCGACTATAATCTCTTCAAATATTTTCTCTGGTCCTTTCTCTCCCTCTTTTCCTTCTGGGACCCCTATAATGCGAATGTTGTTGCGTTTAATGTTGTCCCAGAGGTCTCTTAGGCTGTCTTCATTTCTTTTCATTCTTTTTTCTTTAGTCTGTTCCGCAGCAGTGAATTCCACCATTTTGTCTTCCAGGTCACTCATCCATTCTTCTGCCTCAGTTATTCTGCTATTGATTCCTTCTAGTGTAGTTTTCATTTCAGTTATTGTATTGGTCATCTCTGTTTGTTTGTTCTTTAATTCTTCTAGGTCTTTGTTAATCATTTCTTGCATCTTCTCAATCTTTGCCTCCATTCTTATTCCGAGGTCCTGGATCATCTTCACTATCATTATTCTGAATTCTTTTTCTGGAAGGTTGCCTATCTCCACTTCATTTAGTTGTTTTTCTGGGTTTTTTTCTTGTTCCTTCATCTGGTACATAGCCCTCTGCCTTTTCATCTTGTCTATCTTTCTGTAACTGTGGTTTTTGGTCCACAGGCTGCAGGATTGTAGTTTTTCTAGCTTCTGCTGTCTGCCCTCTGGTGGTTGAGGCTATCTAACTAGTCATCAATTTTATACACATCAGTGTATACATGTCAATCTCAATAGCCCAATTCATCACACCACCATCCCAAAACCCCTGCGGTTTTTCCCCCTTGGTGTCCATACGTTTGTTCTCTACATCTGTGTCTCAATTTCTGCCCTGCAAACTGGTTCATCTGTACTATTTTTCTAGGTTCCACATACATGTGTTAATATATGATATTTGTTTTTTCTCTTTCTGACATACTTCACTCTTTATGACAGTCTCTAGATCCATCCACATCTCAACAAATGACTCAATTTCATTCCTTCTTATGGCTGAGTAATATTCCATTGTATATATGTACCACAACTTCTTTATCCATTCGTTGGTCGATGGGCATTTAGGTTGCTTCCATGACCTGGTTATTGTAAATAGTGCTGAAATGATCATTGGGGTGCATGTGCTTTTTGAATTATGGTTTTCTCTGGGTATATGCCCAGGAGTTGGATTGCTGCATCATATGGTAATTCTATTTTTAGTTTTTAAAGAACCTCCATACTGTTCTCCATATGGCTGTATCAATTTACATTCCCACCAACAGTGTAAGAGGGTTCCCTTTTCTCCACACCCTCTCCAGCATTTGTTGTTTGTAGATTTTCTGATGATGCCCATTCTAACTGGTGTGAGGTGATACCTCATTGTAGTTTTGATTTGCATTTCTCTAATAATTAGTGATGTTGAGCAGCTTTTCATGTGCTTCTTGTCCACCTGTATGTCTTCTTTGGAGAAACGTCTATTTAGGTCTTCTGCCCATTTTTGGATTGGGTTGTTTGTTTCTTTAATACTGAGCTACATGAGCTGTTTATATATTTTGGAGATTAATCCTTTGTCTGTTGATTCGTTTACAAATATTTTCTCCCATTCTGAGGGTTGTCTTTTCATCTTGTTTATGGTTTCCTTTGCTGTGCAAAAGCTTTGAAGTTTCATTGGGTCCCATTTGTTTATTTTTGTTTTTATTTCCATTAATCTAGGAGGTGGATAAAAAAAGATCTTGCTGTGATTTATGTCAAAGGGTGTTCTTCCTACGTTTTCCTCTAAGAGTTTTATAGTATCTGGTCTTACATTTAGGTCTCGAATTCATTTTGAGTTTATTTTTGTGTATGGCATTAGAGAGTGTACTAATTTCACTCTTTCACATGTAGCTGTCCAGTTTTCCCAGTACTACTTATTGAAGAGACTGTCTTTTCTCCATTGTTTATCTGTGCCTCCCTTGTCATAGATTAGTTGACCATAATTGTGTGGGTTTACCTCTGGGCTTTCTATCTCTTTCCATTGATCTATGTTTCTGTTTTTGTGCCAGTACCATATTGTCTTGATTACTGTAGCTTTGTAGTATAGTCTGAAGTCAAGGAGTCTGATTCCTGCAGCTCCGTGTTTTTCCCTCAAGACTGCTTTGACTATTCGGGGTCTTTTGTTTCTCCATACAAATTTTAAGATTTTTTTGTTCTAGTTCTGTAAAAAATGACATTGGTAATTTGATAGGGATTGCATTGAATCTGTAGATTGCTTTGGGTAGTATAGCCATTTTCACAATATTGATTCTTCCCACCCAAAAACATGGTATATCTCTCCATCTGTTGGTATCATCTTTAATTTCTTTCATCAGTGTCTTATAGTTTTGTGCATATAGGTCTTTTGTCTCCCTTGGTAGGTTTATTCCTAGGTATTTTATTCTTTTTGTTTCAGTGGTAAATGGGAGTGTTTCCTTAATTTCTCTTTCAGATTTTTTATCATTAGTGTATAGGAACACAAGAGATTTCTGTGCATTAATTTTGTATCCTGAAACTTTACCAAATTCATTGATTAGCTCTAGTAGTTTTCTGGTGGTATATTTAGGATTCTCTATGTATAGTATCATGTCATCTGCAAACAGTGAGAGTTTTACTTCTTCTTTTCCAATTTGTATTCCTTTTCTTTCTTTTTCTTCTCTGATTGCCGTGGCTAGGATGTCCAAGACTATGTTGAATAATAGTGGTGAGAGTGGACATCCTTGTCTTGTTCCTGATCTTAGAGCAAATGCTTTCAGTTTTTCACCATTGAGAATGATTTTTGCTGGAGGTTTGTCATATATGGCTTTTATTATGTAGAAGTAGGTTCCCTCTATGCCCACTTTCTGGAGAGCTTTTGTCATAAATGGGTGTTGAATTTTGTCAAAAGCTTTTTCTGCATCTATTGAGATGATCATATGGTTTTTCTTCTTCAATTTTTTAATATGGTGTATCACATTGATTGATTTGCATATACTGAGGAATCCTTGCATCACTGGGATAAATCCCACTTGATTATGGTGTATGATCCTTTTAATGTGTTGTTGGATTCTGTTTGCTAGTATTTTGTTGAGGATTTTTGCATCTATATCCATCAGTGATATTGGTGTGTAATTTTCTTTTTTTGTAGTATCTTTGTCTGGTTTATGTATCAGGGTGATTGTGGCCTCTTAGAATGAGTTTGGGAGTGTTCCTTCCTCTGCAAATTTTTGGAAAAGTTTGAGAAAGGTGGGTGTTAGCTCTTCTCTAAATGTTTGATAGAATTCACCTGTGAAGCCATCTGGTCCTGGACTTTTATTTGTTTGAAGATTTTAAATCACAGTTTCAATTTCATTACTTGTGATTTGTCTGTTCATATTTTCTATTTCTTCCTGGTTCAGTCTTGGAAGGTTATACCTTTCTAAGAATTTGTCCATTTCTTCCAGGTTGTCCATTTTATTGGCATAGAGTTGCTGATAATAGTCTCTTAGGATGCTTTGTATTTCTGTGGTGTCTGTTGTAACTTCTCCTTTTTCATTTCTAATTTTATTGATTTGAGTTCTCTCCCTCTTTTTATTGATGAGTCTGCCTAATGGTTTATCAATATTGTTTATCTTCTCAAAGAACTCGATTTTAGTTTTACTGATCTTTGCTATTGTTTTCTTTGTTTCTATTTCATTTATTTCTGCTCTGATCTTTATGATTTCTTTCCTTCTGCTAACTTTGGGTTTTGTTTGTTCTTCCTTCTCTAGTTCCTTTAGGTGTATTTTTAGATTTTTTTATTTGAGATATTTCTTATTTCTTGAGGTAGGCTTGTATAGCTATAGTCTACCCTCTTAGAACTGCATTTGCTGCATCCCACAGGTTTTGGATCATCATGTTTTCATTGTCATTTGTCTCTAGGTATTTTTTGATTTCCTCTTTGATTTCTTCAGTGATCTCTTGGTTATTTAGTAACGTATTGTTTAGCCTCCATGTGTTTGTGTTTTTTTACGTTTTTTCCCCTGTAATTCATTTCTAATCTCATAGTGTTGTGGTCAGAAAAGATGCTTGATATGATTTCAATTTTCTTAAATTTACTGAGGCTTGATTTGTGACCCAAGATGTGATCTATCCTGGAGATGTTCCATGCACACTTGAGAAGAAAGTTTAATCTGCTGTTTTTGGATGGAATGTGCTATAAATATCAATCAAATCTATCTGCTCTATTGTGTTATTTAAAGCTTCTGTTTCCTTACTTATTTCCATTTTTGTCCATTGGTGTAAGTGAGGTGTTAAAGTCCCCCACTATTATTGTGTTACTGTCGATTTCCTCTTTTATAGCTGTTAGCAGTTGCCTTATGTATTGAGGTGCTCCTATGTTGGGTGCATATATATTTATAATTGTTATATCTTCTTGGATTGATCCTTTGATCATTATGTAGTGTCCTTCCTTGTCTCTTGTAACATTCTTTATTTTAAAGTCTATTTTATCTGATATGAGTATAGCTACTCCAGCTTTCTTTTGATTTCTTTTTGCATGGAATATCTTTTTCCAGCCCATCACTTTCAGTCTGTATGTGTCCCTAGGTCTAAAGTGGGTGTCTTGTAGACAGCATATATATGGATATTGTTTTTGTATCCATTCAGCAGGCCTGTGTCTTCTGGTTGGAGCATTTAATCCATTCACGTTATAGGTAATGATCGATATGTATGTTTCTATGACCATTTTCTCAATTGTTTTGGGTTTGTTTTTGTAGGTCCTTTTATTCTCTTGTTGTTTCCCACTTAGAGAAGTTCCTTTAGCATTTGTTGTAGAGTTGGTTTGGTAGTGCTGAACTCTCTTAGCTTTTGCTTGTCTGTAAAGCATTTGATTTCTCCATTGAATCTGAATGAGATCCTTGCTGGGTAGAGTAATCTTGGTTGTACGTTCTTCCCTTTCATCACTTTAAATATATCATGCCACTCCCTTCTGGCTTGTAGAGTTTTTGCTGAGAAATCAGCTGTTAACCTTATGGGAGTTCCCTTGTATGTTATTTGTCATTTTTCCCTTGCTGCTTTCAATAATTTTTCTTTGTCTTTAATTTTTGCCAATTTGATTACTATGTGTCTCGGCATGTTTCTCCTTGGGTTTATCCTGTATGGGACTTGCTGCACTTCCTGTATTTGGGTGGCTATTTTCTTTCCCATGTTAAGGAAGTTTTTGACTATAATCTCTTCAAATATTTTCTCTGGTCCCTTCCATCTCTCTTCTCCTTCTGGGACCCCTATAATGTGAATGTTGTTGCATTTAATGTTGTCCCAGAGGTCTCTTAAGCTGTCTTCATTTCTTTTCATTCTTTATTCTGTTCCACAACATTGAATTCCACCATTCTGTCTTCCAGGTTACTTATCCATTCTTCTGCCTCAGTTATTCTGCTATTGATTCCTTCTAATGCAGTTTTCATTTCATGTATTGTATTATTCATCTCTGTTTGTTTGTTCTTTAATTCTTCTAGGTCTTTATTAAACATTTCTTGCATCTTCTAGATCTTTGCCTTCATTTTTTTCCCGAGGCCTTGGATCATCTTTACTATCATTATTCTGAATTCTTTTTCTGGAAGGTTGCCTATCTCCACTTCATTTAGTTGTTTTTCTGGGGTTTTATCTTGTTCCTTAATCTGGTACATAGCCCTCTGCCTTTTCATCTTGTCTATCTTTCTGTGAATGTGTTTTTTTATTCCACAGGCTGCAGGATTGTAGTTTTTCTTTCTTCTGCTGTCTGCCCTCTGGTGGATGAGGCTATCTAAGAGGCTTTTGTAAGTTTCCTGATGGTAGGGACTGGTAGTGGGTAGAGCTGACTGTTCTCATAGGCAGAGCTCTGTAAAACTTTAATCTGCTTGACTGCTGTTGTGTGGGGCTGGGTTCCCTCCCTGTTGGTTGTTTGGCCTGAGGCAACCCAACACTGGAGCCTACCTTGGCTCTTTTGTGGGGCTAATGGCAGACTCTGGGAGGGCTCACACCAAAGATTACTTCCCAGAACTTCTGCTGCCAGTGTCCTTTTCCCCAGGGTGAGCAAGAGCCACCCCTGCCTCTGTGGGAGACCCTCTAGCACTAGCAGATAGGTCTGGTTCAGTCTCCCCTGGGGTCACTGCTCCTTCCCCTGTGTCTCAATGTGCAGACTACTTTGTGTGCCCTCCAAGAGTGGAGTCTCTGTTTCTCCCAGTCCTGTCAAATTCCTGCAATCAAATCCCACTAGCCTTCAAAGTCTGATTCTCTAGGAATTCCTCCTCCCATTGCCAGACCCCCAGGTTGGGGAGCCTGACGTTGGGCTCAGAACCTTCACTCCAGTGGGTGGACTTCTATGGTATAAGTGTTCTCCTGTCTGTGAGTCACCCACCCAGCAGTTATGGGATTTGATTTTACTGTGATTGCGCCCCTCTTACCATATTTTGTGGCTTCTCCTTTGTGTTTGGATGTGGGTTTTTTTGTGTGAGTTCCAGTGTCTTCCTGTCGATGATTGTCCAGCAGCTAGTTGTGATTCTTGCGTTCCCACAAGAGGGAGTGAGAGCACATCCTTCTACTCCACCATCTTGGTTCTTAATCTCAAGTGTATTTTTTATTTCAGTTATTCTTCAGCTCTGTGTGGTTCTTCATTATATTTTTAACTCTTTGTTAAAATTCTCATTGTGTTCATATATTCTTCTCCTGGGTTCATTGAGGATCTTTTTGATCATTATGTTGAACTCTTTTTAGGTAGATTGCCTATCTCTATTTTATTTTCTTTTTCTGAGGTTTTGTCTTATTGTTTCATTTGAAACATTCCTCTGTCTCCTAATTTTGCCTAATTTTCTCTGTTAGGTAGGTCAGGTACATTTTCCAATCTTGGAGATGTGACCTTATGTAGGAGTCATTCTAAGTGACCCAGCAGCACACTCCCTCCTTTCACCAGAACTATATGCTTCAGGGTGCCCTCTATGTGGGCTGCATACGCCCTCCTCTTGTGGGAAGGCTGGCTACTGTGTGTGTTCTGGTATGTGGGGCTGGCCCCAGTTCAGCTGGTTTCCAGTTTCTGTCTTGTGTGGTGGCTAATGGTCTCCAGTAGGCAAATCATTGTCCTGGGGTGACTGGTTTTGCAGGCTTGGTGTTCCCACGTCTGGAGCTGGTCGCCAGTAAGCAGGGCTGGGTCCCAGGGTGGCTGGCTGTGGGTTCACAAGGTTTCAGGGCTAACTGAGTTTAGCAGGACTGAGTCCCAGTGTGACTTACTGCATAACCTGAGGGGTCTCGGGTCTGGTGTTGGCTTACTGGTGGGTGGGGCTGGTTCTTGGGGTGACTAGATGTGGACTGGGTGGTCCCAGAGCTGGTTCTTGCCTGTTGGTGTGCAGTACCAGTTCCTGAGGCAGCTGGCTGCATAACCAGAAGTGGTGGGGGAATGGTCTTGTGCTGGGCCACTGATGGGCTGGTAAGCCTCCAGCATTATTACACTAGATGAAGGAATCCAGAATGACACTTGTCAGCACCAGTTTCCTCATGGTAGAATGATCCCCTCCACACACACCAAATGGCTGCTATTAACATCTCTGAAGTTCTCCTATATCAGCAAGTTGTTACTACTCAGGCTCCTTTCAAATGATTGCCTCTGTGCTGGAACTGGGGCATGTGAGATTTGCACATGCCCTTTAATAGCAGAATTTCTGTTTCCCACAGCCCTTTAACTATCACATACTCAACTTAAGTCTCACTGGTCTTCAAAGCCAGACACTCTGGGGGTTCATTTCCTGGTACAGGACCCCTGGACTAGGGAGCCTTATGTGGGTTTGCTCCTTAGGGAGAACCTCTGCAATTGTGATTATCCTCACATTTGTGGGTCATCTACCCAAGAGTGTGAGTCTTGACTATACCGTGTCTCCACCCCTTCTACCTGTCTCATTGTGGATCCTTCTTTATGTCTTTAGTTGTAGAAAATCTTTTTTGCTGGTCTTCAGGTTGTTCTCATAGATAGTTGCTCTGTAAATAGTTATAATTTTAGTGTGCCCATAGGTGGAGGTGAGCTCAGGGTCTTCATACTCACTCACCTTTGCCATACTCCTCCAAAGGGTGTTTTTGTGAGTTTTTCTTAAAGAAAAGAGAAAGTTGATTTTTTAGAATTATATGTGAAGTATTGAAGGGGGCAAGTTATAGTGTTTATTGCCATGACAATATATGGCTAGAGGCTAGAAGTCACGTGGCCTGAGAGTAGTTCTGGAGATTGAGTAGAGCATAAACTTAAGAGAGGTTGAAGGAACAGCAAGAAGAGAATCTGCCCCTTGGTTGAACAGCTGGGTTGGAGGTGCATTTTGTAGAGATAGCCAAGCATGTGATGACTGTTGTTAGCTGAGGACCTTCTTCAGTCTAGTGCCATGTCCAGCATGTCATCACTTTCCTTTAAGTAAAGGTTGCTTGTGGCTGAATAGCCATGTGGGCAATTCTTATTCCTATTGCAGAGAGGCAGCCATCTATAGCTTTCCACAGACCACTCACAAATCTTATAGTAAAATTTATGCTCATCCTCAGCCTAAGATTTACTGAATCCTATTAGAACTGCCCTGCATGGGAACTCCTCCAGCTTTTCAAAAGACTTGAGATACCCCAAGTAGGGAACAGAGTCCATGACCTAAAGCAGAAACTTGCTGAACTTTTGTTGTTAGTGTATAGAAATGCAAGAGATTTCTGTGCATTAATTTTGTATTCTGCAACCTTACCAAATTCATTGATTAGCTCTAGTAGTTTTCTGGTGGCATCTTTAGGATTGTCTATGTATAGTGTCATGTCATCTGCAAAAGGTGACAGTTTTACTTCTTCCTTTCCAATTTGTATTCCGTTTATTTCTTTTTCTTCTCTGATTGCTGTGGCTGGGACTTTCAAAACTACGTTGAAAAATAGTAGCAAGAGTGGACATCCTTGTCTTGTTCCTGATCTTAGAGGAACTTTCAGGAAAGGCTTTCAGTTTTTCACAATTGAGAATGATGTTTACTGTGGGTTTGTCACATATGGCCTTTATTATGTTGAGGTAGGGTCCCTGTATGCCCACTTTCTGGAGGGTTTTTATCATTAATGGGTGTTGAATTTTGTCAAAAGCTTTTTCTGCATCTATTGAGATGATCATATGGTTTTTCTTCTTCAATTTTTTAATATGGTGTATCACATTGATGGATTTGTGTATATTGAAGAATCCTTGCATCCCTGGGATAAATCCCACTTGATCATGGTGTATGATCCTTTTAATGTGTTGATGGATTCTGTTTGCTAGTATTTTGTTGAGGATTTTTGCATCTATATTCATCAGTGATATTGATCTGTAATTTTCTTTTTTTGTGGTATCTTTGTCTGATTTTGGTATCAGGGTGATGGTGGCTTCATAGAATTAGTTTGAGAGTATTCCTCCCTCTGCAATTTTTTGGAAGAGCTTGAGAAAGATGGGTGTTAGCTCTTCTCTAAATGTTTGATAGAATTCACTTGTGAAGCCATCTGGTCCTGCACTTTTGTTTGTTGGAAGATTTTTAATTACAGTTTCAATTTCAGTGCTTGTGATTGGTCTGTTCATATTTTCTATTTCTTCCTGGTTCAGTCTTGGAAGGTTATACTTTTCTAAGAATTGTCCATTTCTTCCAGGTTGTCCATTTTATTGGCATAGAGTTTCTTGTAGTAGTCTCTTAAGATGATGCTTTGTATTTCTCTGGTGTCCATTGTAACTTCTTTTCATTTCTAACTTTATTGATTTGAGTCCTGCCCCTCTTTTTCTTGATGAGTCTGGCTGAAGTTTTATCAATTTTATTTATCTTCTCAAAATACCAGCTTTTAGTTTTATTGAGGTTTGTTATTATTTTCTTTGTTTCTATTTCATTTATTTCTTGTCTGATCTTTATGATTTCTTTCCTTTGTCTAACTTTCGGTTTTGTTTGTTCTTCGTTCTCTAGTTCCTTTAGGTGTAACATTAGATTGTTTATTTGAGATTTTTCTTGTTTCTTGAGGTAGGATTGTATTGTTATAAACTTTCTTCTTAGAACTACTTTGGCTGCATCCCATAGGTTTTGGATCGTCATGTTTTCATTGTCATTTGTCTCTAGGTATTTTTTGTTTTCCTCTTTGATTTCTTCAGTGATCTCTTCGTTATTTAGTAGTGTATTAAATGAGTTTGTGTTTTTTACATTTTTTTCCCTGTAATTTATTGCTAATCTCATAGCATTGTGGTCAGAAAAGATGCTTGATATGATTTCAATTTTCCTAAATTTACTGAAGCTTGATTTGTGACTCAAGATGTGATCAATCCTAGAGAATGTTCTGTGTACACTTTAGAAGAAAGTGTAATCTACTGTTTTCAGATGGAATGTTCTAGAGATATCAATTAAGTCTATCTGGTTTAATGCATCATTTAAGGCTTGTGTTTCTTTATTAATTTTCTGTCTGAAAGATCTGGCCATTGGTGTAATGTGGTGTTAAAGTTCCCCACTATTTTTGTGTTCCTGTCGATTTCCTCTTTTATAGCTGTTAGCATTTGCCTTATGTATTGTGATGCTCCTATGTTGGGTGCATATATATTTATAATTGTTTTATCTTTTCCTTGGGTTGATCCTTTGATCATTATGTAGTGTCATTCCTTGTCTCTTGTAACATTCTTTAATTTAAAGTCTACTTTATCTGATATGAGTATTGCTACTCCAGCTTTATTTGATTTCCATTTGCATGGAATATCTTTTTCCATCCCCTGACTTTCAGTCTGTATGTGTCCCTAGGTCTGAAGTGGGTCTCTTGTAGACAGCATATATATGGGTCTTGTTTTTGTAGCCATTCAGTGAGCCTGTGTCTTTTGGGAGGAGCTTTTAATTCATTCACATTAAAGTAATTAGAGATATATATATTCCTATTAACATTTTCTCAATTTCTTTTTGCATGGAATATCTTTTTCCAGCCCATCACTTTCAGTCTGTATGTGTCCCTAGGTCTAAAGTGGGTGTCTTGTAGACAGCATATATATGGATATTGTTTTTGTATCCATTCAGCAGGCCTGTGTCTTCTGGTTGGAGCATTTAATCCATTCACGTTATAGGTAATGATCGATATGTATGTTTCTATGACCATTTTCTCAATTGTTTTGGGTTTGTTTTTGTAGGTCCTTTTATTCTCTTGTTGTTTCCCACTTAGAGAAGTTCCTTCAGCATTTGTAATATAGCGGGTTTGGTGTTGCTGAATTCTCTTAACTTTTGCTTGTCTGTAAAGCTTTTGATTTCTCTGTTGAATCTGAATGAGATCCTTGCTGGGTAGAGTGATTTTGGTTGTAGGTTCTTCTCTTTCATCATTTTAAATATATCATGCCACTCCCTTCTGGCTTGTAGAGTTTCTGCTGAGAAATCAGCTGTTAACCTTATGGGAGCACCTTTTTATGTTATTTGTCGTTTTTCCCTTTTTGGTTTTAATTTTTCTGTGTCTTTAATTTTTGCCTATTTGATTACTATGTGTCTTGATGTGTTTCTCCTTGGGTTTATTCTGCCTGGGACTCTGTGTGATTCTTGGACTTGGGTGGCTATTTCCTTTCCCATGTTAGGGAAGTTTTCAACTATAATCTCTTCAAATATTTTCTCGGGTCCTTTCTCTCTCTCTTCTCCTTCTGGGACCCCTATAAGGTGAATGCTGGTTCATTTAATGTTGTCCCAGATGTCTCTTAGGCTGTCTTCATTTCTTTTCATTCTTTTTTCTTTATTCTGTTCCTAGGCAGTGAATTCCACCATTCTGTCTTCCAGGTCATTTATCCATTCTTCTGCCTCAGTTTTTCTGCTATTGATTCCTTCTAATGTATTTTTCATTTCAGTTATTGTATTGTTCATCTTTGTTTATTTGTTGGTTAATTCTTCTAGGTTTTTGTTAAACATTTCTTTCATCTTCTCGATCTTTGCCTCCATTGTTTTTCCAAGGTCATGGATCATCTTCACTATCATTGTTCTGAACGCTTTTTCTGGAATGTTGCCTATCTCCAGTTCTTTTAGTTGTTTTTCTAGGGTTTTATCTTGTTCCTTCATCTGGTATATAGTCCTATGCCTTTTAATTTTGTCTATCTTTCTGTGAATGTGGTTTTCATTCCACAGGCTGCAGGATTGTATTTCTTCTTGCTTCTGCTGTCTGCCCTTTGCTGGATGAGGCTATTTAAGAGGCTTGTGCAAGCTCCCTGATGGGAGGGAGTGGTGGTGGGTAAAGCTAAGTGTTGCTCTGGTGGGCAGAGCTCAGTAAACCTTTAATCTGCTTGTCTGCTGATGGGTGGGGCTGAGTTCCATCCCTGTTGGTTTTTTGGCCTGAGGCGACCCAACACTGGAAGCTACAGGCTCTTTGGTGGCACTAATGGATGACTCTGGTAGACCTCATGCCAAGGAGTACTTCCCAGAACTTCTGCTGCCAGTGTCCTTGTCCCTATGGTGAGCCACAGTAACTCCCCACCTCTGCAGGAAACCCTCCAACACTAGCAGGTAGGTCTGGTTCAGTCTCCTATGGGGTCACTGCTCCTCCCTCTTTGGTCCTGATGAGCACATTACTTTGTGTTTGCCCTCCAAAAGTGGAGTCTGTTTCCCCCAGTCCTGTCAAAGTCCTGCAATGAAATCCCACTAGCCTTCAAAGTCCGATTCTCTGGGAATTCTGCCTCCTGTTGCCAGACCCCCAGGTTGGGAAACCTGAGTTGGGGTTCAGCACCTTCACTCCAGTGGGTGGACTTCTGTGGTATAATTGTTCTCTAGTTTGTGAGTCACCCACCCAGCAGTTATGGGATTTGATATTATTGTGATTGTGCTCTTCCTACTGTCTCATCGTGGCTTCTTCTGTGTCTGTGGATGTGGGATATCTTTTTTGGTGAGTTCCAGTGTCTTCCTCTCAATGATTGTTCACCAGTTAGTTGTGATTCCGGTGCTCTCACAAGGAGTGCTGTTTATTTCTATTTTATAACTTATGAAACTATTACCATATTGAGTTATTTTTTTCTGACAAACTCTGTAATAGAAATAACATAAACTTATAGACCTTAAATCAACCAAGGTACAGTAAAGGTAAGATATGTCTGTATCATATAATTTAACAAACTTAAGCTAGCTTTAATACCAGGTAGTAATTTAATATCAAATATTTCCTAGATCACATGAACCTGAAATTCATTCTGGCCACTTTCTTTTATATTTAGAAATATTTAGTTTGTAATTGCTTAGTTTTAAGTCAATTAAATTGAGTTCTTTTATAAACTTAATTTTGATAATATTTTCCAGAGGTAGAGACATCTCATATAATGTACACACAGATGTATAAACAGACAAAACTAGAGATCTCAAAGCTTCACTTTAAGAACTTAGTTATTAATCAGGTATTACAATATAAACTTACTAGTTTATAAGTAACAGTTTGAATAAGTTAAATTTGTTTGCTCAGGGGACTGAGGCTTTGCTATTTGTGGAAAAGACTTTTAAGATTTGTATTTGTCCTTAATAAACATTTTAAGGAGGATCTGAGTCAGATTTTGGGTGAGGGAGCCTTTCCAGTGGTTTGAGTTTAAAAAGGCCTTTTTCTTTTTTTTTTGACCTTGGTTTCAGGTTTTACCTAATTGAACTAATTATGCTCAGTCATAGGTCAGTGTGAGCTGTATACACATTTCTGATTTGTAGACATTTACAAGACAAAGACAGTTGTCTTTAATTCTCCAAAGGACCAGTGTGCCACCTAAATGATATTAAAGGATTGATTTGCCCAACTACCCTTTCTTTAATTTGCCTTTCATGTCAGTGAGAAGATTTTCAACTAAATTAAAAATTAAGAGTTCAATGTTCTAGAATTTTAGGGTTTAATTTGTCATACCTTCAAAGGCTTGCATAGGCCTTCAACATAGTCTCTCTTTCTGAGTGCACAGGTTAGACCCAGAGCAAAATCCCTATTCTTATTTTTATTAGCTGAAAATTCGCTCTCAGTTTTACTTTATATTGTATGGGCTCAGGTAACCCTATGGGTTTCCTTTAGTATGTTTAATTAATATTTCCTGAGGGGCAGATTCATATGACCTGTCTTATAATGCCAAGCAGGGGAAGCATTCCTCAGTGAAAGGTCTATCCCACAATATAATTAGGCAAAAGAGATGTAACTACCTTATATAAAGCCTATTTATATATACCAGTTTTTGCAATCTTTTATCTCAATTCCATCAACTTTTATGTCTTTAACTATAGTTTCCACTAGAATCCAATCGACAAGTCTTGGTCTTACAAGGAGTCCCAGAAGGTTTCCTTACTTTTTATCCCCAGACTGTTTAATCTATTTTGTATAAAATGCTATGGGGTCCCCAGTGAGGGTTTGAGCCAAGGGAATCAGGCTTATTTGTCAATCTTTTAACTTGATTAATTGGCCTAACTATTGCCCCAAATAATTGTTGGTCAGGTATTTCAGTGTAATTTTCTTCCAGCCTTTTAAATATATATATATACACATATATAATATTTTAAATATATATATAATATTTAAATATATATATAATATTTTAAATATATACATAATATTTTAAATATATATATTTTTTAAATGGGGGTAAATAGAGTGGACTTTTTTCAGGCCCTTTAATGTTGGAGACCAATAGGGGGTCCCTTTGGCCCAACCAAGCCTAGGTAGTGTTCTACCAAACCTTTGTTTTAATCCCATTAACATTCATTTTATTTATTCCATTTTTAAATAGCCATCTAAAGATTTCTTTATCCATTTGGAATGAGTCCCTTTAAAATTTCTACCTTTTTGTGAAGTCTCTAGACTTTCTCTTTAGTTTTTTTCTTACTTCCCTGTTAATCAACTTAATTAACATTAATACGCTAATGTTTTTATTAACATCTGTAAGACCCATTGACGGGAAGCAGAGACTATAAATAAGGTTACCCAAACTGATTTTTTAGTTTGTTTTAAATAAAAGGAGTTCTTAGGTTAACCAATATATCATTTTATATATTTTTCCACATTTTAATTTCTTTTTTTAATAGGTACCAATAAAATAGCTGTTTATCATGAGAGCTCTCTAAAAATTTACAAATTTAGAAATTTCTCCAATTTAGAGGATCCATCATCTGGCCATTAATGAGATATATCTTAATAGTGATTCAAACAAGTAAGATGCAAGAGGCATTCTCCAGAAGAGAGTGCAAAGGATGTCATCTAAACAAGATCAGAAAGTTTACTCCCAAAAATAGTCTAAGAATGTAAAGTAAAGGCCTTCATTGTACAGGCTGCTGCAATGAAGGTTAAGATGGCAAAAAGCCCCTGAGAGTTGGGACAGTCATAAAAAAGACTGCTCAGAATCCCTCTATTTGACTGACTGCCAAATGTACACCATATGTGTATATTTTGGATGGCAGAGATCAAGTTCTCAAAACACATACACACACATGCAATGCCTAAGAAGATCAGGTAGAACATTTACATCTCATAAACATGGGGAGAGAAATGCAAGTTCCCCTAGGAAGGCCTTTGTGTCTTTAAGGCCAAAATTCTGAAAAGATGTTTTATCAAATTAGTTTTCTCCAACTTAACTGTGTACAAAATGAAAGAGCACGATCGTAGTTATTTTCAAGGTGAGATTGCCTTTAATTCCCAATTAAGTAAGTACTTATAAGTGTAAATTTTTTATATACATAAACCTGGCTGAGGTATTAGTTGGAGGCTGGCAATCTGTCATTCCTTTTTCTTTTGTTTTGAAAGATTGTTTCCCCATTCCAAGGTTGATTTGTTGAGGTAAAATCACTAGTGAAGATTGTGTGGTGGGACAATGTGCTGTTTGTGAGCTCAACTCCTCTAGGTTTCATCTTAGAGTTGTTTCAGCCTTGTCACATATCTCTTTCTCCCCTCAGTAGCCTAAAACCAACATGGGTGCTCATATCAGAGTGGCCAGCTCTTATGTGTGTTCCTGCCAGAGAATATTTTTAACTAAAATGTGGCCGTTTCCCTATAGGGATGGCTGCACAGAATGAGGACTTGCCTCCACCACTCCTACAAGTTTCTCAGTTGTCTGAGAAAGACTTTGCCAGCCAGGAGGAGATGTCCCTTCTTTGAAGCTGAAAGCTCTCATGAGATATCTTCACTTTTATTTCAACAAAGTAGCCAATTCAAGGAAAAATGACAGGCCAGTCTTCCACCTAATTACCCAGTCCAAAAGGACTCAGTGTCTTTCAACTGAGCAAAGTCTTCCCAGTCTTTCAACTGAGGATAACCTGCTCAGTACCTAAACTGAGCAAAAACCTTCCCAGTGTCTTTCAACTGAGGATAACCTACGTCCCTCTTTTTGAAACTAAGTTTCAAGGATAATCTACTCCTCCAGAGAGAAGTTTAACTCCACCAAATAAAATTTAGGATCATCAGCCAATGATGAGAGATCTGAGAACCAGGAGAGATTTACACAAATTCATCTGGACTCATTGAGGAGCAGGATGGGCACAAGAGGCCTCTGCTAGTATCAGGCTCCAGATCTTCATAAACTTCAGGCAAAGAAGAGAAGTCTGTTCTGGGACCCTTAACTGGTCATCAAAACTTTCAACTGAGAAGAAAAAAAGGCACAAGCTAAAAGTTAAGAATTATGTTTTATTTGGTGGACATACTGAGGACTTAAGCCCAGAAAACAGCCTCTCAGGTAGCTCTGAGGGGCTGTTCCAAAGAGGTAAATGAGGAACAAGGATATACAGAAGTTTTTTTTCAGAAACAAAAGCAAACAAACCAGTAGTTGTAACATCAAAAGATTACTGTTAAAGAAAAACTGATAGGGACAAAGTAGGTGATTAAGTAGTCAATTCCACTAGGGGATTGTAAGTAGAAAAAAAAAAAAATATGGGGGACCTCTGTAAGTTAATGATTACTCAAGAAGGCAGGTTTGCTTAACCACAAAACCAAGCAGGCTTGCTTAGCAACAGAACCCTGAGACATGCCTCAAAACAATAAAACAATGATGGCATGAGACCCACATCCTGTCCAGTGAGCTCAGCAAGTTAATGATCCCTAGGACATGCTCTTTGCACGCATAAAAAACAATAAAATATGGAAAGGTGACATTTCAAAATGAAAGACCCTCATTGTACTGAGACCTGAAATAATTTTTCCATAGTGCCATGACAGTCCCAGCTTGAACATGTAGGGGCAAGAAAACTCCCTTGCCCAACATGGAGGAGGAACTGTTGACGGAAACGTGAGATCTACTCAAGAATAAGGAAGAAGGTGGTTTTTTCCCCCTCTCCACTTTTCCTTTGATTATAAAACTTCAGCCCATTAAATTCTTAGGATGTGGCACTCTCTCACCCGCCGTCTTGTAAGCCTCACAGAAGTCTTATTCTAATAAATCACTTCTTACCTATCACTTTGCCACTCATTGAATTCTTTCTGTGCTGAGACATGAAGAACCAGAGCTCCTTGGAGCCCTTCAAAACGCCACCTAGTGGTTTCAAAACCGGACACCTCAAGTTAATGAATTTAGCACTTTTCTATGTATGGGAAGATGTAAGAGTCTGGACTCAATGAAATCATTCCTTTGATATGCACCTTAACTATCTAGGGGTAGTAAATTATTTTCTCCATCCTGAATTCCCTCAGGGTCTACCATCAGCCAGGGTGGGAAGGGGTGGTTGCAGTGGCTGATGGCTTGATGGCTGCAACATCATTTGTTTATTGATATGGCAGGCAACATTCTTTTTACAATAGTATGATAAAAAAATTTTTATCCAAAAAATAGGATTCTTTTGAGAGTAAAAGTGGGAAGTATAAATTGGGGCTACCCTAGACAAATCAGAATATATGATCATCTACTTATTAGCCAATAATGATTTTTTAAGAATTAAAACCATACTGTTTGAAATATTCTGCAAAAAAGTTTGGTTTTACTGTCATAATATTTAATGTATTTTTAACTGAACAACCAATATCATGACAAGAATGAAATAATACTAACACAAGATATATAATATAGGGAAGAATTTCCTAAAGTATGCTTCTGAAAAACTTGGCTATACAATTTATTAAAAGGTATCATACATAAAACACATAACACAACATTTATTAGTCAAAAATTTTGAGAGCTGCTACCTTAAAACATGTATATCAGTTTCCAAGAAAGGTGAAAAAATATTTTAATCATACACCAACGTCAGATCATATTTAATATCATTTTTGAGTAAAATAGATGCTTTCAAGTTTCTCCTTCCCTATCATTCTTTTTCAGCAATTAATACATTTATTCAAAATAATTTGGATATCATGGAAAAACTTCAGATACCATCCCCCCAACAGAAGTGATCTGCCAGCTGTGTAATATTTGTAAGATTCTTAATGGTTTGAATTTTTTTTGGGTGTATCTTCTAACATCTGACAAGCAGCATTTAACCTAAGGTATATTTGAATCCATATAATGACTGAGGTCTATTGAGTAAACGAATATATAGATTAAAATCTAAGCCTTTTCTTAATTGATTCCAAACATCATAGCCTCTGATCTTAAAGACCATTAATAAGTGGTTCAGAACCGTTAACAGGCACACTTTCTAATGAAACTGTCTTCTGTTTTTTTCTTGAAAGTCATAGAGGTTTTTTCTAATCACCCTATTAAATTAGGTTTTTTATTTCAGTTTTGCTTTATTTCTTCCCCAAAATGATTTCCTTTATAACATTGACCCACTCATTGACCCACTCATCTTGATTTGTAATTTTACTGTTTTATTCATTTGTTTCTTCCATTATTCTTTAAGTTTCATGAGGGCAAGGAACAGGTATGTTTTATTTTACTATAGAATCCTCATGGTCTAATATACCTCCAGGCACAAAATGGTCAACAAAAAAGATTTAAATTGATTAAACAATTGATTAGAATAACACTGAAAATTAATTGTAAATTTTATCTTAATCTAGTCAAAGGCATCTAAGAATACTAATGAGAAATTATTATGGAATTGAGAGTATAAGAATTTGGTTATAAATTTAGCCCTTGTGGGTTAAGGCCTAGAGTTGTATTATTCTTAAGGGCTGAAGACTTTACTGAGACCTACCTGAAGCAGGAAAACTAACACCCCTTAATAAAATGCTGCACTCAAATTTCTATCTATCTATATATCTATCTATCTATTTATTTTTAATTGAAGTATATTTGATTTGCAATGTTGTATTACTTTCTGGTGTACAGCAAAGTGATTCAGTTATATATATATACATATATATATATATGTATATATATACACATACATATACATATATATTATTTCTCATAGTTTTTCATTATGGTTTATTATAGGATACTGAATATAATTCCCTATGCCATTAATTTATTTTAAACAGAGAACTTAATTCATTATCCCTGAGGAGCAGCAAAACTGTTTGCCATCTCACTAGGGCTCTTTGGGTGGGAAAAATGTACCCTCCAATTAATCAAAACCCCAGGCCCTCACCATCTATAGATATGGGTCCAAATTTATAATGCCAGCATGGTGCAGATAGTGCAAGCCAAGAACCTGACATAAAAACAATTCCAGGATTACTGACACTCAAGGTCCTCTATGAATGCAAATATAGAGCTGCTCTGTGGGGTCACTTTCAAAAGGGCTGGTGCCCTGACTGTGGAGGACTTGGTAGCCTCTTAGAAGAACTGGAGAAACTTTGTCAAGAAGAGAAGCTAAGAGTGTAACAATGAAAGCAGAATATGTAAGGGGCATTTGAAGTAATCTAAGAGAAACAGTACAGTAGTGGCTGCAACAAGTTAGTCAATGGTCATGGTGATGAGAAATGGTGGAATTTAGTACATATTATAAAGTTTGATCAGACAGGATTTGCTGATAGATAAGATATGGCATATGAGAGAATGAGAGGAGTTGGTGATTTCTAAAAAGTTACTAAGAAATGACCAAAATTAATTGGACATAATAACAAACACCAACTATTTAAAACAAAAGTTGAGAGAACTACTAAGAGAAATTAAAAAGCAATAGTGAGCAATTTTAACACATCTCTCTTAGGAATTGATAGAATTAGCAGGACCAAGTTATTAAAGCTAATAAAATATGAAATTACAATAAACAAGCCTGACAATAAGCATATACTGAATTCCACATTCAACAAATACACAAAGCATTTTCCTTCAAGCACTCATGGAGCATGAACAAAATAGATTTATACCATAAGGTAAGTCTCAGTAGACTACATTTTCTGACCACAGTGCAAGTCATTTTGAAATCAGTCACAAAGAGATGGTTAAAATGATAGTGTACTCATATATTTGTTTTGTTTTCCTGATCCTTAGAATAAATAATAAATACTAATTTAGTCATTGAGATATGATGCTTCACTATGGATTTTAGGCAACATATTTTTGATGTCACTGTTATTATTATCCCTCTAAGAGAAAGATACCTCAAATAAAAGATTGGTACTAGTGTCAATTCCATTGATCAATATGTTTTTAAACTTAATAATATTCTCCAAGTTAAACAAACTCATATATATTTATGAGTTTATTTAAAAGTTCCAGATATATGTACCCAGTCTGCTACTGATGTTTAAACTCTGTTGTCCTAATTAATAAATAAATTCCAGGTTTATAGTCATTACAATGTTCCTTTTGCCTGAGAAATCTTTGTGTAGTTCCTAACACAATATAGCACAGAAACATTTGCTGCTCTCAGAAATTCTAAACGGAATGAAATGTTTATATCCAAGACTTGGGAAAGAAGAGACCTTTTGACATTACTTTGAAAAAGTGTGAGATTGCTTTTTTAGACAATATTTTGATGGCTGGAACTCATTCTTCAAAGTTCCACAAAGTGGCATACAGGACACGAGAGTCTTAGGTGTGAAGTTAGGGCCTATGGTGGCCCTATGCCTAGTAAACCTTCTGACTTCTGACTCCCACAGTTATCACAGCTAACCTCTGTTATTCTCGTTGCCCCTTTTGCCTCATTTTAAAAAAAACTTCTAGATAACTTATTTATATCTTCACTATATCTAAAAAATTTTTCCTTGTTTCCACTTTATTCAATTTTTGTCTGGAATGTTCCATTAGAGACCAATTAAGAATAACCTGTTTAACAGCAAAGCATTCTTCCTGGAACGGGAAAAATCTCACAGGTGATAACCTCTTAATCCAGAAACAAAAGAGGAGTGGTATTTAAAAACTTATCTTTTTAGAAACTTGAAACTGATCTTGAAGTTTCAAAAGATTTCTAGTCACATTTAGTAGGTTTAGAGAATATTAGGGAAAATCATACTAAATTTACAGCAGTTTTTAACACCAATACAATATAAATTATCTGGGCTGAGTAACTTCTAAACTATTAAAGCTGTTTAAAGCATTCTTTGGAAATTATACATTTACCAAAATTAAATGACTGAGATATTTCTATTTTAGAAATTCATTGCATGAAATCACAACAACTCGAGTTCAAATTTTAACTGTCATAGAAATGGCAGCAGATTTGATACAGAAGGCCTCAAGGATAACACATTTCTGTTATTGTTTTGTCTCATTTATATGTTCTATTGTGACTGTATACATGCAATGGATGCAAACCCATTAGTCTACCTGATTTGAATTTTAAAAATTGTCTGAATTATGATGGAAATGACAAATATAGGTGACATAAATTCTAAAATAATTGAAAAAAAAGTTTAAAATGCAGTAATTCCAGTGATTCTAAAAAAGCTTTAATGTTTTAATTGGAGTTATTTCTTTATCCACTGTATCAGGGTTCAGGAAGAAAAAATTGGTAGACTTAAACGCATTAATGAAAGATAATATAATGAAGGGGTAATTTCTGAAAGTATGGATAAGTCCCCTATTAAGGGACTACTAGTGGGTGGTGAAGAACCACCCAGGTTATAGCAAAGAGGAGTGCTGCCATGACCCTTAAGCCCAAAGAGGAGTGAATATTATCTGTCTCAGAGCACTGATTGTCAAATAGATGTTTCTGGATCAGTATCACCTTTACCTGAGAAATTATTAGAAATGCAAAGGTTTGGGCTTCACTACATATCAACTGTATTGGAAACTCTTGGGACAAGACCTGGAAATTTATATTTTAACAAACCCTCCAAGTGATTCTAATGTATATTTAAGTCTGAGAACCACTAAGAACCACAGTCACCACAGTGGGAGGAAAATAATAAATACCCTGAAATCTTTCTCTTCCAGACATCCAGTCATTGGCTAGTGACACTCATTGGCCAAACTAATTGAAAGGCATAGGTAAGGGAGCCCAGGCGATGTACTTTCTATATGTCAGCTTCCCAGGGCATAGAGTAGGGTGCAGAAAGGCAGGGAATGGGAGGGGGTGGAGAGATGCAACTACAGAATAATCAGTAAACCTATCATTCAATAGAAGCTTACCTTTTAAATTATATTATTTCTATGTATCAAGATTAATGTTTTCATTAGGAGCCTAAACTAGTTAGGTTCTAGATGGGTGAGTAAGATTATCAAAAGTATGTTTAATATGCTTTTTCTCATACATATATAATATGTATTATATATAATATATATTTTTATTATATATAAATATATATATTACATATATATAATTACAACAAATCTCAATTGTTGAGAATATAATATGTTATCTATACTAGAAGATTTATTTATCATTACTACATCTGAATTAATAATTACAAAAGTACTTTAAGGGTCCTCATTTTAATGATGAGGAAATTAAGACTCAGAGAGATTAAATAACTCGCCTGAAGTCCCTTAGCTAGTAAAGTGACAGATTTGAGATTCAAATCTAGATCCTATTTTATGCCAAAGCCTTTCCATGGCAAATAGTACTACTTACGCAAAAGTAGCCAAGCTATACTATGCTTAATCCATTGATGGATTGTGCCCAGGGATAAATTGGCTTTCTCTCATATGGAGGGTGACCTCAGTAGAGTCCCAACTTATGCATGTTGTCCTGGAATAGCTAAAAGGTCCAGATTTTGATAATAAACTATATGGTCACTCTCTCCATATGACATATAGATATGATTCCTTTTAAAAATGTAATCCTGAATGTATAGAGAAAAAAACAGTTGGATATCTAGGTTGGAGGCACTCATCATCACACTTGTCAGTTCTACTAGAAAACACAAATGAGACTTCAATCTCAAAAGGCATTGACTTCCTGAAAAAAATGATTTAGAGGGAGGAATTCTGCATGTTCCAGACTTGAGGCCATATCTTGCTAAGGTTGCAGAAATTTAAGATGGCATTCACTACAAAAAACTAATAATAAAAATACCCTCTTGTCATTACTACTTAAGATAGAATATTTATTACCATTCCCTTGATGCAGACAGTCCTTGTGGATGGTATGCAGAATATATAATTTAAAGTCTCTAGTCTTGGAGGTGTTCCATGATTAATGCCTCAGGTAGGCATTTTGATTCCTGTACTAACAGAACCTGACCAACTCTGAAATGCTCTCTAAATTACAGCTGCCCAAATTAGAAAGTTTATAATTAAACATATAATTTACTGTTCTACTTTTGTATAAAGTAACTTGAGGCAATTAGATTTCTTTTGATTAAGCATATGGAGCCAGTTACAAAGTACACAGGTGTGAACAAGCAGAAGGTGGGCTACAAAAACACCTATGTTTCAAGTGTGTTTTGTCACTTTGCTGTTATTTCCTGGCCAAAGTAATTATGTTAATCCATTTGAAGTGGATTTCTTCAGTTTTTCTGGTTTGCTGTTGCTTTGTTTATTCTTTTGCACTGTTATGTGCTTAACTAGCAGCAAGTAATGATCAGGTGTAAGTACCAGCTAATAACAAAGATAATTTTGGCTAGGAATACCCACACAATACCATTTTGGTGAACATCTTCTGTGCCATTCAACCTCTGCCTAAGTCCCACAATGCATGTGACATTTGAAAAACTACAATTGGAAACAATTATGCATTTTTCTCAGTTTTATTGCATCAATAATCTCTTTCACTTTTTGCAGTCTTCAAGAGAATTATATCTATCTTCCCTACTGTTTGTGTTATATTGTGTATACTATAGTTGAAACTCAAAGTGTTTTCTTTTTTATTCAGCATTTATCTTTCTGGGAAAGAATTTCTCCATTGTTCACTAGGGAAATTGTTTTCATGTTAAAGACAAATATTGCCTGAGTATCAACAAAATTATGACCAAGGTTTCTAAGTATTTCAACCATGGTTTGTAAAATTAGTAACATTACCTAGTACATGAATATGCCATTGTTTTCAAAATGTGTGTATGTTCTGTTTTAAATAATAAAATAAACATCCTTTAAAAATAGCTAATGACTTTATAGTGACTTTTTGTCCTTGCATATTTTGTAAATCAATAGCTAAGAAATGTGCAATTACTATTTATATGTAGTCCACATTTTTTTAATGTTTCAATTATTAAATTGAGTGAAAGAAGCATCTCATTTCTTTGTGCGGTTTACTTTTAGCAGTCTACAACTTTACCAGATATAGCCAGTGACTGTAAACATTACATAAAAGGAAAACTACTTGTTGTGGACAGACTCTAAGATGATGTCTGTGATCTCTGTCTCTTGGTATTTATGTCTTTGTGTAACTCCTTCACTTAAGTGTGGGCAAGGCTGTGACCCACTTTTAACCAATAGAATGTGGCAAAAATGATAGGGTGCCACTTTAATGATTACATTATATTATTATTATTATGTTATTATATTATATTATTATAGTATTATCACATTATATTATATCTTTGACCTCTGTCGTTTGAGGAGATTCTGTCCCTGTCTTTGAAGAAGCAAGTTGCCATGTCAGGTGGCCCATACAGCAGGGAATTAGGGGCAGCTTCCAACTGATAGCCATCAAGAAACTGAAACACTCTGTTCTACAATCACGGGGAACTAAATTGTGCCAGAACCACATAAGCTTGAAAATTGATCCTTCTCCAGTTGAGCCTTGAGATGAGAACCCAGCACTGTCCAACACTTTGATTGTAGCCTTGTGAGACTCTAAGCAGAGAACCAAGCTAAATTGTATCCAAACTCCTTGACCTCAAAAACAGAGATATATTAAATCAGTGTTCTTTTAAGCCACTGTTTGTGGCAATATCATTACACAGCGATAGAAAACTAATATCCTGGATAAGGGTGCATCAACAAAAGAAAGCAATCAATGTTAGAGAAGCAGTAAACTTCCCACCAATCAACCCAGCCAAGTTGGAGAAAAGAAGATCGCATGTTTTAGTTCAGTGCGATAGATATCAGTAAAGATAAATTCCTGTTAAAACCTGCTAGACTTTACTACAATCTGGCTTCTGACCCCATTCCACTCAAATTCTTCCTGAGGATGATTCAAAGTCACCTGGGTTCGTGAAGCATTTTGAGCAGCTGGAATTACATTCAGCAAAGTCTTGCTACTCTCAGACATCATCAAATAGATCCTATCTCAAAAGGCAAGATAGAAATTGTGGAAAGTCCTAATAATCCCCACCTATTTGTAGAGCTGGGACTATATAAACTCATCAGTGCTATTCTAGCTAGGACTTCTGCAGGGGCAGAATGGGCTGCTCCAGAAGATGAAGCTTTCCTGTGGCTCCTCTAATACATGGCCCAATCATATTCTTAGCCTAGATTCTCCTTAGGAGATGCACTAATGAAGGAATCCTTGATGAATCACAAGGGTGAGAATGTGTAGCGAAGAAAGTATACTAACCCCTATGGTATGTACCACATTTACCAAAGAAATAGTCATAGAAATAAGATCTCACTCCCAGGGTATTCTTTGCTACTAACAAAACATAAATTCCTGGGTCCCAGTTTCAGCTCCAACATGTAAAGAGCTTGAAGTAATCACTCCTGTCCTCACAATAAGAAAAAGAAGAAAAAATGAAAAATCAAGGACTTTTCTTTGACCCATCAAAGAACTGAGTTTGAAGGGTAAATTGTCACCCTGAAACCCTCAGAGACACATGAAAACATAGTCACAGAATACATCTAATTACATCATGCAGATGTCACTGGAGTCATAAACTGGTAGCAACACTTAAATAGTAACTTTGACAAATTTCTGGAGGATGAGTGTAAACTAGCATAAAATGAGAAATTCCTAAGGACAAAAATTCTGTATATTTTATCTCCAGGAATGCCTCTAGGTTACAACAGTGAAAAGTTGCAAGATATTATTTCCAGGATTAAACAGGAAGAGGGGAAAATTAACCTCTGAGAAATACCATACCAAGAGGGTTCTTCATAACAAGCAAAAAAACTTTATTAGAGTTTTGCCCCACCTAGGGGAAGAGTACTCAACTCTAACTTCCTCTAGGTTTTTTGTCTCACCAAAGGGAGGGCAACAAAAGCTGAGAAACACTAGTGAAATTCATAGCATAAGGATACAGTCCCAGTAAAAGAGAAAGTTACAGTCAAGGGAAATGGGCCCACTAAAAGACTGAGATTTAATCATAAGATTATTGAATGCTTCCCCTCCCACATATCTTACCACCATATCAACAGGCTCCAGTATAACAGTGGATTACAACTGAAAATGGTGCAAATGCAAAGTCTATCTAAGGAGGAGTTCTTAAGGAAGCCAGATATAATAAAGAAGACAAAAAACAAGGACACTAGAGTAATTTGAAGTCTTTGGTGTCTACAGCTACAGGCAAACATTAAATGCAGCCTAATTCCTAGCCAGATTAATGTAAAATTTCACACTAATGGTCTTTTACCTCAGTTCCTATTATTCAATACATAATGTGCAGCTTTCAAAAAAACTTACAAGGCAAGCAAAAAACAGCCAATAAAGAAAAAGCAAGCATTGCAATTAGACTCGCTCAGATACAGCACACATTTAGGAACTACCAGGCAGGGAATTTAAAATAAGTATAATTAATATGTTAAAAGGTTCTAGTGGGAAATTTTAGATAATACTCAAGAACATAGGAGTAATATAAACAGAGAGAAGGAAACTCTGAGAAATAATCAAAAGGAACACTAGAACTCAAAACTACTGCTGCAGAAATGAAGAATGCCTTTGATAGGCCCACCAGTATGCTAGACACAGCCGAGGAAAGAATCACTGAGCTTGAAGTTACATCAATGGCAACCTTCAAAATTGAAATGCAAAGAGAAAAAATTGTTACATAGGTATAATTGGAATTGCCAGGAAAATGAAAAACAAAATGCATACACCTAGGCATATCATATTCAAACTGTAGAAAATCAAAGAAGAAGGGACAAAATGGTAAAATCTTCCAGAGGGGAAAAAGACTGTATCTATAGAGGAAGAAAGAAAAGAATAACATCAGACTTCTTGTCAGAGACATGCAAATAAGAAAAGAATGGAATAAAATATTTAAAGTGTTGAGAGTATAAAACCACCAACCTAGAATTCTATATATAGTGAAAAAAATTACTCAAAGTGAAGAGGAAATAAAGACTTCACAAACAAAATAAAAGCTAAGAAATTAATTTCCACCACACCTGCACTAGATAGATAGATAGATAAATAGATAGATGATAGATAGATAGATAGATAGATAGATAGATAGATAGATAGATAGATAGATAGATAGATGATAGCTTTATTGAGATATAATTGACATACAACATTATGTAAGTTTAGGGTATACAACATGATGATTTGATACACTTATATATTTCAAAATTATTACCACAGTAGGGTTAGTTAACAGCTCCATCATGTTACATAATTATCACCTCTTTTTTGATAAGAATATTTAAGATCTACTTCCCTAGCAACTTTCAATAGCAAAAAAAGAAACAAACATCATACTCCCACATTCATAGCAATATTGTTTACAATATTATTTACAGTATTATTTACATTATATTTACTTTATCCTCATCTTCCAAACAACCACATCATGAGAGCAGCTGGACCAGTCTCTGGAAGTTTCTTCATGGTGGAAGGTTTGCTCAGTATCAGCACAGCTTCTCTCTCTAAGATCTCACATCACCAGTGTGCCCCTTGAGAGTCAGGATAAACTGTCCGAAAGGTCAAGTTTATTCTTGGTTCTCTAGAGTGGTACTCCTTGGGCACTTGATTCTGCCAGTCTGCTTGGGTGGCTCCTTCCATGAGTAACAAGGTCCCATGATCTTGTTACTATAGTATTGTTAACTATAGTCACCATGCTGTACAGTAGATGCCCAGAACTTATTCACCTTTTAAATGTAAATTTGGCTGACATCTGCCCATTTTCCCCACCTCCCCCATCCCTGGAAACCACTTTTCTGCTCTATGTTTCTGTGAGTTAAGCTTTTGTAGATTCCACATATAAGTGATACTACTCAATATCTGTCTTTCTCCATCTGGCATATTTCACTTAAAAAATGTCCTTCAGGTTCATCCATGTTGTCACAAATGGAAGAATGTCTCTCTTTCTCATGACTGAATAATGTTACATTCCATATATATTATTTTTCCATCCATCCATGGACATTCAGATTGTTTTCATACTTTGGCTATTGTAAATAATACTGCTATGAATGTGGGAGTATGATGTTTGTTTCTTTTTTTGCTATTGAGCTGTATGAGTTTTTTAATATAAATTTTGGATAGTAAACATTTATCAGATTGGTGATTTTCAAATATTTTCTCCCATGTAGATTGCTCTTTCCTTACCTAAATTCTCTTTCTGTGCAGAAGTTTTTTAGTTAGACTGTAGTCACATTTATTTATTTTTGCTTTTGTTGCGTGTATTTTTGGTGTTATAGTCAATATACTGGAGTTAATTTTTGTAAAAGGTGTAAGATAGGGGTGCAATTTTATTCTTCTCATGTGTTTATACAGTTTTCCCAACAACATCTATTGAAGAGATATCCTTTCTCCATTGAGTATTCTTTGCTCCCTTGTAAAATATTAGTTAAATATATATGTGAGGGTTTATTTCTAGGATGGATTCTGTTCCATTGGTCTATGTGTCAAATTTTATGCTCCACCATATTTGTTTTGATTTTGTAATGTAGTTTGAAATTAGGAAATGTGGTACCTCCAGCTTTGTTCTTTCTCAGAATTGCTTTGGCTATTTGGGGTCCTTTGTGATTCCATTACAAATTTGGGGAATACTTTTTTTCTATTTCTGTGGAAAATGTCAATGGAATTTTGATAAGAATTGAATGACTCTATAGATGGCTTTGGGTAGTATGGACATTTTAGCAATATTAATTCTTCCCAAATCATGAATATGGGATATCTTTCCACTTGTTTGTGCCTTCATCAATATCTTTCATCAAAGTAAAACAGAAAACTATAAAATTTCTAGAAGAAAACATAGGAGAAAATCTAGGTGATACTGAATTTGGTAATGAGTTTTTAGATACAACAACAAAAGCACAATCCTTAAAAGAAAAAAAAATGATATTAGACTTTTTAAAAATTAAAAACATCTGCTCTGGAAATGATACTATAAAGAGAATCAAAAGACAAGCCATAGACGGGGAGAAAATATCTATAAGACACTTATCTGTTAAAGGACCTGTATCTAAAATATGCAAAGAATTCAAAGTTTAAAAATAAAGCAACATAAAACCCAATATTAAAATGTGCAAAAGACCCCAAAACTGCAAATTGAAACAGTTAGATATAAGACTGTTAAAATCTAACAACAACAACAATAACAACAACGACAACTGACAATACCAATTGCTGATGATGTGGAGCATCAGGGACTCTCATTCATTGCTGGTGGAAATGCAAAATGGTACTGCCACTTTGGAAAACAGTTTGTCAGGTTTTTACAAGTGTAAACAATCTTTCCATATGATCCATCAATGGAACTTCCAGATATTTGAAATCTCCTGTCCACATAAAACCTACATGGAAATATGTAGCAGCTTTATTCATGAGTAACCCAAGCTACAAGAGACCAAGATGTCATTCAATCAGTGAACAGGATAAACTGTGATTCATCCATATAATGGAATATTATTCAGTGATAAAAAAGATCTATCAAGCCATGAAAATATATGGATGAAACTTAAATGCATAGTGTTAAATGCAAGTAGCCAGTCTGAAACGGCTACTATATATATAAATATATAAATATATATATTCATCTATCAAATTATATGATATTCTTGAAAAATATATCTATAGAGACAGTAAAAATATTAGTAATTGCCAGGAGTTCAAGGGAATGAAGGTCAGGATTAAATAGGTGACACAAAGAAGAATTTTTATCATTGTGAAACTATTCTCTATGATACTGTAATTATAGATATATGACACCGTGCTTTTGCCAAAACCCTCAGATATTTATAGCACACAAAAATTTTAATGCATGCAAATTTAGTAAAAAGATATTTAGATGATCAGGGGAACCATAGAATAAAATGCAGAATGTGACAAAGCAATCTAAACATATTACAAATGTATGAAACAATCTCACTGAAGGGAGCTGGAAAAAGGTGTTGATCTAAATATATTTGTAAATGAGTGAAAGCTGTAAAACTAAAGGAAAAATAAAATCACCATAAACACTGTGTTCTAGCTAATAAAACTGTTTCCCACGGGGATAAAGTTAACAATTATGATGCTGTTATGCATGTATACTGGAACTAAACAATTACATAAATGGATGATAAATAGTGGGAGCAGGTTTTCTCACTTATTGCAGTGGGATTTTACAGATAAGTGAGGGAAGGAGGCTAGAATGATAAATGTGATAATGGGTTATAGTTGGAGACATCAGTATGAATTTATGTTAGTTTACTATAGATACAGGTGGTTACATATTAGAAATATTTACAGATACGTGTATATACAAGGGTTAGTATACACTCATACATTTCCTTGGTCTGTCATCTGAGAGACCCGAGAAACAATCATACCTCAGTAATAAGGAGAATAGCTGAAATCCAGACCTTGTTTCTACTATCCAGTTAAAAGAGAACCAGACCTCTTTAAAGAAATGGCTGATTCTAGGACAGGGACAGGAAAAATACAAAATGAGTCTGCAGCAAGGAAAGTAGAATAGTGCTTTTAAAAAAACCCACAATGATAGGACAAGTCAAAGGGACACAGGAGTCAACTGAGAGAGTTCACAATGGCCACTGCTGGAATATTTGAGCAACAAGATAAAGTAGTATTGGATCATAACTGAAATATCCATGAGGCCATCCTGTTATAAATAAACTGGATAGAACTGACAAATTTCCCATACAGAAGAATTTTTTTATGTAGATACTTTGTCCTCAAGGAGATGGAGCATAACTGCCTACTCCTAAGTATGGGCTGTGTGTAATAATTTTTTTCCAAAGAGCACAGGATAGAGAAGAGAGAAAAAAGATTAACTTTACAGTGGAGAAAATTGACAAGCACTACTTTAGCTTGTTGGTCAAGATCAACATCAACGGCTGATGTTATCCTATCAAGATAAATCCTGTTGGTAGTGTACACTTGATTGATGGGCTGAAAATGAAAATCTCTGTAGTTGTTCACCCCAATCCCATAACCTTTATCACAAGAAAAATATCAGATACATTTCAATAGCAGAAAATTCTATAAAGTGCCTGATAGACCAAGCAATGTCTTTTTGTTTGTTTATTTGTTTTGTTTTTTGTTTTCCCCATGGCTTGGTGGAGGGGTTTCAAATCTCATGATGTCTGGAGAAAATGGATGCCTTTTCTGCTGTCTTTCTCTGCTTGTAATTAAGGCAACTTTCAGCAAAACCACATAGGCATGGCCACAGCATTTGGTTATATTTTTAAATTGGTGTTTTAATTACTGTTAATCCATTTTCTTTCTGAATGGCTGGAAGAATCGGGATAAATATGGGCTATCTAAGACAGTGTTAATGGCATTATTTCTTTTCAGAATCAACCTTGGCAGATAAATAATAAAGCCTCTTGTCTTAATGAGATTTCTAAACCGCATCATTTTTTTCAATATTTTTCATCCCTATCCATAACTTCACTTCTCTTTATTTTTTTAACATAAAAAATAAAATGCTACTGACAAAAGGCTTGTTGTAAGTGCATCATAGAGACATATATATTGGCCTTCAAGGCACATTTATTGTTGATGAATGACAACTATGCAGAGAGAAAGGGTTATGTTTGCTTTTTCCCCTCCCCAAAATAGCTGACAGTTTCTAAAAATCTTAATAAATCTTGAGTATCATAATTAATGACAAAGCCTATGGATGCAGTGAACATAGGTCTTCTACCTTGGCTTTGCTGCCCCACTTTTTGGTATTGGGTAATTGATCAAATTAGTGTTATTAACCAGAATGAGGGCATATAGGTGTAGTTATTGCTTATATCATGGTCCAACAAAGAAGGAAGAGAGTTGTTAGGAGGAATGGATGTTAATTCAGTTCACTATGATTTCACCAGTTCTGAGTTAAGGATAATAAAAACAGTTCATTTATATGCTTCCTAAAATATTAAAAGATAATCTACAGCTCATTTATCATATATTAAGACAGATATCTTAGCTGTATAACTAAATTAAAGCTAACAAAATCTAACACTCTGTAGTCCCTTCTGATATTCTCTCCACTACTTTTCCCCCAAGGAAATGTTACAGAATCTCATTTTTAATTCTGAGATGAAGACATGGTTAAAGTCATATATTATACAGCTCACCACATTCACAAAAGGCATAATTTGACCACAGTATTACAATAATTGAGGCATAGCAGGTTCTCCTGGATAATATTCATAATCCCTAGAATTAGCTTGTAGTGCCTGTTTTTTTTCAGAGCTGTGAAAGTGTTTTAAATTCTTTATTCTGTTTTCTTGAAAGAGTTTATAAGGGTTGACCACTTTATTTTTATATTTAATTGACAGAAAATCAAAAGACAAGTAGACAAACTAGATGGCAGACTGGAGCTTGTCAAAGGTATAAGTAGGCATTTAATTCTCTTGTTACCCTGTTCAATGCATGAATCTCAGCAACTTCCCTTTTGTCTTATTTTCTTTCATCATTAAGTATATTGACTATTCTTCTGACAGTTATAGTAACTATGACTATATCTTCTGTTGATGACTTCTGAATCTGCTACGGAACCAAACTTGAGTCTGCTTGCCCATACACAGTAAAGCCAATTTACTGACACTGGGTTGTGGTGAAAGAAAGTGGAGCATTTATTCCAGGGTGCCAAGCAAGGAATCAGGGGCAGCTCATACTAGAAAAACTCAAACTCCTTAATGGGTTTTAGGAAAGCATTTTTAAAGGCAAGGTGAGAGAATGGAGTAGTAAGGTCTGTGACCAGCCCATGCACAATTCTTTGATTGGTTGATGGTGAGGTAACAGGGTGGTGTCACAGGGGTTAACATTATCAATCCTCAGGCTCCCTAGGTCTGCGGGCTACATGCTCACAGTCATCAAGTAGTTAACTTCTTCCATTTGGTGGGTGTTTTAGCATCATAAAATAACTCAGGAAGTGTACATCAGATACTGTTATCTATGTACTTCTGAAAGGAGCAAAAACAGAGGACTTGGAGGCAGGCGTTTCTCCCAGGAAGGCCCCATAGGGTCCTCCTCAATTACAAATCTAAATCTTCTGTCACCATCTTGCATTTAAATTAAAATCCAATATTTCCAGCATCTCATTAGACATTTTTGGAGTTAATCTGTCACCTAGAAATCCATACATAAGAGATTGCGGTCCCCTAAACTGGCTCTTCTCTCCATCCCTTGTGTTTACCAATGACATCAAAATTTTTGGAGTCACCCAGGCTTGAAAATGTCAAGTTGCCTTTGAAGTAGATAAAGTGTAAGCATGTTACTTCCTTCAAACCCTTAATTCTATAGATCACAGAGAAGATTTTTGCTTTGGGGGTTTTCGGAAGCAACTATTTCCTCATAATCGCCTTCATATTAATTGCTTTCCTCTTTAACACCACTGACACCACTTTGTACTAAAACAGAGGTCAGCAAACTTTTTCTATAAAGGGCTGTAGAGTAAATACTCTTATCTTTGTAGGTTATTTGGTCTCTGCTGCAGCATTCATCTCTGCATTGTAGAACAAAATAGTCATAGAAAATATGTAAACAAATGGGCATGGCTGTGTCCAATAACACTTTATTTACAAACACAAGTGTCTGGCAGGATTTGCCCCATGGACTGTAGTTTGCCAATTCCTGCAATATTCTTGCCAACACATAACTGGATCACCAGACATCTTCTCATTGGCCTGAAAAATGTTCTCCCTCAAGCGTATCTGTCTACAAATAGCTATTTGATCAACATTCTTCAAGGATTGTTGTTTCCATTATACTGTTCTTTTACTAAATTTTTTCAAGTGGTCCTCAAACAGAAGTTGGCATTGACCATTTGTTTTGTAATAAGCTCTGCACATGGTTATAAAGAAACAACAAAAACAGAACAGTTCTTGCCCAAGTAGAAATACCCCCTTAGTGGCAAGTTTAAGTCAAGTTAAGGCTTGAAGGCTTCTTCCACTCTCTTATTTCAATTCTCTTTCAACTACAACACTTTGCCAGTCTACAATTCCTTTAAATCCTCAAGGTGCATGCTCTGTATTAGAGAATACCACATATGAAGGCACATATAAATATGTGTAAATATTGAAATCTATTTTTCTATATATTCATAAGCACATAAGTTACTGCTTTGTGGGTTTGATATTATTTCATGTGTATTAGTAGTATCCTTAAGTATACTCTATATTATTCCTAGTGTATAAGGAACCAAGTCATACTTTCCTGTGAGAACAATTGACCCTCTGAATCCACATAGCTTAACCATCAGGGCTTAGGAATGAGACCATTTATGTCAAGATGACTTTTCTGTTTGTTCCAAGAAATTCTAGCCTGAGAAAATAAGACTTTAAACTAATTAGTAACTTCATTGTTTTTTTCTATTTGTTTCAAAAGATTTATGTGTCCATGTCCAGGTAAACAGTTTCCTCCTCTATGCAAACACCTCCTTCTTAAGATTGTTCATGTGGGCAAACAGCTGGCTTACCAAGGAACAGTTTGTTTATCAAGATCTATTTCAAGATCCTCACCTCTCTTTGCTCCCCAATATTATGTGACGAACTTTGCCGACTTCCAATTGGTCCCTGCCATGAAAAACCTTAAACTACATGAGCCCAGAACCCAATACAGGATAAATTTTGTTCCTTTACATTTTCCTGTAATATAGTTTTGTTTTGTTTTGCTGTCTTGACCCAATTTTGAATACATGGCTAGAGTCCAGGTGGTTTCCCTTCTTGGATGGCTGATTAAGTCCACATTCCAACCACTTCCCTTATTGGGCCCTCATAATCCTAGCCACTATGCACCTTCCCTAATCACTCCAGGGACATGTACCAGACAACTAGAGACAGTCTTGGATTCCAGGAAATTATTCAAATAAGCTAATCCACATGGAGCCCATAAAACCACCTCCCACTTGCCATATCTAAACTGCACCCAACAGCAGCTTGCTGTTACCCTGTCCTCTGGTACATATGTGTCCCTGCCTGGCAGCCTTCTCTCATTTGCAGTTGTAAGCAACAAAAAGTTCTGCCTTTCATCTATTTGATTGTCACTGTATCCTGCCATCAAAAAAAACCTTTAAATCTTAGAAAATACCCCCAATAAGACACTACTAGAAGTCTGTCAGGAAGGTGCTCTCCTCACTACAACAGGCGTTGCTGATGAACTGGTTATTCCAATGGCATTTTCAGGAGTTGGCAGCCAACACCGCTGTCCTCCAGATCACATTTCCCAAGGCTGGAGACTCTGTTAATTAATTGATGGTAGGTTGCATTTTCTCTCATGTTCTTTATTCTTCTATTCTACAGGCACAATTTTTAGCCCTTAGAATAGGCATATTCTGAATTTCTGAGCCACTTGGCCCCTAATTTAACTTGCCACAGAATGTGTACCATTAATTACAAACTAGTTCTTAAAAAAATATTGTTTTAGTATATTTAAGGTACTGGTAAAATGTTTCATAAATTAGAACTTTAAACACAAGCACCAAATCACTAAGAAAACATTTATTTCCCAAATCTGTAGGTGAAGAGAAGGAGGGGAAAGAAAGCTTCATTTACTGCCTATGATCATCCAGGCTCTGTGTGAGGCACTTCCATATACTCCATTGATTTAATCCTCACTACAACACAGAGAAGAGGGTTATTATACCTGATTTACAGGTGAGGAAAATGATATCTCACAGTTTGTGACTTCTTACTTGCCTGAGCCAGTTTTAACTCCTCTTATTAACATTCAAAATTCTTTCCTTTTATTGAATGCCTGCTCTGCATCAGCACTGTGATCAGCACTTTACACAACAATGCAAGATAAATATATTTATCTCTCATTTACAACGGAGGAAATAACTTTCCAGGTATGTAAAGTGAGGGCCCTTAAGAGCAACCTAATGTATTCTAAAGCCATTTCTTTATCTGCTCCCCTTGCTATATTGGGAATGACATTTAAAAGCAAAGCATCTTATACTGTATGACCATATTTAGTCCAAGTGCTTGAGAAATTCTGCTTCTCCAGTAGCCATTTTCCAAGTATAACTCAAGAATTATTTTTGTTTTTTCTGCAACACTTAATTTTTCTCTTTTCCATTAAACAGCTAAATTTGTTTCCCTTCCCTGAGATTTAACTTCAAACCCTGGTTCTCTTTGTTCCCCATGTAACAAATAGGAAGTAATAATGATGCTTTAACTTAGTCACTTGAATGGAGAAATAATCTTACATTTTCAAAGCTTAGCATATTTTGAAATAACACATCTTGCTTATTAGGAACAGTGACAATTAAGAGTAAAAAAGATACAAAAGGAAAGCAAATGACGTCAGTTGCTTCAATGACTTTAGTCACTGACCATCTAAAACTCACCTTCATCTGTGATCATAATATATGAAGACCGTTGAACTGGCGACACCATTGGTAATTGAAAATCACCCATGTGTGATGACAACGTTTTCAGAAGATTCAGGAGTTCTTGTACAAAAGTTGAATATGTCCCCATTAAAATGTGACTAATATTTACGAAGGAATGAGGTCACTTTTCAATACTGAGCAAGAAACTTTGTTCAGTCAATGAAGCACATTTCCACACTTAACAAACAATAAATACAAAAATGTATATCAATAAAACACACTGATGTTTTCACATTAAAGGAAGGGTGATATTTTTGCAAACTTTCATATAAGAAAATATTGTCTAATTTTCAAACAAAGCATTGTTGATAAGTGACCTCTGTCTCTATCACCACCACTGCTTGCAAATTTTAAAGATCTAGTCAACTTTTGAGGATGAGGTTGGGGACAATTAAATACATTTTAATTGAGCTTTACCAGAATGATTCAGACCACAGTGGACTGTCTCTTCTCTAAACCCAAAGTTTTACTGTTTGCATGACTTATTTGGCTATGAACTATCATTAGAACAGTGCATCATTATCTTGCTTTTTTTACATTTTTGAAGTGTTTATTTTTCTCTCAACAGCCAAAATGAATTTTTTGGTATCCTTGAGAGTAAATTTAATGCACAAGAAAAAAAAATTAGGGCTTTTTGGATTTTTTTAATATTAAAATTCAATTATATAAAGTTATAAATTTAAAATTATAGTCTCTTCTTAACCTTTAAAGTGCACCTTAAAAATCTTATTCTTTACTAAATTTTGAAAATCGCTTTTAGAGGGCTTTAAACTTAATTAAATAAGATACTTTAAACGTATTCAATTAAATTTATAAGTATAATCAACCTTTATTTTTTTAGCTACTTCAATTGTCTAACAAAAACCTTCCCCCCAAATTAAGTTATTCTTATAAACCTCACCAATTAAACTTATAAATATATTAACTTCATTCTTCTTAGCATTTCAGCATTATTTACATAAGTAAAAGTGCCTTATGCTTTTCAATTTAAAATATTAGTCTAAGTCAGCTACTCAAATATATATTTAGTCTTGTAGGTAGTAAAATATACCAAAATTTTATCAATCATTACATTTTAAGCACTGAATATACCCCATTTATAACTAAAATTAAGAGAAAATACTAATACTAAGGTTTTTTAATTACCTTCACTATTTCTGTCCTGAATTACAATGATCTCAAGGGTAAAAAAAACACATTTACTCACTAATTCATCATATCCAGTAGTCCGAGGTGACTCAAAGGCTGCAGACTTCAAGAGCAATTTTTCCTGAGCCCCAGAGATGGTGGCTCAGCACTTCCTTTAGTTGTTTTGTTACCAGGTTGGCACACATTGTGTCAAATAGCTTCAACCGAGGAGGTCAACAGAATACCAAACCAGCAATCTTGGTCCTTGTGAAAGCAAGCAAAGAATTGCAGACTACCACTTCGGGCTTAAGTGCAAAACAAAGTTTATTAAAGCATAGTTACACTCTCAGAGGGAGAGCGGGCTGTTTCTGTGAAGTGAAACCAGCCCTCTTGTACAGGCTTAAGGGTGTTTATAAGGAGTGATCTGTGAGGAGACGGGGTGAAATCATGGGTGAGTGACAGGGAATCATTATTTGATTGACAGTCTTGAGTTATGTAACAAGTTCATTATTGTGCATGCCCTTACCCTTGATTTGCTGAGAAAAGCCGGGGCAGGGGTGTGTGGGCAAAACCACCTGCAGTTCTTATTATAGTGATGGTATAATGAGCTTGGGTTTACTATAGGTTATACACCAGTCTAGTCTGGCCATGCACAGCCTGGGGAAGTTCCCTCGTGTTATTGCACTTCCTCTTTATCAGGATAAGCTGCCTACCACCCGACCATAGTTTCACCCATTCTGGATGGGGTCAGAGGAAGGTCCCCAGATGGTTGGGGTGTAACTTGACTACTCCCCTCTTGTCTTTTCGCCACTGTCACCTCCTTGCTGCTAATGTCAGGGGGCGTACCCAGATGGTTGGGGTGTAACTTGACTACTCCCCTCTTGTCTTTCCACCACTGTCACCTCCTTGCTGCTAATGTCTGACTAACTACCTAACATTCCCCCCTCAAGAGTATGGGACCCAATTTTTTAGGAAATGGGCGATGACTGCTCCTGCTGGTAAGGGGCTGAGTTTTGATTGAGTCCCTCCTCTTGCTCTCTTTCAGCTAGGAGGTGGGCTGGAGTGATGACCATTAAGGTATCCCACGTAAATCTCAGTCTCAGGGCCAGGCTGAACAGGCCAGTAACCACCTCACAGAACCATTTGGAATCAAACAGTCTGTATGGGTTCTGAAAAGAGTCGAACAAGTAGGTTAATGATACAAGGACCTAACAACAAAACAAAGGCTATCAGGACTAACGGTCCCAACAAGGGCAACAGCCATGTCCATACCTGGGTCTCCATAGAGGAGACGAGGGTAGAAAGCCAGCTAGGGCCCTGTCCTGCTCTCTCTCTCAGATCTTCTATTAGTTTGATTTTTTTCTTTAAAACGAGAAGGTTTTCTTCAACCTGGCTGGAGGTATTAACATAGAAGCAGCACATTTCATTTAGCAGGGCATAGACAACCCTGGCCTCAGGTGTTATAACATTGAGAGTCCTCCTATTTTGTAAAACCACCTTGGCCAGAGAATCTAGGGCTGACTGTTGCACCTGTTGTTCCTGGACTATGATGGTAAGACTGAGAATGCTTCTCTCTAAGACGGGTATAACTGCAAACAAAAAATTCCTCTAAAGACACTGTGGATCACTTCAGGCCAATCAAGAATTGGGTTGTCATGAGCATGTCCCCCCCAATCAGTGGTTCATTTTTGTCTCTCTTGGACAGATCTCAAGGCTTCTTCATGGAATGACCTTAAAGGAATGACCAAAATTAAGAATGCCTCCTGAGTAAGCTAAATCCTTTGTAGTCACAATTTTTGCCTCCGGGACAGCAGCAATGATCATGCAGGTGCCCCTCTGAAATGTGGGAAGATCTAGATATACCTTGGTACCACATAGAAATGAAAAGCTGGTGCCCCTCAAGGATACCCCTGTCATGGGTCCCCAGAACCAGGCCTTAACCTATTGGGAGTTTTCCTCTGGAAGAAGGCTGGGGCCCCAAGGCCTAGGATTATATTTGGAAGGCCAAACCCTGTGGAAGCAATCATCTATACACAGAGGGGATAATCCGGGTTCTGACTGATTATGAGTGTGATGAGGGGATTGACATAACCAATTTCTGAATATTAACTGGATTATATTATATTTCGGAAGGGAATCTTGCAGGGAGGTTAGGTTAAGTAGTTGTCTGGTGGTCATGCCAATCCCTGCATATTCAGTTCCCAGGTCTGAGCTGTTTATGGTGATATGGTCCTCATTAATATATTTCTTAGTTGCATTCATCCTTGAGGTTCCCCAATACAAAGTGAAATTACCTTTGTGTACACCGTATTCATCCTCTTCTGACCAGGGATCCCACCCCAGGCTAGTCTGATTAAAGTTCAGGGTATAGTTACAAAAGGAGTCATTTAACCAGCCCAAGGAGGGTCCCCATCCATCCATGTTCTGGAAACAAAGCTGTGCCTTTACTAGAAGATTGGAGGCTGTACCTATGCAGACAACTAGGCCTGAGGCAAGAGAGTCAGGGTCTACTTGCTTTTGGCCCCCATATAAAAGGTAATCCATCCCATAATATTGACCAGATAAGTTATACAGCTGTTCAGTAGAGGTAGGGAGAACCAATAAGTAGATTTCCTCTAGGTTTCCGGTTCCCTTGGGGCATACCCAACAGTCCGTCTTATTGGTTAATTTTGCAACTTGATTTATACTGGGTGTCAGTGGATGACGAGAATATGAAGAAATGAAGGGAAAGGAGCAAAGTCCAGTAACTGCAAGGAGAGATGCCGTATTAGGGAAATAAGAGGCAGCGTGTGAATTCATTTTGTGACAATATGCAGAAGAGAATGAGAGCAAGCACAATGGGAAAGATCAGGAGATACAGTAGTCCTATTACTTCTGCCAGCTGTGGGAATGGTGGGTTCATGGATTTAGAATATACTGATTTTGCGGTTTTCATTTGAACAGGAGCCGGATGTCCTCCCAAGGCTCACAGGTGTATTCAGCTGGGGAGATGTTCTCGGGCTCAGTGGCTGTCCAGGGCTTTACCCAGGAATGATGAATCCAACTGGTGATCCCTGGTACTTTAACAGCTGTAGGAGAAGAGAGCAAGACTGGATAGGGTCCCTTCCAGGTCGGCTGAATTTGAGAACCAAGGGAGCCGTCCTTCCAAGTTTTGATGAGTACTTGTGTTCCTGGACAGTAGAGGCAAGGAGCAGACTCTGGTGAAGGAAGTTTTCTTACGTCGTATTTCTGGAGGGTTTGTTGGAACTGTCCAAGGGAGGTGACATAAGAGGTAATGGCAGAGGTGTCAGAGTCCATCAGTAGGTCCCCTCGTAAGAAAGGCTTACCATACAGCATTTCATAAGGGCTAAGTTTAAGTAAGGCCTTAGGGGCTGTTCCGATCCTTAAAAGAGCAATAAGGAGGGCTTCCTTCCAACTGAAGGAGGTCTCTTAGGTTATTTTTCTTAAGGTATTCTTTAAATGTCGGTTGGCTCTTTCTACCTTTCCGGAGGATTGAGGTCTCCAGGAAGAATGAAGGCGGTACTCAATATCTAGAGCCTTGGATATCTGCTGAGTAATTTGGGAAACGAAAGCAGGACAGTTATCACTCTGAAAAGACGACTGGAGGCCAAACATAGGGATGATTTCAGTTAAAAGCTTCTCAGCTACCTCCGAAGCTTTTTCTGTCGTGGTGGGGAAAGCTTCCACCCAGCTGGTAAAGGTGTCCACGAACAGGAAAATGTACTTATATCCTCAGTAGGGCGGGACCATTCTACAGTCCATTTGCCTATCTTCCCCTGGATATGTTCTGTGTCTCTGAGCTGGAAGGGCCAACAGAGGTGGCTTAGTTCCCTGAGGATTGTTAGTCAGACAAGTAGGGCATGATGAGGTTACCTTATTAACCACATTGTAAAGTCCCTTCCCAGAGAAGACAGAAGAAACAGTATGGGATAAGTCATCTCTCCCTAGGTGACAGGCCTCATGCAAAGATTTACTAATTTTCCATTGGAGTGATTGGGGCAGATGAGTTAAGCCTTCTCTCTGGTACCATCTGTCTGGGTCAAGGTGGTACCTATGATTTATGGCCCATTTGATTTCCTCAGGCAGGTGAGATGGGAAAGGGAGAGAACTGAGGGAAGGAACTAAAGCACCCTCTATCACAAAGGGCTGAAGGGCTGCCTATTGGGCAGCCTGATTGGCTAGCTGATTTCCTTTTGTTATTTCATTGTCACCCTTCTGGTGACTTCTGCAATGAATCACTGCTACCTGGGAAGGCTTGAGAACTGCCTCCAAGTGGGAGACAATTTTAGGTCCATACTTAATTGGGCTCTTTCAGGCTGTCAGGTAGCCATGTTCCTTCCAGATAGCAGCATGAGCATACAGAACCAAAAAAGCATATATAGAGTCAGTATATACATTAAGGGCCTTATTTTCAGCCAGGGTTAAGGCTCGGGTTAAAGCAATTATTTCTGCCAATTGGGCTGAGGTCCCTGAGGGAAGAGTCTGGGCCTCAATAACCTGTGTCAAGGAGACCACCGCATATCATCCCCTTCTACATCCTTCAGAAACAAAACTCCTTCCATCAGTGAACCAAATCTCCTTGAGGTTTTGTAATGGAATATAGGTTAGATCTGGTCAGGGCAACAAGGAATGAGATATTATATCTTCACATTGGTGAACTGGTAGACCTTCTTCAGATAGGGGGAGCAGGGTAGCTGGATTTAAAGAGGAGCAGACCATGACGCATATGTCTGGATTCTCCAACAGTAATGCTTGATATTTGAGGATCCTTCCATCCATGAGCCAGAAATGGCCTTTCCCTTCCAAGACAGAGGTAATCTGATGGGAAGTATATACTGTCAGGGGTTGCCCCAACATAAACTTGGAGGCTTCTTCCACCAATAAGGCCAAGGCTGCAACTACCCTAAGACAGCTGGTCCATCCAGTGGTCACCGGGTCCAGTCTCTTTGACAGATATCCTACAGGTCTCTGGACAGGGCCAAGTTCCTGAGTTAAGACTCCTAAAGCCATCCCTTGTTTTTCTGCCACAAATAGTTGGAGAGGTCTATCAGTTCTTGGGATTCCTAGGCTGGGGCCTGGGATAGTAATATCTTTAGTTGTTGGAAAACTCGGGTTTGGTTAAGGCCCCAGAGCCGAGGTTTAGAGTCAGATTTTCCTTTCAGGGCCTCATAAAGACGTTGTGCTTTTAGTCTGTACTTAGGAATCCATAGTCTGCAATACCCCAGGAGGCCTAAAAAGGCTCAGAGTGGTTTTCGGGTAGTTGGTTCCGGCAGATCTAAAATCCCTTGTATTCTATCAGAGGAGATCCTTCGTTCCCCTAGGGAGAGGATTACTCCCAGATATTTGACTTCCTGCTGCACCAATTGGACCTTGGACTTAGAGACTTTATAGCCTCATTTGGCCAAAAAATTGAGGGTCTGTGTAGTGTGAGTTAAGGCTCTCTTGTGGTCCAACGAGCAAATAAGAAGGTCATCCACATACTGGATGATAGTCCCTTCCCCCAAGTGTAGATCTTGGAGGTCCTTGGCCAGGGCCTGGCCAAAAAGGTGGGGACTGTCCTGGAACCCTTGGGGTAGGACTGTCCAGATGAGTTGTTGTCCTCTATTCCCTTCCTCATGCCACTCAAAAGCAAAAAGGTAGTAGGACTGGGGGTCCAGGGGTATGGAAAAGAAAGTATCCTTTAGGCCTAACACATTAAACCAGGAGACTGTTCTTGGGATGGTCCCAAACAAGTTGTATGGGTTGGGGATTACTGGATGGAGTGGGACTACTGCTTCATTGATAGCTCTTAAGTCTTGAACCAGTCTGTATTCTCTGTTTGGCTTCTTAACAGGTAAGATAGGAGTGTTGCAAGGAAAACTGTAAAGAATAAGTAGCCCGTGTTGTAAAAATTTGGATATGAGAGACTGAAGTCCCCTTCTGGTCTCTAGAAGAATTGGATATTCTTTCTGATTGGGGAAAGAGGTTGGGTTCTTTAAGGTGATAAGAACTGGGGAGGCAGTTATAGTTCTTCCCGGTATTCTGTCAGCCCAGACCTGAGGGTCTACTGGCAACACAGCTAAGGCTGGTGTGCCAGTACTCAGAGGGGGCTGTGTCTCTAAGACTAAGAACTGGAGGGGCATTACTGGGGTGGTTCCCCCAAGTTCCTGTCTGGTTCCCAGCTTGTTTATGATGTCCTTACCTAACAGCAGGAGGGGGCATTCAGGTATGACCAGGAAGAAATGAGAGAAGGTATATCCTTCCCAGTAACAACATAAAGGGACAGTAAAAGGCCTAGTAGTAAGTTTACCTGAGACTCCTGTAACCTGACAGAAGTAGGAGGAGAAGGGTTCAGAGAAGGAAACTATGACAGAGTAGGTGGTCCCCGTATCCAATAAGAAAGATATGGTCCTGCCTGCCACATCCAGGTTCACCCTTGGCTCCAGTCCAGTAATAATGACGTTAAAGAGGGGAGCCAGCTGGAGCGGAGGGTCCCGTCAATCCAGGGCCATCAAGGCCACTTTTTTGGCATTTTGGACAGGGTGTCTTAGGAGGCTTGTCCTTTTGGGGGCATTCCCTCACCCAGTGGCCAGGCTTTCTGCAGACCTGGTGTCGTTTTTGGCTTCCGTTGGGATGGGTCAAGGTTTCTCTGGATGGGAGTTGCCCCTGTAAGGTTGTCAATAATGGGACCTGCCTATTTTCTTTTTTCTTTTCTTTCTCCCAAGCCTTGACCTCCTCCTCTTGGTCCTGGATATAAAAAGTAGTGGCGGCTATAGCTAGAAGTTCATCTAGATTAACATTGGTCTACTGCATAAGGTTTTGGAGCTTCCTCCTGATGTCCGGGGTGGACTGGGTAAGGAACCTATCCTTTAAAATGTTTTTTCCTTCAAGGGAGTCCAGGTCTAGGTTGGTATATTTAATTATTACCTCCTTGAACCTTTCTAGGAAAGTGGTAGAGTTTGCATTGGGTTCCTGGCTGATGACCAAAATCTTTGAGTAATTAATGGGTTTCCTTCTGCTTGCTTTGAGTCTCCACGTTTTACACAGATTATAAAATGTTCCTTTTTCCATTGCTCATTGGGGTTATTGTAATCCCAGTGAGGGTCTGTATTGCGAATGGTGGTTTTCCCCACAGGGTATTTTGAGCTGGATAAATGGAGGCCGTCTGCAAAGGTGTGGGCCTCCTTCAGGATCTTTTCCTTCTCAGTATCTGATAGAGTTTGCCCCAAGATTATCATGACATCCTTCCAGCCTAAGTCAAAAGCCAAGGTTAAGTGTTGGAAGTTGTCAATGTAGTGGTCAGGATCATCGGAAAATTTACCTAGTTCCTGTTTGATCTGCTTTAACTCTAGAAGAGTAAAAGGCTTCTGAATAAGTTGGGGTCAGAATTTGCCCATTGCCTCCACCAAAGGGCAAATTCTAGAGGGAGGCCTTGTGGGAGTCAGGTAGAAAAAGGGGATAGAAGGGGGATGGGGTGGTTTTAGTGCTATCCCCAGGTTTAAAGATTTTCTCCCTTTTGCTCTTATCTGGCTCAGGTTCCCTTTTGGCATGGCCCAGCTCAGATGGATCTTCTTGAGGAGAGGATGGGGGCTGTCCCATCAGGGCCAGCACAGCAGACTCAATTTTACAAGTCTTGCAGAGGTCTCCCCTATCTCTTAGAGAGAAAAGGGCTTGGACATAGGGGATCTCACTCAATTTTCCTTGTCATTTGCAGAATAGATCTAGTTAAAAGATGGTATTAAAGTTAATGCTACCATTTAAGGGCCACTCTTCTTGGTCCCCCAGCTTATACTGGGGCCAAGCAGTGTTGCAGAAAAAGATCATTCTCTTTTTCTTTAGGGTGTCTCTTTATCTTTAGGGTCAAAGGCAAACCAGTTCTTGAGGATGCAGCCTAAGGGAGTGTCAGGCGGTGGGAGGCCAGAGGTTTGGTTACCCAAATGGAAAGAGAGAATACATAACATTGAGGTCAGGGGACTCTCAGCATCCTGATATTCCTGACCATCTGCAGGAGAGGGCATCCCCTCCTCCTAGTATCAATGGAGGGCCCTGACAATAGACCCTCTAGGACTACTGTCTGTTCCCTCTGGCCCCAAAGGCAGTGTCACCAATAGAGATTCCCCTGCCTTATCAACAGTAAAGACACACAACATTCAGGGAGAGTAACAGACCGAGTGCCTACGGTTATGTCACCTATAGAGATTCTCTCACCTGGATGAGCAATTTGTCTGGTAGAGGGAATACACAGCATTGAGGCTGTGTCACCAATAGAGATTACCTGACCTTAATGAGCAGTTTGTTTGTACTCTCTGGTTCCTCAATCTCATAATAACATAGTTATTCCTCCTTTCCCATTGCCAGTGGGCCAGGGCTCCTATGTGAGTGATCAGGACTGTACAGGCAAGTCCCTGGAGATTCCTGACAGTCTGGCAATCGGCAAGGTCTGAGTAGTGATGGAAATTGTTCTGGGTGATCGAGTGGAGGAAGAGTTGGTTCCCCTTAGGGACAATGCAAAACAGATGTTTGAGACAACAAGGAAAAGAATGAGGAGATCTCAAATAAGATCTGTCTGGCCAAAAGGGAGCCTCTCCTCGAGGTTGGGGCACATGGAAATGCTGAGAGTCCTCACAAATATGACAGACTGGGTGTTGTGGGCAGCCATCAGCCTGATCTATCAACAGAAGAAAGCTCCTTTGAGTCTCAAAAGAGGAAAGAAGGGCCTTGAAAAGAAAGTGGAAAAACCTCCCAGAGTCCCACAGTTGATCTCGGTTCCAGCCAGTGATAGAGAAAATGATTAGGAAGTCCCAATAAGTTGAGCTGGAGAGAGGTTGGAAGCTTTCTCAATAGCCATAATTCAAGGAAGCTTGTCAGGGAGGTCAGTTTGACAAGAGAGGTGTAAATATGTAAGAGTCAGAAGGTGCCAGTTCGTCCAATGTCGCTGCTGACAGTGGCGAAGGACGCAAGCGAGAGGCCAGAGAGGAGAGTTGTGGTTAAGAAAATAATGGGTATAGATCTCCAGGGAACAGCATTTGAGTCATCTCAGGTTAGCACCAACACACACACGGCAGCCCTTTCTCAGGCATATTAGGCAAGGAGCAGAGGCATGTAAGACAGAGGAGATAAAGCCAGGCAGGACAATTGTCGTGCAATGGTCAAAAGCTGGAGGAAGCTGCAAGGCGGGCGGCTCAAACATACCTATAGCGATCTGAGTCACGGCACCAAAGATGTTACCGTGTTGGCATGCGTTGTGTCAACTAGCTTCAACCGAGGAAGTCAACGAAAGACTCGGACCAGCAATCTCGGTCCTTGTGACAGCAAGCAAGGAATTGCATACTACCACTTCTAGCTTAAGCGCAAAGCCAAGTTTATTAAAGCATAGTTAAACTCTCAGAGGGAGAGCAGGCTGTTTCTGCGAAGTGAAACCAGCCCTCCTGTACAGGCTTAAGGGTGTTTATAAGGAGTGTCCTGTGAGGAAATGGGGTGCGATCATGGGTGAGTGACAGGGTGTCATTATTTGATTGACAGTCCCGAGTTATGTAACAAGTTCATTATTGCACATGCCCTTACCCTTGATTCGCTAAGAAAAGCCCATGGGGGCGGGGGGTGGGGTGGCAAAACCACATGTAGATTTTATTATAGTGATGGTATAATGAGCTTGCGTTTACTATAGGTTATTCACCTGTCTAGTCTGGGCATGCACAGCCCGGGGAAGTTCCCTCTTGTTACTTTGCTCCCTCTTTATTAGGATAAGTTGCCCACCACCAACCATAGTTTCACCTGTTCTGGGTGGAGTCAGGGGAGGGTACCCAGATGGTTGGCGTGTGACTTGATTATTCCCCTCTTGTCTTTCCGCCACTGTCACCTCCTTGCTGCTAATGTCTAACTACCTAACAGTTTTGACCACAAAGAGCTCATGTAGCTCCATCAGCTTGCCTGATGTTTGAAATCCCACTAAATTTACAGCTAAATCATTTTAGTACCTATAGAAACTACACAAAAGAAAAAGAAATCAAAGCACATCAGTACAAGAAACCAACAAAATACAAATGAAGATAGCAAGAGAGTAAGATACACAAAAGAAGCAAAACAAAACTAAATCCTTCTCTATCAATAGTTACTTTAAATGCAAATAGATTAAATTCTTCAATCAAAAGACTTTACCAATCATCAAGGAAATGCAAATCAAAGCCATAATGAGATATCACTTCACCTTTTTAGGATGGTTATTTGCAAAATGATGAGATAACAAGTGTTGGAGAAATGTAAAGAAATTGGAATCATTTTACACTGTTTGTGGGAATGCAAAATTGCACAGTCACAATGGAAAACAGTATGGAGGTTACTCAAAAAATTAAAAATAGAACTACCAGCAATCCCACTTCTAGGTATTTATCCAAAAGAATTGTAATCAGGATCTCAGAGAGGTATTAGCACAACCATGTTCATTGCAGCATTATTCAAATTAGCCAAGATGTAGAAACAATCTAAATTTTCACGGACAGATGAATGGATAAATAAAATGTGGAATATACATACAATGGAATACCATTTGGCTTTAAAAAAGAGGGAATTCTGCAATAAGCAACAACATGGATGAACCTTGAGGACATAATGCTAAGTGAAATAAGCCAGTCACAGAAATAATAATACTACATGATTCCACTTATATGAGCTATCTAAAATAGTCAAATACATAGAATCAAGTAGTGGAATGGTGGTTGCTAGGGACTGAAAAGAGAGAGAAATGAGGAGTTACAAAACAATGAGCATAAAATTTTAGTTAAGATCAATAACCTCTAAGGATCAGCTGTTTAACATTGTACCCATAGTCAATAATGTACTATCCACTTAAAAATTTATAAAAAGATTAGATCTCATGTTAATGTTAAGTGTTCTTATCACAATAAAATGACATTTTAAAAAATTGGTTGGAATTATGTCCTTGTAGGTACTTTTTGCATATTTGTCAAGAATTATTGGTGGGGATAGAAACAATGTTCCCCATCTCTCAGTGATGACTCTAGAATTTTAGAAATTATTTTTACTTAGATTTTTAAAATATTTCTCTAAATGGAAATAACTTTTATGAACCCTAGATTATAACATATTTCAAAACTGTTCAGCATTAATGTTTATTATTCAAAATTATTTTCTGATTTATTTTTAGCTGAATGGGCCTGGTCTGCTTATTTAACCATATATTTGTGATTACAAAATATATACAATGACTTCTTTGACTTGATGCAATTTTTCTGAAGGCAAATGGGCCAAAAATGAATATTGAAGCCATTAGCTTACTTTTACCCTCTTGGCATATTAGATTGATTTTACAACTTATTAAAAGCATCTTAAAGTATCTATGCCCAACAAGTGATTTCCCTTAGGAAAATAATTAAATTTATTGTATTTTAGTGATACTTATTTCAACTTTACGAAGATAGAAATTAAAATCCCAAAGTAAATGCAAAACATGTCTTCTCCCCAAATTCTTCAAATTTTTTAGAACTTCCAAAATTAAAATTTCAATACAAATTTCTCATGTCTTACATCTCCAAAGTTTCCAGAATACCAGCATATAATAGCTTTCCCACATCTTCAACATTAAAAAAAAAACATGAAAATGTCCCACTGTCAAGTTGGAATGGCTATAGAAATTTATAGCCAGTCCCAGCATTAGAAATGAATCTTAATCTTTTCCTCTACAAATTACATCACTTCATAAGAGATGTTTTCAACTAGATTTGCAACCTCGATTGCAATTTGAAATTCTGCGCAACCCTGTACTGGCTCTCATAATAAACCCAAACCTCCACTAATACAAGATTCCATCTGCCATAGCCATAACCACAGTTTGAGAACTTTGCCACCTTGCAGGATTTTGGAGCACATAAGCCAGATGTTCCCATAGAAGAAATTGCTGAGTGAGCTGGCTTTGTCTGTAGAAAATAAATTTATCCTCATAATTATCATATTCTGCTGACTAAATAGGATCTGGTTTAGCAGTTCCACAATTGCACTTGCAGTTGGAATATAACTACTAGAGGCTTGTCCCATCACCTTAGTTTTGATCTCCCCATTTCATTCCACTCCCGAGTGTGTGTGTGTGTGTGTGTATACATATACATATCTCCAAGTCTTGGTATGCCAAATCTATCAAAAGTTACCTCTTTTCTCTTAGAAGAAAGAGAGAGATTGACAGATGGCTGGAACCCAAGATCTCTAAAATTCAAATTCCATTTTACCACACCCATCCTCTGTAAGCTTCCCAAGTTCATCCCAGGGAGTTATGTGCAAGGAAGAGGACAAGGCAGCACCAACAAATATTTAATTACTGCTCCAAATGCTAGTGTAATGTCCTGGTTAATGTAATTCTATATTCCAGTTTTCCTGATACTGCCCTTATCTTGGGGAATCAATAAATATGTACTTCTTTGGCTTTCAGAAGTGTCAAGATTTTGATGCTATATTTTATGGTCCGCCTATTGTGCATAGGTTGCGTTGGTCCACATTGGGTTGCAATGTCAACTTTGCCTGGGTGTGGAAGTCCAGGTGTCAGAGATAAATACTCTAAGCTTCCCCCAGACCACTTTCTCTCTAGGCCATACCCAAATCACGCTAGAAGCAAGTAAATATGAGTCCAAGGCAAAGTACTTTTGAAACCGCACAACTTGTTTTGGAACTTGGTAGATCATATGCTGTTAAAACAGCAAAACACATCTCAGGACTTAATGAACCTTGGGATTTTTTTTGTCTTGGCACATAAAGAATTCAGTGAGAGGTAAAGTGACAGGCAACAAGTGATTTATTAGTATAGGATAGTTGTGAGAGATACAAGTGATACAAGATACACGGCAAGAGGATACCACACTGAGAACTTAGTGGGCTACAGTTTTATAATAAAAGGAAAAGTGGGAAGTCTTCTTCCTCATTCTTGGAAGCTTCCATCATTAACTACTCCTACATAAGGAGGGAGAGTTTTTGACAATATATGGCCCAACCAAGACTGTCATGGCTCTATGGAAATGAGCAAAAAGGCGGTAACATATACTAAAATACAGTAAATCGTCTCAGGTTTCAGTATAATGTCAACCTTCCCCTATATTTCTGCTCTTAGTACATGCAGAAAAGCCCCTTCTCAAGAATCATTAGCTTGCTGACTCCAATGGGCAGGATGTAAGTCTCATTTCACCATTGTTTTATTGTTTGGGAGCATGTCTTGTACTTCTGTTGCATAGTTTTGTTTCTAAGCAAGCCTGTTTGGTTTTGTTGTCAAGCAAGCCTGCTTTTTTGAGTGATCATTAACTTACAGGGGTCTCATACTTTTCTCTCTACTTAAGATCACTTAGTGGGATTAAATATTTAATCACCAACTTTGTCCTTTTACCGTGTCCCTGTCTTTTTCACTTTAGTAGTTTAGTGATGGGTTGGGAAATAGAGGTCTTTCCAGGACAAAAGAGCAGTGAGCATTACCAATAATCTTATTACCAATGTGTAGTAATAACCTTCTTACTTAACATTTACCCAGCACATCAGCCATTTAATTCACCGGATATGTCAAGATAGTTGGCAAAACGTAAAAAACTGAACAAACCATTCACATACAAATTTCTCTTCTAAACTTCTTCCTGGTCTAAGACAACTTTTGTCTTTTCCCTAAATTGATCACCGTTTGACTATTCACAGAATAAATAATGTATGCACTAAAAATAAAGGTATATTGTTCTGCAGTTTTGTGTATATCCTGTAGATACTTTCCTTGTGTATAGTTCATACGACACTTTCATACTTTTCTGATAATTAATGTCACTGCTTTCTTAGTCAGTGATAATGCTTTGCCACTACCTTTTCTGACAAATAAGTTGCATGTTTAATGGATCCATGCTTAATGGATGAGTGACTGGCCCTGGACTGGCAATTCCATAGCCATTCTGCTCTTGACATCAAGGGGAATGGTATCCAAAGTTCTGTAAATGAAAATGCATATAAATCAGAACTAAGTTTCAGACTAATTATTTGGTAATACCATATCACAGATGCCAGCACTCAATTTGCTAAAAAACTAAGCAGCCAATCCCCCACCATCTAGCAACTTGTTTATATTTTTCTGCAATAAGACCTCAGTATGATTATTATATTTTACCTTGATTTAAGATAAGTTTTGCATTCCCTAAATATTAATTATGGCTGAACTTTCCTCTTTTCTGCAATAGCAAATAGGTAGTTAGATGATCAATTCCAGCATCCTGCCACTTATCTCACTGGAAGCATTAAAAACAATTAGTTCATCTAGCTTTTCCCTTTAAAGTATACCAAGTACGGCTCCTTGTGTCTGTATGGAGGAATTATCACTAAAGGTATCAAATGTGGGAAATAAAGTGCAGGGTAGCATATAATGGGGTAGAATTCACAGCTAACAAGATGTTAGATTTGAGGGAATTCCCAAATGGCTCCAAAGTCTCCCTCACAGGTACAGGATTCAGGGAAATTGAAGAGATACTGAATGATAAAAATAAAATTCTTTAGTAATTTGCCATTGCTATTTTTTTAGAATTTAAGGCTGCAAGAAAGTACTTATAGTAAGGACAAATATTCTGGGGGAAGATTTAAATAATTTTGAAATTTTGTTTTTGTTGTTGCATCTTTATATAAACTGGACTGTTTGCAAGGATTTTTAAAGTGTGGAGTTTCATGGGATGCAGATGTAGAACAAGTAACTTCTTTTTTAAAATTGGCTTTCTTTGACCATCTTTAATTGCCAAAGGAACTATATAGAAATTTTCTTCCTTGAAAAACCTCTTGTTTTCCTAGTTTCATTGATGTAAAAGTTAAAAGCTTCTACTTCTTCTCCTGGGTCACTACATCAACTGAAAATACCTTCAAAGAGGACATAGACACACTGCGATTCATTTTTTAAAGTTGTAGAGAGGATATGTTCTGGGAAAAAAAAACACACACTCACAAGGTTTGAAGGGTTTTCAAGGGTGAAAAAAATGCCTTCTGTACAGTCTAAGAACTGAATCAGTGTTGTATTTACCCAACTGATGGCTACCATTGTGTGATTTAAGGAGTTCTTGGAAAACTAATCTGCCTAAAAATATCCTTTCTTCATAAGCCAGGACCTTTACCTTTGGGTTCCCGTTTGGAGTTTTGAATGATTTTCAGAAATTTTGTAAAGTGAAACATAGTGCGTTAACAACATAACATCCAAACTGTTGTTTACTTTCCAGCTTAGCAGTTACTGGAGAGAGTAAGTCCTTGGGGATAACTGGGACATAGGATTGGAAGGAGGAAATAAACACTGAGCAGAAAAGTCACGGGCCAATTCACTGTCTTACTTTAGGTTTCTTCACGGACAAGACTGTTAAAACTCTTGAAAGTGGAAATTTGTTTGTTTCTGCATTTCCCCAAGCTGTATTAGTCTCTCTAATAAACCCTAATTAGAAAATGGGGAGGTTCCCGTATCTGCCATCAATCATTTGTGTATGGCAATAGCACAAGGTGAGGTGGACAGAACAGGGTCTTCAGTATCAAACTGAGTTTCAATCACTACTTTGAATTTTCTATCTGTATGACTCAAAGAAGTCTTTTAATGCCTCTAGGATTTGTTTACTTTCTAAATAAATGTATAATTTGACAGCTGTATGCAAAGTGTATAGGATTTGTTAACACATAAGTATTCAGGAAATGTTAATTAATAGACAGGAGTAACAGACAATAGTTGGCTGGATGGAAGAGGAATGAAATGTACCTCTTCCTTAAATATTTGGAAGTAAAACTGTAATCCTATTATTCCTATCAGCCAAAGGTAGTAGTCTCAGTCTCAGAGGTACTGCTAAAGCAAATAATAGTTGAATAAATTCCTTGAAATAATGATATGTTCAGAGAATCACTTTACCAAGAAGTTTTGCTTAAAACTAGTTTAACAGATATTGGAAAGAAATGAGTCATGAAATGATTAGGGTAATTGGAAATTTAGATGTGTTCCCCTGCTAAATTTAGGATGTTTCCTCATAACTGTGTTCTTCAGACAGTCCATCTTGCTGATTTCAGTTTATAGAATCTATGGGTCTATTCTAGATGCAAGTGTTAATTCATCTCTCAGTGTTTTATGATTTCCCCTTTCAGTCATTATATTCTGTCATTTCATTGTGGGTTGTCCAGTGATAAATATCACTAGTTTTTCCTTCTTTTAAACTTCTAAAATTATAAGTTGAGAAAAATTCTTAATGTTGTTCTATTATCAGAACCTGGTCTACTCTTTTCTGGAAAGATCTGTCATTTCTCTTCCAGAAATATCTTCCAGCAAGGACCCTCTTCTTCTGTGATCTGAAAACCTCACTTTCATCTCTCACTAATATCACCAACATCTTCCAGGGGATGTTTTCATTTCTTGACCGTCTCCCATTCATTCCAACTTATAAATCACTGAAATTCTTTATTGTATGTAAAAACAGAACTTCCTTCCCTGCCATGTCACTAAGTCCACTTTATCTGGCCTTCAGTGAACTTTCCTTGTGTAAGCCCAATGATGCCATCTATACTATTTTTAGTACCAATAAACACTCATCATTTTAATTATCTTTCCAAAGATCATTTATTTTCTTGTATTTCTCATAGTTATTTCTCCAAGCATTCATAAAATTGTATTGATTTGTTATTAACAGATAATATTTAAACAAGATGAATTGACTATTATAACTACTACATATTTTGTTGTTTTTTTTTAACAACTTGTGCAGTTACTTTAGGCAAGTAAATCAGTTTTCTAGTAACCAAATAAATCATAAGATAGCTATCTTGAAATTCTTTGGAATTGTAGACTACAAGTTTGGAAGATCATCTAAAAATAGTTTCCAAGAATGGTCTGGAAACCACTGGCTTTCAACACTATTCCTATAAGAAACCCCAAGTTTGTTTTTGGTATTGTTTTATCTTAATGTGACTCTATTTATGCTTTTCATTTTGGGTTAAATGAAGAATTTAGTTAGTCTTTAAATAAATTCCAGATAATCCTCACTGGTTTCTCAGCAACAGCAATGTCAAATTGGAGATAGTCTGATTTTTAGCAGGAAAAAGCAGAAGTGAGTTGGATAGAGCTGAATCATTAATCAGAGTTTGGGACTTGAGGCCTATACAGATCTTCAACCATGACTAAACCACAAAGTGTGGCTGAAAGAAGAGCGATTTCTTTAATTACACTTCAAATAAGAGACTCTCTAACCTAACCTCCCCAACTCACTCTATTTTATCAGACTGAATATTAAATTTGACAAGTACCTTTAAGAAACGGGCTTATGAATATCCTATCATTACAGCTTCATCTTCTATGGGACAAGCTCTTTCTAGAAAACTTCAGTTTGAAGTAACTGATTCTAAAATGCATTCTTTTTACAGAATCATAACATTGAGAAGGCCCTTGGGTTTCATCTATTTAGCTCCATTTTTTTTTTTAATAAGAGGCTTCTGTCTCATAGAGGTAAGTGATACTTTTCAAGGTCATAAATATCATTAATGACAAATTTTGACAAGAAACCAGGCTTTCCGACAACACAGTCTCTATACTTGCTCAAAATGGAATTACCTGCATTTCTTCTGTCGTTACTATAATACTAAATGACTCTTCAGATCTATGTTGACATTGAATGGACCACTGACTAAGAGTTACTTAATAAGAGTATTTCTAAAAGTTACAGATTTCTACTCTTACTTATGGTCTTATTTTAAATTCTTAACAATGAATTTTTTAAACTCTCTTATTTTCCATGCATAATTCAGGTCAATCTCTTGAGACTAGGCTCTGACATCTCTACAGATAACAGAAAATGTTTTTTTCTACACTACTATGTGTATTTTTGTCATTGATTTCCAACCAGTAATAGGAATATGCAGAAGATCAAGAAACCATTCTATTTTTTTTTTTTTATTTAGCCAATTGCAACTCCATTTTCCCTTTGCTTATGATCGTCATATACATAATGAGGCACCACTTACACTAGTTTCAATGTAATATACTGGCTCCAGTCAAGCTGTTTGGAAACATGCTAGACTGCTGAACCTCATTAGAGTTCATCTTTCCAGAACGCCTCTGAAGCTCAAGTATTTTCAGTCATAAAAAACTGGTCTTAATAAGAGTGAAACAGTTCAACAAGTGCCTGTTCACCAAGTCCCAACTCATATATTTAAATTGTTTAAACAACTTCCATTTCACCAACTTGTTTTTAGAATTGTACTTTTTCAATACTTTATTGGCCACAAGTCTGAGAACAGTAGGTTTAATATAGCACATAGTAGAGTTAGCCCATCTGTTCAGGTTTCCATCCAACCATGTCATTTTATGAGCTCTCTCTAGGAGATTTTTGGTTATCCAATTTGTAATATTCTCTAATATAAATAGCCTGGTATCACTCAAGAAGTTCAGTGAGCCAAGCCAAATGATATGAAACTGCTGGCAGCAAGTACAGTTAAATAAAAAAATGTTTTAAAATATATGTATTATATATTATTTTCTTTTACATTTGAAAGAGGTAATACATGTTTATATAGAAAAAAATTGTAAATACAAATAAAGAAAAAGAAGAAAGGCCTTGAAATCACTATAATTTTACCTCCCAGAGTAAAGCATTATTACCTTGTTGGTATGTATTCTCCCTGATTTAATCAATTTATATGTAGAAATGTATAAAAATGGATGTATAAAAATTGCCTATATGAATTTTTAAAATAATTTTATTTTTACCTCACAAGGTGAATATTTTCTCCTGTAAATAAATATTTCTTCCTAAATAATGAAATAATTTTAAAATTATTAAACAAATTGAAATTACTGGGTAATTTTATTAATATGTATATGTTATCACTACCCATTATAGTTGAATATTTTTCTAAAATATTTCAATATAAATAGCTTTTAAATCATAAATGTAAATATCTCCTGAATAAGCCCTAACACTGATAACAAGTAGTTTGGGATTTGTGATTCTAGCTGAATTTAAAGATGAATGAATGGACTGACATGTGGAATGCTTAGCATGATAAATTAGATCTGTGATTCTACACCTTTCTTAACTCTAAATGTCTTTCTTGGCACACAATGGGTAGTGCAAACATTTTCAATCACAGGACTAGTAGGTTTTCAGTGTGGGAATGCTAAAGGAAGCCCATATTGGATAAAACAGATTGTATGGAGGAATGCAGTTAAAAAAAATTTAATAAAATATTAGCAAACTGAATTCAACAATATATTAAGAGATCATATGCCATGATCAAGTGGGATTGATCCTAGAGATGCAAGGCTGGTTTAATAATGGCAAATCAATCATGTGATACACCACATTAACACACTGAAGAATAATAATCATATCATCTCAGTAGATCCAGTAACAGATTTGACAAAATTCAATATCAATTTATGCTAAACTCTCAACAAAGCTGGTATAGAGGAAACATGTTTCAACATAATGAAAGCCATATATGACAAACCCACAACATTACAACATAACACTCAATGATGAAAAGCTGAGAAACAGAAACAAGACAAGAATGTCCATTCTAACCACTTTCATTGAACATAGAATTGGAAGCCCTAGCCACAGTAATCAGAAAAGAAAGATAAATAACAGGCATCTAAAATGGAAAAGAAGTCAAACTCTCACTCTTTCTTGATGACATGTTTATATATAAAAAATTCTAAAGAAATCACCAAAACACTATTAGAACTAATAAAATAGTTCACTAAAGTCACAAGATACAAGATCAAAATACAACAACAACAACAACAACAAAAACCTGCTGCATTTCTATATACTAACAACAAACTATCTAAAAGAAAAAAAATCTCATTTACAATTGCATCAAAAAGAATAAAATACCTATGAATAAGTCTAACAGAAGTAGGTAAAATATGTGCACTCAGAAAACTATAAGAAATTACTGAAAAAATTGAAGATGACACAAACAAATGGAAAGATATAACATGCTCATGCATTGGAAGAATTAATATTGTTTGAATGAACATACTACCCAAGTCAATCTAGAGATTCAGTGTAATCTCTATCAAAATACCCATGGCATTTTTCACAAAACTGAAACAAATAATTCTAAAATTTGTATGGAAACACAAAAGAAACCAAATAGCCAAAACAATCTTAATATGGAAGAACAATGCCCACACACCCAGGCATAAAATGTATGCCAATGTTACAGTAATCAAAACAGTACAGTATTAGCACAAAAACAGACACATAGATCAGTGGAACAGAATAGAGAGCCCAGAAATGAACCCATGCACTTATGGTCAATTAATCATGACAAAGGAGGTAAGAATAAAAATAAGTGAAAGACAGTCCTTTTTAATTTTTTTTATTTTTTATTGAATGAAAATTCTTTAAATTCTATAGTGCTTTACAATTTTCAAAATCTTACACACATGAATTTGTATAAATCCGTAATAACCCTTTTTTCTCCTACCCCTCTATTGACCCTCCCCCCTTCCCTCTCTCCACTGGTAACCAATAGTTTGTTCTCTATATCTGTGAGTCTGCTTCTTTCTTTGTTATATTCACTAGTTTTTTGTATCTTTTATATTCCACATATAAATGATATCATACAGTATTTGTCTTTCTCTGTCTGACTTATTTTGCTTAGCATAATGCCCTCCAGTCCATCCATGTTGCTGCAAATGGCAAAATTTTATTTTTTAAGGCTAGTAGTACTCCATTGTGTGTGTGTATGTGTGTATACACACATGTGTCTGTTGATGGACACTTAGGTTGCTTCCATGTCTTAGCAATTGTAAATAATGCTGCTATGAACTTAGGGTGCGTGTATCTTTTTGAACTAGTGTTTTTGATTTTTTCAGATATATACCCAGGAGTGGAATTGCTGGGTCATATGGTAGTTCTCTTTTTAGTTTTTTGAGAAACCTCCATACAGTTTTCCATAGTGGCTACACCAATTTAGATTCCCACGTGTATGTGGGTTCCGTTTTCTCCACATCCATGCCAATATTTGCTATTTGTGTTCTTTTTCTTAATTTTAATTTTTTATTGAAATATAGTTGATTTACATATTTGTGGATTTTTGATGATAGCCATTCTGACAGATATGAGGTGATATCTCATTCTGGTTTTGATTTGTATTCCCTGATGATTAGGGATGATACTATATATCGATGATACTATACATATACTATACTTAGAAAATTCTAAAGGTACCATCAGAAAACTACTAGAGCTCATCAATGATCTCAGTAAAGTTACAGGATACAAAATTAATATACAGAAATCTGTTGCTTTTCTATACACTAAAAATGAACTACCAGAAAGAGAAATTAAGGAAACTATCTCATTTACCATCACATCAAAATGAATGTATAGGTATACCTAGGAATATACCTACCTAAGGAGGTAAAAGATCTGTACTCAGAAGACTACAAGACACTGATGAAAGAAATTGAAGATGACACAAACAGATGGAGAGATATACCTTATTCTTGGATTGGAAGAATCAATATTGCTAAAATGACCATACTACCCAAGGCAATTCAAAGCTACAAATTCAATGCAATGTTTATCAAAATACCAATGGGATTATTCACAGAACTAGAAAAAATGATTTTAAAATTTGTATGGAAACAAAAAAGACCCCAAATAACCAAAACAATCTTGAGAAAGAAGCTGGAGGAATCAGATTCCCTGACTTCAGACTACACTACAAAGCTACAGTCATCAAAACAGTATGGCACTGGCACAAAAACAGACACATAGAACAATGGAACAGAATAGAGAGCCTAGAAATAAACCCATACACTTATGGCCAATTTATCTATGACAAAGCAGGCAAGAATATACAATAAAGAAAAGACAGTCTCTTCAATAAGAGGTGCTGGAAAAACTAGAGAGCTACTTGTAAAAGAATAAAATTAGAACATTTTCTACCACCATACACAAAAATAAACTCAAAATAGATTAAAGACCTAAATTTAAGACTGAAACCAAAAAACTCCTAGAAGATAGCATAGACAGAATACTCTTTGGCATAGTTTGTAATGATATTTTTTTGATCTGTTCCCTAAGGCAAAAGAAATAAAAACAAAATTAAACAAATGGAGCCTAATTAAACTTAAAAGCTTTTGCACAGCAAAGGAAGCCATCAACAAAACAAAAATACAATCTACTGAGTGGGAGAAACTTTTTGCAAATGATATGACCAATAAGGGATTAATATGCAACATATATAAACAGCTCATATTACTCAACATCAATAAAACAAACAATCCAATTAAGAAATTGGCAGAACTGAAAAGACATTTTTTTAGAGAGGAAATGCAGATGGTTAACAGGCACATGAAAGGACAGGCATTTTGATAAATGGTGTTGGGAAAACTGGACAACTGCATGCAAAAGAATCAAACTGGATCATATTCTCACATAATATACAAAACAAAAGTTTGCAATGGATTAATGACTTAAATGTAAGATCTGAAATCATAAACTCCTACAAGAAAACATAGGCAATAAACTCTGTGACATCAGTCTCAACAATATTTTTTTGGATATGTTTCCTCAGGCAAGGAGAACAAAAGCAAAAGTCAACAAATTGGACTGCATGGGACTAAAAGACTTTTCCACACTGAAAGAAATTATCAACTAAAAGGAAAGGCAGCCTCTTGAGTTGGAGAATGTATTTGCAAATGATACATCTGATAAGGGATAAATATCCAAAATATACAAAGAACTGAACAACAAACACCAAATAAACACAGACAACCTGATTAATAAATGGGCATAAGACCTGAATAGACATTTTTCCAAAGAAGATATGCAGATGAACAACAGGCACATGAAAAGATGTTCAACATCACTAATCATCAGGGAAATACAAATAAAAACAACAATGAGATATCACCTCACACTTCTCAGAATTAATATAATCAAGAAGATAAAAATTAACAAGTGCTGGCAAGAATATATAATAAAGGGATCCCTCCTGCACTGTCATGGGATTGTAAATTGGTACAGCTGCTATGGAAAACAGTATGGAGGTTTCTCAAAAATTAAAAATAGAACTACCATATGATTCAGTAATTTCACTTCTGAGAATTTTTAAGAAGAAAAAAAAAATCACAAATATATATGCACTCAAGTGTTCACTGCAGCATTTACAATAACAAAAATATGGAAGCAACCTAAGTGTCCATCAACAAATGAATGGATAAAGAAAAAAAAAAGGAATAATATATACAAAATAGAATATTACTCAGCCATAAAGTAAGAAATCTTGCCATTTGCCACAATATTATGAATCTAGAGGGTATTAGGATAAGTGAATAAAGTCAGAGAAAAACGAATACCACGTGATCTCACTTTTGTGCAATCAAAAAACAAAACAAACTAATAAGATCAAAACAGACACATAGATACAGGAAACAAACAGGCAGTTGCCAGAGGAGAGAGAAGTGGGAGGGTAAGTGAAACAGGTGAAGGGATTAAGAGGTACAAACTTCCAGTTATATAATAAATAAGTCATGGTGATGTAATATACAGCATAAGGAATATGGTCAATAATATTTTAATAACTTTGTATGGGGACAGATAATTATTAGACTTTTTGTGCTGATCATTTTATAATGTATGCAAATATCAAATCATTATGTATTATACCTGAAACTAACATAATATTGAACATCAACTATATTTCAACCTTTTAAAAATATGGAATGAAAATAATCTTAAAATACCACTAAACCCCATTCTCCCCAAACATACAGTGGTTTCTTTGATCTCAGAAGGCAGGTACGATTTTTGGCTTTTTCCTCAAAGAATCATCCAAAAATCTGCAAGACCAAATATTTACTCATACAAAACTCTTGTTGGAGTTGACCACATGACATAGAAAAGAGACTTTTCAGAAACATTCAATAGGGAATTTTTCACTCATGCTAAAGTTAGGAAAATTCCTGAGAGATTTTTTTACCAACATTTATGTTCATCTGATATTCCAAATGCTACCATCCAGTTGAAACTTTGATTTGTTATTTTGTAAATACTGCTCATTTAAATGTTTTGTAATATATTTTTATAATTTTATATGTGTTTGTGTGTTTGTCACATCCTGATTTGCCAGTTTTTTATTGAGTTAAATAAGAGGACTAAGATCTTTATAACACTGTAATTTTTAAAATATTCTTTTATTTCCCAGTCTCTAATGAGAAACATAGTAATTCACTCATTTGTATTTCTCTGAATTATTATAATAAACATCTTAGGTAAAACAAACAAAAAAACAACTTTTGAAAATAAAAATGTTCAGAATTTTAAAACAATTTTTTGTCTCTGTGGGTACTGAAATCCTATTTTGGATGTCAAGAAAATCATCCAAACAAAAATAGCTATATCAAATAATGATGATTCTGTTTTCTCTTTGCTTTCCTGCTATTTACAAGCTCGGTTCTTTTTGAAGTTGCATGGGTTTTTTTTTTATTGACCAGAGGAAGGATTGTGTACAAGGAAGCAAAGGAAAATAAAGGAAAGAAATTAATATTTCAAAACACCAGTTTGTTTCATTGATATTTGTAGTGCTCTGTTTTCCTTTTCTTAGAAATTTTTCCTTGTTGTTTCATATTTATTCACTCATGTAGCCTCAGGCATGAATGGTAACACATATGCAAATAGAGCTCAGATTCTGGGGTCAGCTACACATAGCTTCTCCATGACTTTGAGTGTAAACAAGACTGTCTTTAACATCTTTGAGCCTCAGTTTACTCATTTGAAAATTTGGGCTAATAACAGTACCTATTTCATAGGGGTCTATAAAGGTTAAATGATAAGCATATGTAAAACACACTGGGTTGTATATGAGCACATCTCATTTTCTTTATCCATATTGTCTCTCAAGAATATTTTCTAATATCTCTATTTAAACTCTGTATTTTCCTTGTTTCTTTGCCACTCTGTATCACCACATTTAATTTTTAAAAATCAAATTTGTTTATGCCTACATCTAATTTCCAGGTAGAGCTTATAGTTTTGAGAAGGGGAGGTATGTGTTTCCATCTGTGTAAATCTCCCACTCCTCCTATGATATACCCTAGGCAAGTATCTTGCACTGGAGTTTATTTATCTTAAAGCTTTTTACTTTTTTATTTTAATTTTTTAAAAATTTTTAATTGTTATTCTTTGGGAGTGCAGCATGTAGAATCTTAGTTCCCCAGCCAGGGATTGAACCCACACCTCTTGCACTGGAAGTGCGGAGTTTCAACCACTGAACTGCCAGGGAAGTCCCAAAGCTTTTTACTTTTTACTAGCTTGTCAAGAAAATACATGATTATCACACACAATTTTGAGGAAAAATAAAGTATAAACTGGAGATGATCAACCAGAGTTATCATTTTAGAATAATCACTTTGATAAAATATTTTTTAAAATTTTACTGAAAATAAGTGCACCAATCAAAAGTGCACAACTTATACATATGTATTAAATATAATTTTTAAAAAGCACAGGTTGATGAATTTCCACAAAGGGTGCACCTTTGTGTAACAATCTCTCGAATCAAGAGATTGAACAAAGAAATCCCTTTATTTCTTTTCCCAATCCCTACTGCACTCTACCCCTCAAAAATAACTGCATTACTTTCCTATTGCTATTGTAACAAACTACCACAAGATTAGTGCCTGAAAATTTTATGTGTATTTATATATATACATATACACACACACACACACACACACACATATATATATATATATATATATATGTTACATTTCGAGAGTGGAGACGCTAAAATCAGTAAATTGGCAGGGCTGTGTCCCTTCTAGAGGCTTTAGGGGAGAAACAATTACCTTAATTTTTCTAGCTTCTGGAGACTAGCTTCTGCTTTCCTTGGATTGTGACCCCTTATTCCATCTTCAAAACTCATTATCCCAACCTCTGATTCTATTATCACATCTCCTTATTCAAACTTTGACTCCTCCTGTTTCCCTCTTATAAGCCTCATGATTATATTGGGCCCCCCCCAGATAAACCAGGATAATCTCTCCATCTCAAAGTCCTTAACTTAATCATATGTGCAAAGTTCCTTTTGCTAGATAACAAAAAATATTCACAGTTCTAAGGATTAGGACATAGGTATCTTTAGGGAGGGCATTATTCTCTCTACCACAATAACTATTGACCTGACTTTTAATTATATATATTAATTTTCCTATTTTTGAATGTAAATGCAATCTTTATATAAACTTAACCTGTGGTGTCCAACATTTCACTCAACATCTTTCACTCAACATTGTGAGGTTTATCCACATTACTGTGCATAGCAGTAATTTGACAATTTTTAATGCTGTATGATATCCTATTGTAGTAATATACCACAATGTATTTATCTGTTCTACTGCTGACAAGTTCTTAAATTTGTATTTTTTTAGCTATTATGCATAATATTGTTATAAATCATCTCGTGCTTCTAATACCTGTGTGTGTACGTTTGTGTGTGTTTGGGTAAATATCCAAGAGTGGAACTTCTGGGCCAGAGAATATGCATATATTCAAGTTCAGTAGATGTTTCCAACTAGTTTTTTTTTAATGATATAGTATTTACACGTCCACCAACAGGATAGTAGAGTTTCCGTTTCTCCACATAGTTAACAACATGTAGTATGTATCAGTGTTTTACATTTTAGCCACCTAAAAAGTATCAGAATTAATAAATGCATTCAGTAAAGTTTCAGGGTTCAAAACTAATACAGTTGATCCTTGAACAACATGAGGGTTGGGGTGCTGACACCCATGCCCTCAAAAATCCATGTATAATTTTACAGACCTCCCTTGTATTTATGATTCTGCATCTATGGATTTAAACAACTGTGGATAGTGTAGTACTGTAGAATTTATTTATTGAAAAAAGAATCCACATGTGGCCTCCATATTTTAAACCCATATTATTCATGGGTTAACTGTATACAGAAATATGTTGCATTTCTATACACTAACAATGAACTATCAGAAGAGAAAAAAAGAAAAGAATCTCATTTACAATTTCATCAAAAAGAATTAAATAGACCTTCAAGATAGTGGAAGAATAAGACATGGACATCACCTTCCTCCCCACAAATACATCAGAAATATATCTACATGTGGAACAACTCCTACAGAACACCTACTGAACGCTGGTAGAAGACCTCAGACTTCCCAAAAGGCAAGAAACTCCCCCACGTACCTGGGTAGGGCAAAAGAAAAAAGAAAAAACAGAGACAAAAGAATAGGGATGGGACCTGCACCACTGGGAGGGAGCTGTGAAGGAGGAAAAGTTTCCATACACTAGGAAGCCCCTTCACTGGCAGAGATGGGGGATGTGGCGGAGGGGAAGCTTCAGAGCCACAGAGGAGAATGCAGCAATAGGGGTGTAGAGGGCAAAGCTGAGAGATTCCTGCACAGAGGATCAGTGCCAACCATCACTCACCAGCCTGAGAGGTTTGTCTCCTCACCCACTGGCCTGGACGTGTAGGGGTGGGACGTGAGGCTCCGGCTTCTTAAGAGGTCAGATCCCAGGGAGAGGACTGGAGTTGGCTGCATAAACACAGCCTGAAGGGTGCTAGTGTACCACAGTTACCTGGCAGGGAGTCTGGGAAAAAGTCTGGACCTGTCTATGAGGCAAGAGACCATTGTTTCAGGGTGTGCAAGGAGAGGGGATTCAGAGCACCACCTAAACGAGCTCCAGAGATAGGTGCAAGCCATGTCTATCAGTGCAGACACCAGAGATGGGCATGAAATGCTAAGGCTGCAGCTGCAGCCACCAAGAAGCCTGTGTGCAAGCACAGGTCACTATCCACACCTCCCCTCCTGGTAACCTGTAGAGCCTGTCACTGCCAGATTTCCATGATCCAGGGACAACTCCCCAGGGAGAACACACGGTGCCCCTCAGGCTGTTGCAACTTTATGCTGGCCTCTGCCACCGCAGGCTCGCCCTGCATTCTGTACGTGTCCCTCCCCACGTGACTGAGTGAGCCAGAGCTCCCTAATCAGCTGCTATTTTAACCCCATCCTGTCTGAGCAAAGAACAGACACCCTCAGGTGACCTACATTCAGAGGCAGAGCCAAATCCAAAGCTGAACCCCAGGAGCTGTTCGAACAAAGAAGAGAAAGGGAAATCTCTGCCAGCAGCCTCAGGAGCAGCAGATTAAATCTCCACAATCAACTACATGTACCCTGCATCTGTGAATTACCTGAATAGACAATGAATCATGCCAAAATTGAGGTAGTGGACTTTGGGCACAACAATATATATATATTTTTTACTTTTTCTCTTTTTGTAAGTGTGTATATGTATGCTTCTTAGTGTGATTTTGTCTGTATAGCTCTGCTTTTACCATTTGTTCTAGTGTTCTGTCTGTCTGGGGTTTTTTTGTTTGTTTGTTTGTTTTTTAGTATAGTTTTCAGCACTTGTTATCATTGGTGGATTTGTTTTTTGGTTTGGTTGCTCTATTTCTTTCTTTTCTTTTTTAATTATTTTTTATTTTTTTTAAATTTTTACTAATTATTTTTTATTTTAATAACTTTGTTTTATTTATTTTTTCTTTCTTTCTTTCTTTTTTTCTCCCTTTTCTTCGAGCCATGTGGTTCACAGTGTCTTGGTGCTTTGGCTGGGTGTCAGACTGGTGCCTCTGAGGTGGGAGAGCTGAGTTCAGGACATTGGTCCACCAGAGACCTCCCAGCTCCATGTAATATCAAATGGCAAAAGCTCTCCCAGAGATCTCCATCTCAACGCTAAGACCCAGCTCCAATCAGTGACCAGCAAGCTACAGTGCTGGACACCCTATGCCAAACAACTAGCAAGACAGGAGCACAACCACACCCATTAGCAGAGAGGCTGCCTAAAATCATAATAAGGTCACAGACAACTTAAAACACACCACTGGATGTGGCCCTGGCCACCAAAAAGACAAGATCCAGCCTCATCCACCAGAACACAGGCACTAGTTACCCCAACCAGGAAGCCTACACAACCCACTGAACCAACCTTAGCCACTGGGGGTAGACACCAAAAACAACGGGAACTACAAACCTGCAGCCTGTGAAAAGGAGACCCCAAACACAGTTAAGCAAAATAAGAAGGCAGAGAAACACACAGCAGATGAAGGAGCAAGGTAAAAACCCACCAGAGCAAACAAATGAAAAGGCAGTCTACCTGAAAAAGAATTCAGAGTAATGACAGTAAATGTGATCCAAAATCTTGGAAATAGAATGGAGAAAATACAAGAAATGTTTAACAAGGACCTAGAAGAACTAAAGAGCAAACAAACAATGATGAACAACACAATAAATGAAATTAAAACTTCTCTAGAAGGAATCAATAACAGAACAACTGTGGCAGAAGAATGGATAAGTGACCTGGAAGATAAAATAGTGGAAATAACTACTGCAGAGCAAAATAAAGAAAAAAAAATGAAACAATTGAGGACAGTCTTAGACACCTCTGGGACAACATTAAACCCAACAACATTCGAATTATAAGAGTCCCAGAAGAAGAAGAGAAAAAGAAAAGGACTGAGAAAATATTTGAAGAGATTATAGTTGAATACTTCCTTAATATGGGAAAGGAAATAGTTAATCAAGTCCAGGAAGTGCAGAGAGTCCCATACAGGATAAATCCAAGGAGAAACACATATTAATCAAACTATCAAAAATTAAATACAAAGAAAACATATTAAAAGCAGTAAGGGAAAAACAACAAATAACATACAAGGGAATCCCCATAAGGTTAAGAGTTGATCTTTCAGCAGAAACTCTGCAAGCCAGAAAGGAGGGGCAAGACATATTTAAAGTGATGAAAGGGAAAAACCTACAACCAAGATTACTCTACCCAACAAGGATATCATTCAGATTCGACGGAGAAATTAAAACCTCTACAGAGAAGCAAAAGCTAAGCAAATTCCGCACTATCAAACCAACTTTACAACAAAGTCTAAAGGAATTTCTCTAGACAGGAAACACAAGAGAAGGAAAAAACCTACAATAACATGTGTCCATTGACAGACGAGTGGATAAAGATGTGGCACATATATACAATGGAATATTACTCATCCATAAAAAGAAATGAAATTGAGTTATTTGTAGTGAGGTGGGTGGACTTAGAGTCTCATACAGAGTGAAGTAAGTCAGAAAGAGAAAAACAAATACTGTATGCTAACACATATATATGGAATCTAAAAAAAAAGTTATGAAGAACCTAGGGGCAGGATAGGAATAAAGGCGCAGATGTAGAGAATGGACTTGAGGACACAGGGAGGTGGAAGGGTAAGCTGGGACAAAGTGAGAGAGTGGCATGGGCTTATTTATACTACCAAATGTAAAATAGATAGCTAGTGGGAAGCAGCCGCATAGCACAGGGAGATCAGCTCACTGCTTTGTGACCACCTAGAGGGGTGGAATAGGGAAGGTGGGAGGGAGACGCAAGGGAGGAGATATGGGGATATATGTATATGTATAGCTGATTTACTTTGTTATGAAGCAGAAACTAACACACCATTGTAAAGCAACTATACTCCAATAAAGATGTTAAAAAAAAAAGAATAAAATATCTAGGAATATAAACTTGGAGGTAAAAGACCTATACTAGGAAAACTATAAGACATTGATTAAAGAAATTGAAGACAACACAAACAAATGGGAAAATATACTGTGCTCATGGATTGGAAGAGTTAATATTGTTAAAATGAACATTCTACCTAAGGCAATCTACAGATTCAATACAACCCCTATCAAAATACCAATAGCATTTTTTACAGACCTAGATCAAATAATTCTAAAATTTGTATGGAAACACAAAGGCTCCTGAATAGCCCAAACAATCTCAAGAATGAAGAACAAAGTTGGAAGTATTATGCACCCAGACTTGAAACTATACTACAAAGCTACATTAATCAAAACTATATGATATTGGCACAAAAACAGACACATAGATCAACAACAAGATAGAGAATGCAGAAATAAACCCACACTTATCTGGTCAATTATGACAAATGAGGTTAGAATATACAGTGGGGGAAAACTGGACAGCTCCATGAAAAAGACTCAAAGTGGACTACTTTCTCACCCCACACACAAAAATCAACTCAAAATGGATTAAATACTTGAATTTAAGACCTGAAGCCATAAAACTCTAAGAAAACATAGGCAGTATGCTCTTTGACATTAGCAATGTTTTTTGGATTTATCTCCTCAAGCAAGGACAACAAAAGTAAAAAGAAAAAACAAACAAACAAAAAAGCAAAACCCCACAAATGTGATTACATCAATCTAAAAAGCTTTTGTGCTGCAAAAGAAACTAACAACAAAATGAAAAGGCAGCCTACTGAATGGGAGAATACATTTCAACTGATACATGTGATAAGGTTTTAGTACCCCAAATATAAAAACAACAGCAAAAGAACAACCCAATTAAAAAAAGGTCAGAGGACTTAAATAGATACTTTTTCAAAGAAGACATATGGACGGCCAACAGACATGTGAAAAGATGCTCACATCACTGATGATCAAGGGAATGCAAAACAAAACCACAATGAGATATCACCTCACCCCTGTCAGAATGGCTGTTATCAAAAAGACAAAAAAATGACAAGTGTTGACGAGGATTTGGAAAAAAGGGATCTTTCATGCACTGTTGGTGGAAATTTAAATTCATGCAGCCACTATGAAAACATTATGGAGGTTCTCAAAAAATTAAAAATAGAACTAGCATGAGATTCAGCAATTCCACTTCTGAATATTTACCTCAAGAAAACAAAACACTAATTTGAGAAGATATATGCACCCTTATGTTCATAATGGACTGTTACTCAGCCATAAAAAAGAATGAAATCTTTCCATTTGTGTCAACATGGATGTTCCTAGAGGGTATTATGCTAAGTGAAATAGAGTCATAGATACAGAGAACAAAGTGGTGGTTGATGGGGGGAGTGGATGAGTAAAATAGGTAAGGGAGATTAAAAGCTATAACTTCCAGTTAAAAGTAAATAAAACACAGTGATATAATGTACAGTGTAGGGAATATAGTCAATAATATTGTAATATTTTTGTACTGTGACAGATGATTACTAGATTATTGTGGTGATTATTTTGTAATGTATAAAAATATTGAATCACTGTCATTCACCTGAAAGTAATGTAATAATGTAAGTCAATGGTACTTCAGTAATTTAAAAAATAACATTTTATTACTGAAGTAAAAATATTGTCTTGCAATATTCAAAATTGACTTTGAGACAAGTCAGGATGAAATGGCCTGTAGAAGCATTGTCCTATTTATTTTCTCATAGAACTTTTTCTTGTGCCCAGTTATAGACAAAGTATACCTACATTTATTTATTTATTATCTTGTTTTCACATGAGTTAGCTACACAAAAGTTAAGATGTAGGGAATAATTTTAGACATATGATTTTGGGTAAATATATATCCATATTTTAGCTGTTGGAAATTATTTTTAATAGAAGCAAGAATCAAGGATAATTAGAAAATGTTATTTTTGTATAACTATCTAGATAATAGTATTGATGATTCATAAGATGATCCAATATTTTTGCCTATTGATGGATATCGATATAGATAGCTGATATTTGAAATTCCAAAAAGGTCTGTATGTACAAAATTAAATAATGAGAAGAAGTGATGATAGATAGATACATAGATAGATAGATAGATAGATAGATAGATAGATAGATAGATAGATAGGTAAATAGATAGATCTATATACATATTATAACAACATGGCTCCTACAGAACAGTTTTCCAAAATGAAGCAATGGATATGATCAAGAAAAAGTGAGTTTTCAAACAACTAAAACAGATATCATAAATTCCATTCATTTTTTACTGTAATATATGTTAGAAATTTTTTTATGTAAAGTGGCAAAAAACCTAATTACAATCAGATTCATTAATAATCAAATTTATACAACTAGGGTGGGTGTTAACTCTTGTTCCGTTTCCTTGAAGTCTTCCATATGTCTTACACAGCCAAATATCATCAAGTTTCCATATTTACCAGCTATCAAATGACATTTGATAAAAAGGGTCCCTCCTCTCTTGGATTGCTCTTAAGTAGGAATAAACTTCTTTCCCAAAACCTCTCAACAAGATTTGCCTGCATATCACCGAACTCAAATGAATCAGAAGTAAGAGTAACAGAAGAAAAGAGTGTAATTGTATAATTTTTAGTGAATGGGTAAAGAGTACTGCCTTCTGAAGTAACCATGAGGTTACTGAGGGCCTTACATCATTAAAATGTTTTATTACCATAAAGAAATTCAACCATGAAGAAAGTATTAAATTCTATAACGTGTACTCTGTTTAAGAAAACAGGTTAGGATGAATTAAGCTTTAGAAATATTTCTCCCAAAATGACTAAAAACTAACATTAAAGGTAGAAAGCTTGTAGTATTTGGAAATATATGTTTATTTAGTATATGTTATATTTCAATTTTTGATCATGGCAGATAAATAATGTAATGGAGCATTAAATAAATATAAATTCTACACACTCCAAACTCAGAAGCCATGGACAATCTCAAATTACTGTTAGTTTTAGTCACATTAGCAAAATTGATAATCAAGAAAATTCACAAATGATATCAAGATGGAGGTGTTTTAATTAAGAAATGGCAAACAGAGAACTAAGAAAAGTTCCAGTCAAAAAGTGTCTGTTTTTGTGGAAAAATTAAAAATCAAATGAAAAGGAAACTCTAACTGTAGCACAGAGTCTGCTCGAGGTTGAGAGAAAATATTGATGTTTTATTGCTGTTTTTGCTTTGCTTTTGTACAGGGAAAAAACCAGTCCCTCCTTCTGTGCTTCTCCTTTATTCTCACGCTACTACCACATCACAACTCATGTGATACCAAATGAATTGGGGTTTTTTCCACCAAGAAATTCTCTGCAACACCAGCCATGTGTCCTACAATTTAACTCAATTCAAACATTATCTACCTGGAGATAGCATCAGATCCTTCAGTGTAAGGATCAGTCCCATGAGAATGATCCCCACTTCAGATGCCAATTATAAGTAGTAGGTCTCCAGGTTACCCACAACTTCTGTTTGACTTGGCTACAAATCAGAGGTTTCCATGACTCCCATCTTGGACTTGATTCTTTGCTAGAACAGTTCACAGAACTCTGGGAAACATTTACTTAGTTTAGCAGTTTATTAAAGAATATGAAAAGGGTGCAAATAAAGACATACATAGGGAGGTCTGGGAGGGCTCCAATCACAGGAGCTTCTGTTCCAGTGGAGTTGGGTGGATCGCTCTCCTGGTATGTGAATGTGTTCACCAATCTGAAACCTCTAGAAACTCCCTAATGTTGGGATTTTTATGAAGGTTTCATCACGTAGGCATGATTAGTCATTAACTCCAACTCAACTCCCTCTCTTCTCTCTGGAGAATGGGGTGGTAGTGAAGGTTGAAAATTTGGTCTTTCTGGACTAGCTTTCATCCAGGAGCCCACTTAAATTTGCTTCATTAAAACAGAAGGTGTGCCTAGTTCTCTTATCTCTTAGAAATTTACAAAAGTTTTAGAAACCCTGTGTCAGGGACTGGGGTCAAAGACCAAATATTAGAACAAGAGTTGCTCCTAACGCTCTTTATCACTTTAGAAATTTAAAAGGGTTTTAGAAGCCCTGTGTCAGGAACTGGGGATAGAGACCAATATAAAAGTATATTTTTTTTTATTTCACAGCTTTCTTTAGTTTTTTTGTTCCCCAAAACTGGCAAAAATGATGTTTGTCTAAAAGAAAGAGAGATCTAGAGCATGTGTGAGAGAGAAGAACTAAACCTGACATTTAGGCATTTACAGGAAAGGGACTGTTCATTAATCCAAGATGAGATAAAAGAGACTGTTTACCTGAGAGGGACATATTTGGAGGTAGAGAGTGGTAAAACTTATACTAACTGTTTCTTTTAAATAAGGTAATATGGCTGCTATTTATAGAGCCCTAAATTGGTGTCTGGAGCTGTACTAAATGATTTAAAATGCATTATCTCTTTTAGACCTCATGCTAGTCAATAATTATTTGCATTTTACAGATGATTAGTCTAACGCTCAGAGAAGTTAAATAACTTTATCAATTTTTCAAAACTAGCAAGCAGTGAGGCCAGGATTGCAACCAATTTCTACTTTACTCTAGGGTCTGCTCTCATGTACCTTGTTACAATGCAAAACCTTAGGCAAGGAGCAGTCTTACGACAAATACTTTCTTAGTAATGTCCATGAAGACCAAAGTGAATCATCTGAAACATGGAAGAATTTGTAATATTATCACCAGGAACACTGTTAAAGTTCCAATTTTATTAAAAAAATTGAATTATGATGGCAGAAAACTGCCATAGCTAGAAAATTCTGAACAATATTTTGTCTTTGGGAAGAATTCTTCCCTGGGAAAATAATATGTCATCCAAAAGATAGAAACCTAAATGACCTACCATGCAAAGGCCTCACGGATCTCCAGAAGGAAGTCTCTTGAAATAATCTTTCTCCTGCCTATATACTCAATATCTTTATGTAGGCTGTCATAACCTTACCTTGCAAAGACTGTGCCTGGAGGACTTAGCTGAATCCCACATTGTCCTACTAGTTGGCTCTGGCTGCCATAACAAAGTACCATAGACCAAGTGGCTTAAACAATAGAACTTTATTTCTCATAGTTAAGGAGACTGGAAAGTCCAAGATCAAGGCACCAGAAAGTTAAGTTTCACTCTGAGGCTTGTAGGTCACCACATTCTCCATGTGCGCTCACATGACTTCTTCTTTGTACATGCAAAGAGAGAAATCTCTCTCTTCTTCTTAAAAGGCCACTAATCCTATTACATTAGGGTCCAACCCTCATGACCTCATTTGAACTTAATTACCTCCTAATGACCCTATCTACAAATATAATCACATTGCGGGTTAGGGTTTTACCATATAAATGAGAGAGGGGATACAATTCAGTCCATAATAGTCCCAAAATTTTATTTATGCAGTCACACTGATTTCTATTAATATGATTGTGTGAGAAGCAGAACTGCCAAGTAAGTAAGACCTTACAAAGGAATCTAATATGTAAAACTGATATTGTTAATTAAAGTAAAAGTTTATATTCTGTAATAAAAGGGGCTTCTAAGTGAGATTGTTTTTTGAGCATAGATGTCTAAAGGCCACATTTGATTATTACAATTGACAAGATCAAAGGAGGGAAGAGAGAAAAAATAGCTGGGACCATTTTCTTCTTTAAGACATAGAGGAATTCTAACATACTGCAAGTGGGGAAAAATGAAGAAAAACAAGGAAGAAATCTCAACTCCACATGAAAAAAATATGTGTCAGGGAACTACACAGAGGAGAATTGGCAAAAGTAACTACTGGTTTCTGCTAGAAGGAAGGCTAAAGAATGAGGCTGGCCCATAGGACAAATGAGATCACAACAGCATAATATGTAGATTTCCTTTCTTTACTGTATAATAACACTATTCAGAAGTAACTGTGCTAGAGGATCAGGTCATTATTGTAATCATGTCAAGTCAACTGGCAGTGTGACTTTTTACCTTATTAAGGAAGGGCTCCTCTCCCACATGGTAGCAGTAGCACCAAGAAGGAGTTTAGATATAGCCACAAAGTATACTTGAAGTAAAGACCAGGTTGAAGTAAAGAGGCTTGTATTAATTTCTTATTGCATCTGTAGTAAACTGTGTCCAACTTAATGGCTTAAAACAACCCAAATTTATCATTTTACAGTTCTGTAGGTTTAAAGTCTCACACAGATCTCATTGGGCTAAAACGAAGATGGTAGCAAAGCAATATCCTTTTGTGGAGGCTGTAGTGGAGAATATGTTTCCTTGAACTTCTGGGCTTCTAGAAGCCACCAATGTTATTTAGTTCATGCTCCTCTTCCTCTATCTTTAAAGCTAGTAGTAGGCCTACCAGAATAATCCAGGAAAATCTCCTTATTTAAGGTTAGCATCCTTAATTCCATCTGCAGACTGAATTGCCCTTTGCTAGGTAACCTAACATATTTACTGGTCCCAGGAATTAGGATGTGAACATCATTGGGGACCATTATTCTGCCTACCACAGGAGTTAAGTTCAAATAGAAAATTTACAAAAATTTAAACACTCATATTGTAACCGTTCTCAGCCACAGACCAATACCTACTCGTCAGAATGAATAATGAAAGTTAAACATGATATATCCCTGTTTACAACTGAATAAAAGAAATTCAGCTACACCCAGGTGAAAATGAAGAGATTCCAGGAAAATTACCCACATTATATTGAACAAAAATTAAACCTAGACTGATGAGAAACAGACAAAAATCAACATGAAGGCTCTGGAAGAAATTGGAAAAAAGAAAGACATCATTAATATACTGCTCAAAAGGATCAGGAAGAATTGTAGGCAGGGGGAAGATTTCATATGGAAAACAAAAGTACATTTTAAACAGAATCTACTTTTGCAATTGTTCTCAATAAAATTTAAAATATATTTAAAAAAGAGAATGACAGATGAGATGAGAAAGCAAACTGAGATGAAAGGAAGCTTTTAAAAATTTATTAGTTTACTTATTTTTATTGAAATACAGTTGACATACAGTATTATGTTGGTTTCAGGTGTACAACATATTGATTCAACATTTAAATACATTATGAATGATCACAATGATAAGTCTAGTAACCATCTGTGACCAAAGTTATTAAAATATTATTGACCATATTACATATGCTGGATATTACCTCCTCAAGCCTTACCTATTTTTAAGTGCAAAAATCTACCTCAGATATACATGCAAAAAGAGTAAGATTTCAAACATAACTCTAAATATATCCATCAAATCACAAGGGTATAGAGCAAAAAAGGAGAAAGGAACAAAAGAGAACTAGAAAAACCACCCCAGACAATTAATAAAGTGTCAAAAAGTACAAACCTATCAATAATTAAATGTAAATGGACTAAATGCTCCATCAAAGGACATAGAGCAGCTGAATGGATGCAAAAACAAGACCCATATATATGCTGCCTACAAGAAAGACACTGCAGATCAATAGACACACACATATTGAAATAGTGGGGATGGAAAACAGTTTCCATGCAAATTAAAATGAAAAAAGAGCTGAAAGAGCATATTTATATCAGACAAAATAGACTTATAAAAGACTGTAACAAGAGACAAAGAAGGACATTAAATAATGATCAAGGGCTCAGTTCAACAAGAAATTATAGCAATTGTAAACATATATGTACCCAACATAGAAGCAATGCAATACATAAAGCTAATATTAACAGACACAAAGGGAAAAATTGACAGTAACATAGTAATAGTAAGGGGCTTTAACACTATGCTTACTTCAATGAACAGTCCTTCCAGACAGAAAATTCATAAGGTAACACTGGCCTTAAAAATTCATTATACTAGAGGGAATTAATAGATACATATATAAATTATTCTATCCAAAAGCATCATAATGCACATTCTTTTTAAGTGCACATGGACTTTTCTCCAGGATAAGTCATGTTCTAGGCCACAAAACATGTCTCAGTAAATTTAAGAAGATTGAAATTATATCAAGAATCTTTCCAACATTAACATTATGAATCTAGAAATCAATCATAATAAAACTCCAAAACAAACATGTGGAGGCTAAACAATATGCTACTAAGCAACCAATAGGCCATTGAAGAAATCAAAGAGGAAATCAGGAAATACCTGGAGACAAAACTGGAAACACAAAAATTTTAAATCCGTAAGATGTACCAAAAGCAGTCTTAAGATGGGAAGATTATAGTGATACAAGCCTAGCTCAGGAAACAAACAAAAAAATCTAAAATAAACCTTACACCAAAAGGAACCTAAAAGAGAAGAAAAAGTCAAAACTCAAAGTTAGTAGAGGAAAAGATATAATGAGATCAGAGTAGAAATAAATGAAATAGAGACTGAAAAAAAACCCAGAAAACCTCAATGAAACTAAGACCTGTTGCCTTGAAAAATAAACAAAATTGATAAGCCTTTAGCCAGATTCATCGAGAAAAAGACAGAGAGCTAGAAATCAGAGTAGGGGAAATCACTGCAGCTGTTCAGAAAAAGTAAAAACGAATGAAGAGAAATTAGGACAGTTTAAGAGACATGTGGGAAAATATCAAAATCACTAATATTCACATTATAGGGGTCCCAGAAGGAGAAGAGAGATAAGAGGCTGAGGACATATTTGAAAACACAATAACTAAAAACTTCACTAACCCGGAAAAGGAAAGAGTCACCCAAATTTAGGAAGTGAAGAGAGTCCCATACAGGATGAACCCAAAGAGAAACACACCAAGACACATTTTAATTAACATGACAAAAATAAGATAAAGAGAGAATATTAAAAGTAACAAGAGAAAAGCAACAAATAATATACAAGGGAACTCCCATAAGGTTACCAGCAGTTTTTTCAGCAAAAAACTCTACAGGTCAGAAGGGAATAGAATGATATATTTAAAGTCATGAAGGGAAAAAGCTACAACCAAGAATATTCTACCCAGCAAGGCTCTCATTCAGATTTGATGGAGAGATCAAAAGCTTTAACAGAAGAGCAAAAGCTAAAAGAGTTCAAACCATCAAACCAGTTTTACAACAAATGCTAAAAGAACTTCTGTAAGTGAAAAAGAAAAGGTCACAGCTTTCAGAAACAAGAAAATTATGAAATGATAAAGCTCACCAGTAAAGTCAAAAATACAATAAAGGTAGGAAATAATCCACAGAGAAAGCTAGTAAGGATATTAAAAGATAAAATTGGTAAAATAATTTATATCCACAATAAACTGTTAAGGGATATACAAAAACAATTAGATGTAAAATATGGTATCAAAAGAATAATTGTGTGGAGAGGAGAGTACAAATGCAGGGTTTTTAAAATGCATTTGAAATTAAGAGATCAGCAACTATATATTGCTATACAAAAACCGCATGGTAACAGCAAACCAAAAACTATAATAGACATACACACAAAAAAGACAAAGGAATCCAAAAATTACACTAAAGTTAGTCATCAAATCACAAGAGAAGAGAACAAAAGAAGAAAGGAAACAAAAAGACGTACGAAAACAAACCCAAAACAATTACCAAAATGGCAATAAGAAAGTACATATTGATAATTACCTTAAATGTAAATGGACTAAATGCTTCAACCAAAAGACACAAAGTGACTGAATGGATACAAAAATAAGACCTGTATGTATGCTGCCTACAAGAGACTCACCTGAGATCTAGAAACACACAAAGACTGAAAGTGAGGAGATGGAAAAAAGTATTCCATGAAAATACAAATCAAAAGAAAGCTGGAGTAGCAACACTTAAAATAAACTGTTAAATAAAGACTGTTAAAAGAGACAAAGAAGTACACTACATAATGATCAAGGGATCAATCCAAAAAGAAGACATAATAATTGTAAATATATATACACTGAACTAATAAGGCTAATATTAACAGACATAAAAGGAGAAATCAACAGTAGCAAATAATAGTAGGGGACTTTAACAACCCAACTACATCAATGGACAAAATATCCAGAGAGAAAATCAATACAGAAATATTGTCCTTAAATGATGCATTAGATTAAAAGGCTTAATAGATATGTAAAGGACATTCCATCCCAAAGCAGCAGAATACATATTCTTTTCAAGTGCCCATGGAATATTCTTCAGGATAGATCACATACTAGGCCACAAAACAAACCTTGTTAAATTTAAGAAAATTGAAACTGTATCAAGCATTTTTTTCCTAGCACAATGCTATGAGACTAGAAATCAATTACAAGAAAAACACTGCAAAAAACACAAACACGTGGATGCTAAACAATGTGCTACTAAACAAACAATGGAACACTGAATAAATCAAAGAGGAAATAAATACCTAGGGGCAAATGAAAACAAAAACATGACAATCCAAAACCTATGGGATGCAACAAAAGCAGTTCTAAGAGGGACGTTTATAGCAATATAAACTCACCTCATGAAACAAGAAAAAATCTCAAATAAACACCCTACCCTTACCTCCAAAAGAACTAACAAAAGAAGACCAAACAAAACGCAATGTTAGTAAAAGGAAAGAAATCATAGAGATCAGAGCAGAAATAAATGAAATAGAGACTAAAATAACAATAGAATAGATCAATGAAACTAAAAGCTGATTCTTTGAAATGATAAACAAAATTGATAAACCTTTAGCCAGACTCAACGAGAAAAAGAGGGAAAAGGTCCAAATCAATAAAATCTGAAATGAAAAAGGAAAAGTTATAACTGACACCACAGAAATACAAAGAATTATAAGAGACTACTACAAATGACTAGATGTCAATAAAATGGAAAACCTAGAAGAAATGGACAAATTCACAGAAAGATACAATCTTCTAAGACTGAACCAGGAAGAAATAGAACATATGAATGAACAAATTACCAGTAATGATATTGAATCAGTAATGTAAAAACTCCCAAAGGACAAAAGTCCAGGACCAGATGGTTTTACAGGTGAATTCTACCAAACATTTAGAGAGGAGTTAATACTTACTCTTTGCAAACTATCCCAAAATATTGTAGAGGAAGGAACACTTCTGAACTCATTCTATGAGGACAATATAACACTGATACCAAAACCAGACAAAGATATCAAAAAAAAGAAAAAAAAAATAAAGTAAAAGAAAAGTAGAGGCCAGTATCATTGATGAACCATAGATGCAAAAATCCTCAACAAATATTAGAAACCTAATCCAACAATACATTAAAAGGATCGTACATGATGATCGAGTGGGATTTATCCCAGGGATGCAAGGATGGTTCAGTATTCACAAATCAACCACTACATTAACAAACTGAAGAATAAAAATCATATGATCATCTCAATAGATGCATAAAGAATATTTTCATAAAATTCAACATCCATTTATGACAAAATTCACCAATAAGTGGGCATAGAAAGAACATACCTCAATGTAATAAAGGCTATATATGACAAACTGCAGCTAACATCATACTCAACAGTGAAAAGCCTAAAGCATTTCCTCTAAGGTCAGGAAAAAGACAAGGAGGCCTACTCTTGCCACTTTTATTCAACATAGTTTTGGAAGTCCTAGCCATAGCAATCAGGGAATAAAAAAATAAAAGGAATCAAGTTAGAAAGGAAGAAGTAAACTGTCACTGTTAGCAGATGACATACTATACATAAAAAATCCTAAAGACATCTCCCCCAAACTGTTAGCATTTGTCAATGAATTCTGTAATGTTGCAGGATACAAAATTATCATACAGAAATCTGTTGCATTTGTATACACTAAAAATGAACAGTCAGCAAGAGAAATGACAAAAATAATCCCACTTATAATTGAATAAAAAATAATAGAATACCTAGAAATAAACCTAACTTAAATAAACCTAAATAAGGAGATCAAAGTATATACCATGCTCATAAATTGGAAGAATTAATATTGTTAAAATGACAATACTACCTAAGGCAACCTACAGATTCAATGCAATCCTTATCAAAATAACAATTCACAGAACTGGAACAAATAATTCTAAAATTAGTATGGATACACAAAAGACAGCAAATAGCTATTAAAATCCTGAGAAAGAAGAAAGCTGGAGTATCACACCCCTGATTTTTGTAGCACAAATCTACAGTAATCAAAACAGAATGGTACTGCCAGAAAAACAACACATAGATCGACGGAACAGACATTTACATATAATCAATTAATCTGTGTCAAAGTAAGGAAGAATATACAATGGGGAAAAACAGTGTCTTCAAGAAATGATGTTGGGAAATCTAGATAGCTAATGCAAAAGAATCAAACTGGACTACATTCTCACACCATATTAAAATATAAACTCAAAATGAATCAATGAATTGAACATAAAACATGAAACTATATACATTCTAGAAGAAAACTCAGACAGTATGCTCTTTGACATCAGTTTTAGCAATATTTTTTTATTTGACTCCTCAGGTAAGGACAACAAAAGCAAAAAGAAACAAGTGGGACTACATCAAACTAAAAAGCTTTTGAGGGAGGAGCTTCAAGATGACAGAAGAGTAAGACGTGGAGGTCACCTTCCTCTCCACAAATACATCAGAAATACATCTACATGTGGAACAAATCCTACAGAACACCTACTGAATGCTGGCAGAAGACTTCAGACCTCCCAAAAGGCAAGAAACTCCCCACGTACCTGGGTGGGGCAAAGGAAAAAAGAAAAAACAGAGACAAAAGAATAGGGATGGCACTGCACCACTGGGAGGGAGCTGTGAAGGAGGAAAGGTTTCCACACACTAGGAAGCCCCTTCATGGGTGGAGACTGCAGGTGGTGGAGGGGGGAAAATTCGGAGCCACAGAGGAGAGCGCAGCAACAAGGGTGCAGAGGGCAAAGTGGAGAGATTCCACACAGAGGATCGGACCCGACCAGCAATCACCAGACCGAGATTCTTCTCTGCTCACCCACCGGGACAGGTGGGGGCTGGGAGCTGAGGCTCAGGCTTCGGAGGTCAGATCCCAGGGAGAGGACTGAGGTTGGCTGCATAAACACAGCCCAAAGGGGGCTAGTGCATCACAGCTAGCTGGGAGGGTGTCCGGGAAAAAGTGTGAACCTGCCTAAGAGGCAAGAGACTTTTTCTTGCCTCTTTGTTTCCTGGTGTGTGAGGAGATGGGATTAAGAGCGACGCTTAGAGGAGCTCCAGAGACGGGTGCGAGCCGTGGCTATCAGCGCGGACCACAGAGATGGGCATGAGATGCTAAGGCTGCTGCTGCAGCCACCAAGAAGCCTGTGTGCCAGCACAGGTCACTATCCACACCTCCCTTCTAGGGAACTGGTGCAGCCCGCCACTGCCAGTGTCCCGTGATCCAGGGACAACTTCCCCAGGAGAACACACAGTGCACCTCATGCTGGTATAACGTCATGCTGGCCTCTGTCGCCGCAGGCTCGCCCCGCATTCCATAACGCTCCCTCCCTCCCCACAGCCTGAGTGAGCCAGAGCCCCCGAAGTAGATGCTCCTTTAACCCCATCCTGTCTGGGTGGGAACAGACGCCCTCAGGCGACCTACACACAGAGGCGGGGCCAAATCCAAAGCTGAAACCCAAGAGCTGTGCGAACAAAGAAGAGAAAGAGAAATTTCTCCCAGCAGCCTCAGGAGCAGAGGATTAAATCTCTACAATCAACTTGATATACCCTGCATCTGTGGAATACCTAAACAGACAACGAATCATCCCAAATTGAGGAGGTGGACTTTGGGAGCAAGGATATATGAATTTTTTTCCCTTTTTCTCTTTTTGTGAGTGTGTATGTGTATGCTTCTGTGTCTGATTTTGTCTAGGGTGGGTATTTGTCCTATGGTTCTGCCTGTCCATTTTTTGTTTGTTTGTTTGTTTGTTTAGTATAGTCTTTAGCAGTTGTTATCATTGGTGGATTTGTTTTTTGGTTTAGTTTCTCTCTTCTTTCTTTCTTTATTGCTTTTCTATTTTTATTACTTAAATTTTTTTTAATAATTATTTTTTAATTTAATTCAATGACTTTTAATAACTTTTAACTTTTAATAACGTTTAATTTAATTTAATTTAATTTTAATAACTTTTTAATTTAATAACTAAATAATAACTTTTTAATAACTTTTAATAACATTTTAATTTGATTTAATCTTCTTCTTTCTTTCTTTTTCTCCCTTTAATTCTGGGTCGTGTGGATGACAGGCCCCTGGTGCTCCAGCCAGGCATCAAGGCTATGCCTCAGAGGTGGGAGAGGCAAGTTCAGGACATTGGTCCACAAGAGACCTCCCAGCTCCACGTAATATCAAATGGCAAAAGTCTCCCACAGGTCTTCATCTCAACGTCAAGACCAAGCTCCAGTAAACAAACAGCAAGCTACAGTGCTGGCCACCCTATGCCAAACAACTAGCAAGACAGGAACACAACCCCACCCATTAGCAGAGAGGCTGCCTAAAATCATAATAAGGCCACAGACACCCCAAAACACACCACCAGACGTGGACCTGCCCACCAGAAAGACAAGATCCAGTCTCATCCACCAGAACACAGGCAATAGTCCCCTCCACCAGGAAGCCTACACAACCCACTGATCTAACATTAGCCACTGGGGGCAGACACCAAAAACAATGGGAACTACGAACCTGCAGGCTGCGAAAAGGAGACCACAAACACAGTAAGTTAAGCAAAATGAGAAGACAGAGAAACAAACAACAGATGAACGAGCAAGGTAAAAACTTACGAGACCTAAAAAATGAAGAGAAAATAGGCAGTCTACCTGAAAAAGAATTCAGAATAATGATAGTAAAGATGATCCAATATCCTGGAAATAGAATGGAGAAAATACAAGAAACATTTAACAAGGACCTAGAAGAACTAAAGAGCAAACAAACATGGGCTTCCCTGGTGGCACAGTGGTGGAGAATCTGCCTGCCAATTCAGGGGACATGGGTTTGAGACTTGGTCTGAGAAGATCCCACATGCTGGGAGCAACTAGACCTGTGAGACACAACTACTGAGTCTGCACGTCTGGAGCCTGTGCTCTGCAACAAGAGAGGCCGCGACAGTGAGAGCCCCGTGCACCACGATGAAGAGTGGTCCCCACTTGCCGCAACTAGAGAAACCCCTTGCACAGAAACAAAGATCCAACACAACCAAAAATAATAAATAAATAAATAAATAAATAAATAAATAAATAAATAAATTTTTAAAAAAGAGCGAACAAACAATGATGAACAACACAATAAATGAAATTAAGAATTCCCTAGAAGGATCAATAGCAGAATAAATGAGGCAGAAGAAAGGATAAGTGACTTGGAAGATAAAATAGTGGAAATAACTACTGCAGAACAGAATGAAGAATAAAGAATGAAAAGATTTGAGGACAGTCTCAGAGACTTCTGGGACAACATTAAATGCACCAGCATTCGAATTAAAGGGGTTGCAGAAGAAGAAGAGAAAAGAAAGGGACGGAGAAAATATTTGAAGAGATTATAGTTGAAAACTTCCCTAATAAGGGAAAGGAAATAGTTAATCAAGTCCAGGAAGCACAGAGAGTTCCATACCGGACAAATCCAATGAAGAACACGCCAAGACACATATTAATCAAACTATCAAAAATTAAATATAAAGAAAAAATATTAAAAGCAGCAAGTGAAAAACAATAAATAACATACAAGGGAATCCCCATACGGTTAACAGCTGATCTTTCAGCAGAAACTCTGCAAGCCAGAAGGGAGTGGCAAGACATATATAAAGTGATGAAGGAGAAAAACCTACAACCAGGATTACTATATCCAGCAAGGATCTCATTCAGATCTGATGGAGAAATTAAAACCTTTACAGACAAGCAAAAGCTAAGAGAATTCAGCACCACAAAACCAACTTTACAACAAATGCTAAAGGAACTTCTCTAGGCAGGAAACACAAGAGAAGGAAGAGACCTACAATAAAAAACCAAAAACAATTAAGAAAATGGAAATAGGAACATACATAGCAATAATTACCTTAAATGTAAATGGATTAAATGCTCCAACCAAAAGACATAGACTGGCTTAATGGATACAAAAACAAGACCCGTATATATGCAGTCTGCAAAAGCCCCACTTCAGATCTAGGGACACATACAGACTGAAAGTGAGGGGATGGAAAAAGATATTCCATGCAAATGGAAATCAAAAGAAAGCAGGAATAACAATTCTCATATCAGACAAAATAGACTTTAAAATAAAGACTATTACAAGAGACAAAGAAGGACACTATATAATGATCAAGGGATCAATCCAAGAAGAAGATATAACAACTATAAATATTTATGCACCCAACAGAGGAGCACCTCAATACATAAGGCAAATACTAACAGCCATAAAAGGGGAAATGGACAGTAACACTATCATAGTAGGGGACTTTAACACCCCACTTTCACCAATGGACAGATCATCCAAAATGAAAATAAATAAGGAAACACAAGCTTTAATGATACATTAAACAAGATGGACTTAATTGATATTTATCGGACATTCCATCCAAAAACAACAGAATACACTTTCTTCTCAAGTGCTCATGGAACATTCTCCAGGATAGATCTTATCTTGGGTCACAAATCAAGTCTTGGGAAATTTAAGAAAATTGAAATAGTATCAAGTACCTTTTCTGACAAGAATGCTATGAGATTAGATATCAATTACAGGAAAAAGTCTGTAAAAAACACAAACACATAGAGGCTAAACAATACACTACTTAATAACTAAGAGATCACTGAAGAAATCAAAGAGGAAATCAAAAAATACCTAGAAACAAATGACAATGAAAAGACAATGACCCAAGACCTATGGGATGCAGCAAAAGCAGTTCTAATAGGGAAGTTTATAGCAATACAATCCTACCTTAAGAAACAAGAAACATCTCAAATAAACAACCTAACTTTACACCTAAAACAATTAGAGAAAGAAGAACAAAATAACCCCAAAGTTAGCAGAATGAAATAAGTCATAAGGATCAGGTCAGAAATAAAAGAAAAAGAAATGAAGGAAACGATAGCAAAGATCAATAAAACTAAAAGCTGTTTCTTTGAGAAGATAAACAAAATTGATAACACATTAGCCAGACTCATCAAGAAAAAAAGGGAGACGACTCAAATCAATAGAACTAGAAATGAAAAACGAGAAGTAACAACTGACACTGCAGAAATACAAAGGATCATGAGAGATTAGTATAAGCAACTATGCCAATAAAAAGGACAACCTGGAAGAAATGGACAAATTCTTAGAAATGCACAACTTTCTGAGGCTGAACCAGGAAGAAATAGATAATATGAACAGACCAATCACAAGCACTGAAATTGAAACTGTGATTAAAAATCTTCAAACAAACCCAAGTTCAGGACCAGATGGCTTCACAGGCGAATTCTCTCAAACATTTAGAGAAGCACTAACATGTATCCTTCTCAAACTCTTCCAAAATATAGCAGAGGGAGGAACAGTCCCAAACTCATTCTACAAAGCCACCATCACCCCAATACCAAAACCAGACAAAGACGTCACAGAGAAAGAAAACTACAGGCCAATATCACTGATGAACATAGATGCAAAAATCCTCAACAAAATACTAGCAAACAGAATCCAACAGCACATTAAAAGGATCATAGACCATGATCAAGTGGGGTTCATCCCAGGAATGCAAGGATTTTTCAATATACTCAAATCAATCACTGTGATACACCATATTAACAAATTGAAGGAGAAAAACTACATGAGCATCTCAATAGATGCAGAGAAAGCTTTTGACAAAATTCAACACCCATTTATGATAAAACTCTCCAGAAAGTAGGCATAGAGGGAACTTACCTCAACATAATAAAGGCCATATATGACAAACACACAGCCAACGTCATTCTCAATGGTGAAAAACTGAAATCATTTCCACTAAGATCAGGAACAAGACAAGGTTGTACACTCTCATCACTATTATTCAACGTAGTTTTGGAAGCTTTAGCCCCAGCAATCAGAGAAGAAAAAGAAATAAAAGAAATCCATATCAGAAAAGAAGAAGCAAAGCTGTCACTGTTTGCAGATGACATGATACTATACATAGCAAATCCTAAAGATGCTACCAGAAAACTACTATAGCCAATCAATGAATTTGGTAAAGTAGCAGGATACAAAATTAATGCACAGAAATTTCTTGCATTCCTATACACTAATGATGAAAATCTGTAAGTGAAATTAAGAAAACACTCCAATTTTCCACTGCAACAAAAAGAATAAAATATCTAGGAATAAACCTACCTAAGGAGACAAAAGACCTGTATGCAGAAAATTATAAGACACTGATGAAAGAAATTAAAGGTGATGCAAACAGATGGAGAGATATACCATGTTCTTGGATTGGAAGAATGAACATTGTGAAAATGACTCTACAACCCAAAGCAATCAACAGATTCAACGCAATCCCTGTCAAACTACCACTGGCATTTTTCACAGAGCTAGAACAAAAAATTTCACAATTTTTATGGAAACACAATAGATTCCGAATAGCCAAAGCAATCTTGAGAAAGAAAAACGGAGCTGGAGGAATCAGGCTCCCTGACTTCAGACTATATTACAAAGCTACAATAATCAAGACAGTATGGTACTGGCACAAAAACAGAAATATAGATCAATGGAACAGGATAGACTGCCCAGAGATAAACCCACGCACATATGGTCACCTATTCTTTGATAAAGGAGGCACAAATACACAGTGGAGAAAAGACAGCCTCTTCAGTAAGTGGTGCTGGGAAAACTGGACAGGTACATGTAAAAGAATGAAATTAGAACACTCCCTAACACCGTACACAAAAATAAACTCAAAATGGAATAAAGACCTAAGTGTAAGGCCAGACACTATCAAACTCTTAGAGGAAAACATAGGCAGAACACTCTATTACATAAATCACAGCAACATCCTTTTTGACCCACCTCCTAGGGAAATGGAAATAAAAACAAAAATAAACAAGTACCACGTAATGAAACTTAAAAGCTTGTGCACAGCAAAGGAAACCATAAACAAGACCAAAAGACAACTCTCAGAATGGAGAAAATATTTGCAAATGAAGCAACTGACAAAGGATTAATCTCCAAAATTTACAAGCAGCTCATGCAGCTCAATATCTAAAAGACAAACATCCCAATCCAAAAATGGGCAGAAGACCTAAATAAACATTTCTCTAAAGAAGATATACAGATTGCCAACAAACACATGAAAGAATACTCAACATCATTAATTGTCAGAGAAATGCAAATCAAAACTACAATGAGATATCATCCCACACCAGTCAGAATGGCCCTCATCAAAAAATCTACAAACAATAATTTCTGTAGAGGGTGTGGAGAAAGGGAACCCTCTTGCACTGTTGGTGGGAATGTAAATTGATACAGCCACTATGGAGAACAGTATGGAGGTTCCTTAAAAAACTAAAAATAGAACTACTATACGACCCAGCAATCCTACTACTGGGCATATACACTGAGAAAACCATAATTCAAAAAGTGTCACTTACCACAATGTTCCTTGCAGCTCTATTTACAATAGCCAGGACGTGGAAGCAAACTAAGTGTCCAGCAACAGATGAATGGATGAAGAAGATGTGGCACATATATACAATGGAATACTACTCAGCCATATAAAGAAACGAAATTGAGTTACTTGTATTGATATGGGTGGGCCTAGTGTCTGTCATACAGAGTGAAGTAAGTCAGGAAGAGAGAAACAAATACCATATGCTAACACGTATATATGGAATCTAAAAAATAAAAAAAAATGATCATGAAGAACCTAGGGGTAAGATGGGAATAAAGACACAGACCTACTAGAGAATGGACTTGTGGATACAGGGAGGGAGAATGTTAAGCTGGGACAAAGTGAGAGAGTGGCATAGACTTATATACACTACCAAATGCAAAATAGATAGCTAGTGGGAAGCAGCCGCATAGCACAGGGAGATCAGCTCGGTGCTTTGTGACCACCTAGAGGAATGGGATAGGGAGAGTGGGACGGAGAGAGATGCAAGAGGGAAGAGTTATAGGGATATATGTATATGTATAACTGATTCACTTTGTTATAAAGCAGAAACTAAAACACCGTTGTAAAGCAATTATAATCCAATAAACATGTTTAAAAAAATTTTTTTTTAAATAAAACCTTTTGTACAGCAAAACTATCAACAAAATGAAAAGGCCATCTACTGAATAGGAGGTACTTTCATAAGATAGATCCGATAATGATTTAACATCCAAAATATACAAAATACTTATACAACTCAACTCAAAACATCAAATCTATTATAAAATGGACAGATGATTTAAATACACATTTTTCCAAAGAAGACATCCAAATGGCCAACAGACACATGAAATTTGCTTAGCATTAGTAATCTCCAGGGAAATACAAATCAAAACCAAAATGAGATGTTATCTTACATTGTCAGAATGGCTATTATCAAAAGACTAATAATAAATGTTGGCAAGGGGCTTCCCTGGTGGCACAGTGGTTAAGAATCCACCTGCCAATGCAGGGGACATGGGTTGGAGCCCTGGTTGGGGAAGATCTCACATGCCACGGAGCAACTAAGCCTGTGTGCTTCAACTACTGTGCCTGTGCTCTAGAGCCCACAAGTCACAACTACTGAGGCCCGTGTGCCACAACTACTGAAGTCCGCACACCTAGAGCCCATGCTTCTCAATAAGAGAAGCCACCGCAATGAGAAGCCCGTGCACTGCAATGAAGGGCAGCCCTCTCTCTCAGCAACTGGAGAAAACCCACATGCAGCAGCGAAGACCCAAGGCAGCCAAAAATTAAATAAATGAATAAATAAATAAATTTATTTTAAAAATAAATAAATAAATGTTGGCAAGGATGTGGAGAAAAGGAAAACCTTGTGCACTGTTGGTGGGGATGTAAATTGGTGCAGCCACTATGGACAATAGAATAGAGGTTCCCCCCAAAATTAAAATATAGTTACCACACAATCCAGCAATTCTACTCCTGGATATTTTCCCAATGAAAACAAAAACACTAATTCAAAAAGATATGTGTACCCTTATGTCATTGAAGCATTCTTTACAATAGCAAAGATATGGAAGCAACCTAGATGCTCTTTGATAGATGAATGGATAAAGAAGATGCAGTATACATGTACAATGCAGTATCAGCCAGCCATAAAAAATGAAATCCTGCCATTTGTGACAACATAGATGGACCTGGAGGGTATTATGTTAAGTGACATCAATCAGGCAGAGAAAGACAAATACTGCATGATTTCACTTATATGTGGAATCTGGAAAAAAAAAGAACAAATGTAACAGAACAGGGACAGATTAATAGATACAGAGAACAAACAGGTGGTTGACATAAAGGAGGAATGTCAGAAGATGAGAGAAATTGGTGAGGAGATTAAGAGGAAAAAAACACAACAGATTTTTTCACATTAATTTTGTATTCTACAACTTTACTGAATTTATTAGTTGTAATCAACTTTTTCTCAAGGAGTATTAAGGGTTTTCCATACATAGTATCTGTCTTCTGTAAACAGTGAGAATCTTGCTGCATCCTTTCCAACTGGATGTCTTTTATTTTTTTGTTTTCTCAATTACTGTGGTTAGGATTCCAATACTATGTTGAATAAAAGTGGTGAGAGTGGGCATTCTTGTCTTGTCCCTGATCTTAGAGAAAATGCTTTCATCTTTTTGCCATTGAGTATAATGTTAGATGTGGGCTTGTCATATATGGCCATTATTTTGTTAAGGAATTGTTCCTTTATATGCACTCTTTTGAGATTTTTACCAAAAATAGATGTTAAACTGTTCAAAAGCTCTTTCTGCCTCAATTGAGATGAATATTTGATTTTTATTGTTCAATTTGTTAATGTGGTGTATCATAATTTTTGATTTGCAGATGTTGAAACATCTTTGCATCCCTGGGATAAATCCCTTTTGATCATGGTGTATGATCCTTTTAATGTATTGATGGATTAGGTTTGCTAATATTTTATTGAGGGATTTTGCATCTGTATTTATCAGAGTTATTGACCTGTAATTTTCTTTTTTTTGGTGTCTTTGTAAGAATTCTTTTCTCTTCAATTTTTTGGAATAGTTTGAGAAAGTTTTGTAGAATCACTGGTGTAGACTGGTCCTGGAATTTTGCATGTTTGGAGGTTTTTGATTATTGATTTAATTTCATTACTAGTGATCAGTCTGTGCAGATTTTCTATTTCTTCCTGATTCAGTTCTTGAAAGATTGTACATTTTTAGGAATTTATCCATTTCATCTTGGTTGACCAATTTGTTGACATGTAATTGTTTGTAGCAGTCGCTCATGATCTTTATATTTCTGTGGTGTCAGTTGTATCTTCTCTTTCACTTGCAATTTTATTTATTTTGTTCCTCTTTCTTTTTTACATGATGAGTATGGCTAAAAGTTTATCATTTTTTTAATCCTTTCACAGAACCAGCTCTTATTTTCATTGATCTTTTATATGGTTTTAGTCTCTATTTCATTTATTTTCACTCTCATCTTTATTATTTCCTTCTTTCTACTAACTTTTGATATTGTTTGTTCTTCTTTCTGTAGTTTCTGTTGGTGTAATTTAGTTTGTTTTTTTTTTTTTTGAGATATTTTTGTTTCCTTATGTAAGCCTGTATGTCTATAAAGTTCCCTCTTAGATTTTCATTTGTGTATCCAATAGATTTTGGATCATTGTGCTTCCATTTTTATTTGTCTCAAGTTTTTCTGTTTTTTTCATTTCTTCAATAACCCATTGGTTGTTTAGTAATGTGTTATTCAGACTCCACATGTTTGTGGGTTTTGCAGTATTTTCCTTGTAGTTGATTTCTAGTCATATTTTTGTCATCAGAAAAGATGCTTGGTATGATTAGAATTTTCTTAAACTTTTTGAGACTTGTTTGGTAGCCTGACAGTTGGTCTATCCTAGAGAAAAGTTCATGTGTACCTGAAAAAGAATGTGTATTCTTCTATTTTTGTAGCAAATGTTCTGTGTGTCTCTATTAAGACAGAGTTGTCTAAGGTGTCACTTAAAGCCGATGTTTCTTTTTGATTTTCTGCCTGGAGCCATTGATGTAAGTGGTGTTAAAGTCCTCTACTATTATTGTGTTACTGCCATTTTTCTCCCTTTGTGTCTGTGAATATTTGCCTTATGTATTTAGGTGCTCCTATGTTGGGTGTATATATAGTTGCAAGTGTTATATCTTCTTGTTGGATTAATCCCTTTATGTAATGCTTTCCTTTGTCTTGTTAATCTTTGTTTTAAAAATCTGTCTCGTCTGATATAAGTATTGCTACCTTAGCTTTCTTTTCCTTTTCATTTGCATGTAATATTGTTTTTCACCTCCTCACTTCCAGTCTATGTGTAACTTTAGGCCTGAGTGTATTTCTTGTAGGCATTATATATATATATATATGTCTTATACTGTATCCATTCAGTCATTCTATGTCTTTTGATGGTGTGTTTAGTCCATTTAAATTTAAAGCAGTTATTGATTTGTATGTACTTACTGTCATTTTGTTAATTGTTTGGGTTTTTTTTTTTTGTAGTTCTTTTTTGTTCCTTTGATCTTTTTTTGCTCTCTTCGCTTGTGATTTGATAACATTTTTTAGTGTTATGCTTGTTTTCCTTTCTCTTTGTTTTTTGTGTATCTCTTACAGATTTTTTTTTTTTACCATGAGGTTCTTATATAGCAGCCTATTTATATTGTCTTCTATTTTAAGCTCACTTAAATTTGAGCACATTCTAAAAGCATTACATTTTTATTTACCCCCATGGTTCATGTTTTTGATATCATATTTTATGTTTTAAAAATTTTATTTATTCTTTACCCTATTATTGTAGATATAGACAATTTGACTACTTTTGTCTTTTAACCTTCATACTAGCTATATAAGTAGGTGATTCAATACCCTTTACTATGTTTGAATTTTCCAGTGAGATTTTTTAAAGTTATTTTTATATGTCTAGTTATGATCTTTTCTGTTTAAAGCTTGTTTAACATTTCTTCTAATGTTGGCTTAGTGGTAAGGAATTCCTTTAGCTTTTGCTTGTCTGAGAAGCTCTTTATCTCTCCTTCAATTCTGAATGATAATTTTGCCAGGTAGAGTTTAAAATTTAAGTTTTTTTTTTTTTTTTTCTTTTCAGCACTTTGAATTAGTCCTACCACTCCCTTCTGGCCTTTAAAGTTTCTCCTGAACAGTCAGTTGAAATTCTTGTGGGGGTTCACTTTTATGTAACTAATTGTTTTTCTCATGTTGCTTTTTAAGTTCTCTGTTTAACTTTTTACAAGTTAATTATAGTGTGTCTTGGTGTGTGTCTCTTTGGGTTTAACTTGTTTGGGACTCTCTGCTTCCTGAACTGGAATGTCTCTTTCTTTTGCCAGGTTAGGAAAGTTTTCAGACATTATTTCTTCAAACACATTTTCTCTCCCTTTCTTTTTCTCTTCTTCTAGGACTCCCTCAATGTGAATGTTAGCACTGTTGATTTCCCAGAGGTCTCTTAAACTATCTTCATTTTTTAATTTATTTTTTATTTTTGATGTTTTGATTAGGTGATTTTTACTACCTGTCGTCCAGTTCACTGATCTATTCTTCTGCATCTTCTAATATGCTGGAGATTGTATTCTTTACTTCAGTTATGGTATTCTTCAACTTTTTTTTTGTATTTTTTATCTTTCTTGAAGTTCTCACTATGTTTCTCCATTGTCCTCCTGAGTTCATTGAGTATTTTTATAACCATTATTTTGAACCCTTTATCTGGTAGACTACTTATTTCTGTTTCATTTAGTTCTTTTTCTGAGGTTTTGTCTTGCTCTTTCATTTGGGACATACTTCTTTGTTTCCTCAGTTTGCTTAACTCTGTTTCTATATATTAGGTAGATCAGCTATATATCCCAGTTTTGAAGGAGTAGCTTTATGTAGAAGATGTCCTATGGGGCCCAGTAGCACAGTCAGCCCTGGTTGCAAGGTGCTCCAGGAGTGTCCCTTAAGTGGGCTGCATGCACCTCCCTTTTGTAACTAAGCCATGACTTTGTGAGTGTGCTAGTGTACCCAGTCGCTTGCTGGTGTGCCTGGCATAAGCATTGGCCATAACTGTTTCAGGTGCTCTGCTGTGTAGGACTGGCCCCCAGGGAAAGAATTACTTTCACAGGATTCCACTGCTGGCCAAGGGTATCCACCAGGTGTGGTGAGGCAGGGGACAGTTTGTAGGGGTTCCGCTGTGGCCAAGATTTCCTGTCAGGTGTGGTGGAGGAAAGACTGCTTTGGAGGGGCTCTGTTGTTGGCCAGGGATGCCCACCAGGAGTGTGAACTGGGCAGCCAATTTGGAGGAGTAACAGCTAGAGTGAGTTCATAGGTGGGCCTGACGCACACAAGCAGCACTAGTAGGATAGATGTGGTGAGTCAGGAATGATGCCCACTAGTGTAGGGCCAACTAGGCAGAAGTTGAGCAAAAACTCTGGTGCCCACTAGCACCTCTGCACCTGGAGAAAGATCTAACATATCCCTGCCTCCCCAGCACCTGCCCCCAAGTTAGTCAATGAATCTCCTACATGTACGACCTGTACACCTTTCAAACAGCTGCCACTGCACTGGAACTCCAAGTGAGTATATTTTGGCCTGCACCCTTTAAGAGTGGTGTCTTTTTTTTTAAATATTAATTAATTTATTTATTTTGGCTGTACTGGGTCTTCGTTTCTGTGTGAGGGCTTTCTCTAGTTGCGGCAAGTGGGGGCCACTCTTCATCGCGGTGCGCGGGCCTCTCACTATCGCGACCTCTCTTGTTGCAGAGCACAGGCTCCAGACGCGCAGGCTCAGTAATTGTGGCTCACGGGCCCAGCCGCTCCGCGGCATGTGGGATCTTCCCAGACCAGGGCTCGAACCCGTGTCCCCTGCATTGGCAGGCAGATTCTCAACCACTGCGCCACCAGGGAAGCCCAAGAGTGGTGTCTTATTTCTTACAGTTCTCTGGATCTCCCGGACATAAGTCCCACTGGTTTTCAAAGCCAGATGTTATAGGGGCTCATTTTCCTGGTGCAGGTCCACTTGCCTGTGGATACTGATGTGCGGTTTGGATCCCTCACTCCTCAGAGAGGACTTCCATGGTTGTGATATCCTTCTGACTGTGGATTGCCACACCAAAGGTGTGGGTCCCATTCAGACCACATCTCTGCCCCTCCCATATGTCTCAATGTATTTTTTTTGTTTTATGCTTAGTTGTGGAAAATCTTTTCTACCAGTCTTCAGATAATTCTCAGAGAGTCACTCTATGTGTAGTTGTAGTTTTAGTGTGTCCGTGGAAGGAGGCAAGTCCAGGATCTTCCTACTTGACCATCTTGTTCCCTTCCCTCAGAAAGTCAAAAGGGAACATAATGTAATGTAGGCAGGAATCAAAAGAGTAAGATGGTTGAGATATAAAGTTTAAAATAAATTAAAAATGCCACCACAATATTATAAAAAGTATTAACAACAGTACTGAAAAATGTTTCTGCTGTTTGAAAGAAGCATCAGAATTTTTCTCATAATGTTGATAAATAGGACAAAGTACACAATTTAGAGTATAATGGAAAACATAAAGCTCTTCCCAGGAAAGACTACAGAAGTTACAATTTTGCATAAAATTTCAAAGTTCATGGATTCTCAAAAATAAAATATAATTTATGGACCTCAGGTGAAGATTTTCTTATACTAAAATAAATTATTAGAAAAGCAATACAAGTACCTAGATATACCTACATAAAACATCTGAATTTTGCTGTTAACAAAGGAGTATTATAAGCATTCAGGAAAAAACAAAAAACAAAAAAACCCAAAAACACAAGAAAACCCAAACTGCAAAGTTGCAGTGCTAACTTCAAACCAGGGAGTTCAGGGAGTACTCAGATGTGCCTGTATTTGTAAGGCTCTGTTTGGCATCTGTTTAAAATAGGGATAGGGAAGAAGATTTCTTCTGGAGTTTAGGAAAGCATAAAGACTGCCTTATTTAAGAGTTACTCTATTTATTTATAAGATAATCATCTTTCCTCTAGACAAATTTCCCCTTTGTGTGTCTACTCTTTAACTACCCTGAAGTCATCTGAAGCAAGAATCAAGTTTTCTTTATCACTTTATTCCTCTATACTTTAGAAATATTTTCTGGTAGATTCTAACTCTGATAATAGTGGCCAGATAGCAAAGAAGGGAAGTAATACACGTCTCAATAATCAGAATTTCTGGGGCAAACAAGGTCTAATTTTAGATGAAGCAACAGGTGAAGCTTAGAGCAGTTGGTTACTGTTGACTTTGTCCATCTATCAAGTCTATTTTTTTTTTGAAAACCTGCCTCCCTCACTCTGGTTTCATGTTGTTCCTAATGTAACTGTCAATTACAGTGTCTTTCTCCACCCTAGCCCCAACGATTGAGATGGAGCCTTCACTGGGTCAGACATAGACCTCCAACATACTAGGAAAATGATTGGTTTGAGAATAATCATGTGACCAGATAAAGTTAATCTGAGTTTAGTGGGTTTTGGATATATTGGAGACAGAAATTTGTTTTCCTCTGCCAGTGCTAAAGTGAATAATATGAATCTTGCTCAGAGACCAAACACTCTTTTATTTGGAAAGGTAGAAACAATGCAAATATCCATCAATGGATAAATGAATAAACAAATTGTGGTATATACATGCAATGGAATATTATTCAGCCATAAAAAGCAATAAAGTACTGATACATACTACAATATGGATGCACCTTGAAAACATTATGCCAAGTGAAAGAAGCCAGACACAAAAGAACACACATTGTAGATTCCTTTTATATGAAATACCCATAATAAGTAAATCCATAGAAACAGAGAGCAAGTTGGTAGTTGTCAGTGATGAGAAAGAGGAAAGAATGGGGTGTAACGCTTTATAGATATAGGATATTATTTTGGGGTGATCAAAATGTTTTGGAACTAAATAGAAGTGATGGTTCCACAACATTGTGAATAATAAATGCCACTGAATTGTTCACTTTAAAATGGTTAATTTTAGGTTATGTGAATGCTACCTCAATTAAAGAAAAAAAAAAAAACCTAAAGTGCAGTTGCTAACAGATCCATGCATAGAACCTGGATCATCTGGCTTCCACTACATTGTACAGCAGAGTCTTGATTACCTGGCTAAACAGTTTAGACTTAATCTGGTAGGAAATATGATGCCAGTTGATATTTTTAAGAGAGTAAGAGATATTTTATGATTGATTGTTTAGATGACTTTGCTGTACTGCTTATTATGTGTTATTCCCTGGACACTCAGTGTCCTCATCTGTAAACAAGAAATAGTCTATACTCTTCAGTTATCTAGAGGAGCAAACCATAATAATTCATGTACATTCCAAGGACATGTCTGACACTTGGCAGACATGTCCTTGGACATGTCTGAATTGCTACAGCACACACAGTTGCCACCATAAAATTCCATGATATTTTCTAGTTATTTCATGCAGATAAACCTTCTCTTCCCAACAACGTAGTTAATACCTTAAAAACAAAGGTTATGGATTATACTTCTTTAATCTTTGGCAACATTAAAATCTGTAATAAACATGAAATAAGTAGTTAAAGATCAGTTATTTTCTAACTTTTATCCTTAGTTTTTTTAATAGTGAATTTTATTTTATGGACTTTATTCCTATCTTGTAATGCAACTTTCCCTGACTTTCCCACTTATTTATGGATTTCCTTCACATCCATTAATTCACAAAGAAAAAGAGTGGCAAATGAAAATGTGATAATACAAAGGACCTGTGTTTTTCTTATTACATCTCAACACTATATTCTTCCATTTATTCCTTTTCTTGTAGCCTTATTAATCACAAGTCTTAAAATAGTATTCTTATTCTTTGTATTCTCTCAACTTCTAACTGGATAATTCTAGGTGAGCTTATGGCATATACACTTTTTGATTCCCTTCCAGTTTGCCCGTCCTCCTAACTCTCCCTGTTCTCAGATCTAAGTAGAGAGTGGGTGTATACTGAGAGCCAAATCCCTGTACTCAGAGTTACTAAAGGTTGCAAACTATGTCCCCAAAAGAATGTCATCTTCTTTTCTTATTTTCCTGCAGCTTTTTTACCCAACAAACAACTTTCTTAGGAAAAGAGTCAATTCAATTAAACAAATACATAAGTTTAAATATAAACCTAACTTCTAGAAGTCCAGGGATAAAAATAATCTCATCATCAAGCATCAGACAGTCTGGGACTTCCTTAGAGGTCCAGTGTTAAGAATCTACATTACAATGCAGGAGACGCAGGTTTGATTCCTGGTCGGGGAACTAAGATCCCATATGCTGCGGGGCAACTAAGCTCACGTGCCACAGCTACTGAGCCTGTGTGTAGCAACTATTGAACCCGTGTGCTCTAGAGCCTATGCACCACAGCTAGAGAGCCAACATGCCACAAGTACTGAGCCTGCACACTCTGGAACCCATGTGCCACAACTAGAGGGAAGCCAGTGTACTGCAATGAAAGATTCTACATGTTGCAATGGAGATCCCACATGCTGCAACTAAGACCTGATGCAGCCAAATAAATAAATATTTTAAAAATAAACCAGACAGTCTAAGAGATGATACCATGACATAAATAACTCTAGGACTAAAATAGAGGTACATGTGAGTTAACTCAACTCTGCTTATAATGATAAGGTGGTGAAAGTAATGAAGGACTTGGACATGCTTAAGAAAATAAGAAGTTTGAAAATAGATTCCAAGGCTGTGTGGACACTTCAGGCAAATGCTAAGGTTGGAATGCAGAGATAGTGCAATGGGTGAAAGTAAAGGGAATAAGTGTGGATGGGGAGGTAAAATGGTAAGGATGGAAGGTAATGGGATTGTGATTTCTGAGTAATATCTGCCTCTTAGGGTGATTGTGAGGATCGATGTGAAAATATTGTTATCTTAATGTCTAGCACTTGGTAAGAAAGCAATAAATGTTACATGGGTCTCAATATACTCACAGGAATTTAATTATCTGTTCTGATGTTCACTTTTAAAATCTAGAGCAGTCAAATTTTGGCATTCCATTACCATGTTTAGCAAGTACTATTAAAATTACTTTCCTTTAATGACAATGATATGCCTATAAACAAGAGAGCGATTTCTTAATATTTACCTTCTTATATGTGTCCCCTATAAATATATAATATATAGAGATATATAACATATAATTGTATGAAATGTGAACATGTAATGTGTATATGATGCATAATTTATGTATGGTGCATACAGTATATCATATGATACTTATATAGTGTATATATATTACAGTAGGATGCTACACATATATGAACCCTACTGTATTACTCTTCTGCAACTTGATTTTTTAAATTCAACATTATGCTTTTAAAATCTATTCTTGTTCATGTGTGCTATGATTAATTTATTTGTACTGCTGTTTACTATTCCATTACATGAATATACCACAGGGGAGGTATCAACTGTATTGTTAATGTTTTACTTCTCAAACTGGGTATGTGTGCACAAACATTAACTGTATTATTCATTTTACCTCTTTGTAAGTGGTAAATATTTTCTAATAAATTTAACAGAAAAAATAAGTTATCCAATGTCTGATTTCATTCAGTCTTCCATAGAGACAAAAATCATGTACTGTGCAAACTTGTAGTGTCACCTAAGACTTCTCTGATTTATCTTGGGAGATATTCCTTTAAAACACCGCCATATGCTCCTGACATCCTTGGAGCTAAGATGGTGTGGAGCTTTATCTCAGGTTGTGGAGGCAGGGAAGAGAGTTAAAGAGGCAAGGTAATCAAAATGGGGGAAAAAAGCAGATATATTCAAAGGTTTACAATGAATCACACATAAAATTAAATTTTTTTAACTGGTTAGATTCTACTTATTCTTCTTGTTCAACTTAGGTTTCATATATGTTTGTACATTAGAAAGATATTTAGTTTTGTTAAATTTACATTTATTGGGGATTTCTTGAAGGATATGTAAGGAGAAAACAAATGCAGTAATATAATACTGAAATTAAAAAAAAATAAGATTGCAAATGCCACTGTGTATAGAAATGCTCCTTATAAGATTAAATTTACCAGATACAATAAATTTATCTTTGGTCATACAAGTCAAATAACTTTAATACAGGAAAGAAAATAAATAGGCTAGGAGTGATCAAGATAAGCAAGAGAGGATTTACCAATGCTCCCACTGAATTTAGATCTGTGTTACTTATCTGTTTATCTTTGTTGAGGATATAATATGGTCATGTAATTTCAGCCATAATTTGTCTAATTATTGTTTTGCTCTGCTTTGCTTCCTCAGTTTCCTCCAAAATTAAGCATTTTTTTTTTTTTGTCTTAGTTTAATTTCCATGGTGATCTGTACCTTTCTGGATGATTCCTGATTCTAACATTTGCTTTCAACTGTATTCACTATTAGTAGCATGCTAAACATCCCCATATGCCAAGAGGGACAGTTCTCCTTCTTGCTCTGGATGCCTAACCAAAATTAATTCAAAGAACAGAAAAGGAATAATACATCTCTTTGGATATTACCTTAATAGAATTTCATATCAGAGTCACACATTTGTCTATAAAATTTTCTATAAAGGCTTATGTATAATATTTTCAAAATGTTTCTCAGGGAATGTTTTATGGGTATTGAACTGCACCTACAAATTAAATGGTCCTGTGTGTGTGTGTGTGTGTGTGTGTGTGTAAAAGCTAAATGTTTATGTTTATGTTTTTAAAATGAATCCCAGTATATCACAGAATGAACTCCTAACATTTACAAGAAATTTTTTTAGTGGTTATAAGAAACAATCTCTTTCTTTCCTGCAGTGCTGATTGAGTGTGTTCCATGGAGCACTAACAATTCCCCAGCTTATCTGCAGCCTTGTTTATGTTCCAAGATAATGTACATGGCAATGCAGATGTCTCTTCTTTGCAGGATTTAATAATTCACTCATAATGTTTAATCAAAACTAGACACCACCTCAATGTGATCTCATCACAAACTATGCTGGTCTTCCCAGTAACATTGACAAGATTTTTTTTTTAATGCAGGAGAAAATAGATGCAGTAGACAAAATTTGAGAAACACCATCCTAAATCATGGTGTTTTGTCCAAAATTACAAGTCAAGAAATGATTAAAAAAAAAACCCACAAAGTTCAGAAGCCTGGTTTTTGGCAATTCCCATCAAAAAGTCTAAAAATGATGCATATCTTTTCACTTGGCAATTCCACTTCTAGAAATTTATTTTAAGGATATTATCTCAGATATACAGATTTACAACTGTGGGATGTTCATCACAGTCCTCTTCATAAGAGTGAAGCCTTTAAAAAACTAATGTCCAACACAGGGACTTGGTTAAATGTTACTGTTAAATATGAACCAAAAAAAGTGTGGCCGTAGAAAAATATTTCATGGTAAAAGGAAATAGCATAGACTGCTACTTGGCAGTATCCATGATCCCTTGCTCTCCTGTAATAAAACCTTGACTTTATTTAGGATAAAAAAAAGACCAGATAAAAACTAAAAGTACTGACCAATGATATGTAAGTGAATATTGTTTGATGAGCTTCAAGGAGAGCTTTTTAAAGAATACAGATATAGCTTCCATCTGAAGCTCCTTTGGTCTCCTTGCGTTTTTCTCTAATTCTAACCTGTAAAACAGACTGAGTTGTGGCTGAGTTTTAGCAATTCTTTTGTGACCTAGAAAATGGAGTCCACATGTAAAGACATAATAAAGCAAAAAGACAGAGGAAGCCTAGATTCCTGAGAGTTTGTGGAGAACTATTCAATTCTGGAATTCTTTATGTGAAAAGAAAAAACCTCCTAATTTATTTAAGCAACAATTATTATGTCTCTGTTAAAAGAAATTGAATGAAATTTTTAGTTGACATAACAGACTACCTGTTATGTCAGAAAGTAATAAAATAATAATTAATAATTATAATAAAAAAGTAATAATATAATAATTCAATTTTATTTTTGAAAACATGTATATATACATATATACATAAACATATGCATTATGTACACATACACATATATACACATAGACTAAAGCATGGTAAGAGTTGTATAAAAATGTTGATTGTAGTTAAGGAGACTACAGGTAATTTTTTGTATGATTTTTGTTTATTTGAAAACATACTAAAATTGAAACTTTATATATATGTATAAATATATATGACTATAATTTAAAATTCACCAATAAGATTAAACTCACAAAACACTAGGCACCCTAGTCTCAATTGCAATAAAGGCAGAACCCCAGGTCTGTTCTCCTCTTTCCACAACCTTGCTGTGTGGTCTCAGGCATGCTGTGTATCCTCCAGGATCTATGAGCAATAAACCTTGTTTTTTCAAAGTCCCCTGACAGTTGTTGCTGAATTGCATCTTATAGTCATAATAAGAACCACAAGGGATGGTCAAACCACAATATTGGCTCCAGTTGAGGAAATGTCAATGGGGGTCTGTCACAATTAGTATGGGCCCAAGTGAGTGCTTCAGGCAATTCTAGCCAACAGCATCACTATCAATAGGTTGAGACCAACAGAAAATAGAATTACCAAACAGCCAGGAATCAATTAACAAAATGTAATAGTAAGTCCATACCTATCAATAATTACTTTAAATGTAAACGGACTAAATTCTCCAATAAAAGACAAAGAGTAGAACTGCCCTGGTGGCACAGTGGTTAAGAATCATCTGCCAATGCAGGGGACATGGGTTCAAGCCCTGGTCCAGGAAGATCCCACATGCCACAGAGGAATTAAGCCTGTGAGTCACAACTACTGAGCCCGAGTGCCACAACTACTGAAACCCATGCGCCTAGAGCCTGTGCTCCGCAACAAAGAGAAACCACCACAATGAGAAGCCTGTGCACCGCAATGAAGAGTAGCCCCCACTCGCCACAACTAGAGAAAGCCCACACACAGCAACAAAGACCCAACGTGGCCAAAAATAAATAAATAAATAAATTTATATTGAAAAAAAGACAAAGAGTAGATGAGTGGATTTTATTAAAAAGCTCCAACTGTATTCTGCCTACAAGAGACTCACTTCAGCTTTAAAGATATACACAGACTAAAAGTGAAGGGATAGAAAAAGATATTTTATGTGAATGAAAGTCAAAGAAAGCAGGGGTTGTTATATAGACTTTAAGCCAAAGACTGTAACAAGAGACAAACAAGGTCATTATATAATGACAGAGGGATTAATCTATCAAGAAGATATAATGCTTGTAAATATTTATGCAACCAACATTGGAGCACTTATACATATAAAGGAAATAACAAATCTGAACGGAGATATAGACAGCAATGCAATACTAACAGGGCATTTCAACATCCCACTTTTAACAAAGGATAGATCATCCAGACAGAAAATCAATGAGGAAATGTTGGACGTAATGTACATGTTAGACCAGATAAACCTAACAGACATATATAGAACATTTCATCTGGCAGCAGCAGAATACACATTATTTCAAGCAAACATGGAACATTCTCTGAGATAGATCATGTGTTAGGTCACAATACAAGTCTTGGCAAATTTAAGAAGATTGAAATCATACCAAGCAAATGTCATTATTTAGGATATGGTATATACGGCTTGCTAAATCTACCAAAAATTGAATTGGTTTACTATTAAATTATATTTAGGAAAAGCAAAGTTCTATGTCTGCCATTCTCTTTGTGTATAAATAAATTTCAGATAAATTAAAAGTTTAAGTAAAAATGAAACTATCAACTATTTAAAAATACAGGTAAATATTTTCCTTTGGAATGGAGGAAGTAACACCAGCAAAATCACAGATGAAGAGATCAATATATTTCTGCACAAAAATTGTATAAGTGCTATGCATTTGTGTATAAACAAAATTAAAATACAGATAGAGGAAGACTGTAACACATATGAAGTTTTAAAATCTTAAAACTCAATACATAAAATAAATTGGAGCATGACATCAATAAGATGGCAGAATAGGAAGCCCCCAACAACAATAATTCAACAATACACAGACCAATCCAGAAACCAGTTAAGAGGCTTCTGCACCCCACATGTGTATGAAACCAGCCACATTAGAGCCAGCAAAAAAAAAAAAAAAAAAAAAAAACTAGAAGAAGACTAGTGGCACTCCTATAACTCAACAACTAAAAAAACAATCTAGCTAAAAATGGACAAAGGACTTAAGTAGATGTTTCTCCAAAAATAGAAATATAAATGGCAAACAGGTACATGAAAAGATTCTCAGCATCATTAATCATCAGGGAAATGCAAATCAAAAACACACACCTGTGAGGATGGGCATTAAAGACAAAAAAACAAACCACAAATGTTTGCAAGGATATGGATAAATTGGAACCCTTGTTCACTATTAATGTGAATGTAAAATGGTGCATGTGATATGAAGAACAGTACAGTGGTCCCTCAAAATATTAAAAGTAGAACTACCATATGATCCATTAACCTATTCATGTATACTTTTTACAAAAGAATTAAAAATAGAATCTCAAAGAGATATTTGCACCTTCATGTTCATTGCAGCATTATTCACAATAACCAAGATGTGGAAACAACCTAAATATCCATCATGGATGAATAGATTAAATGTGGTATTTACATACAAAAAATATTATTCAGCCTTAAAAAGGAAGGAAATCCTGTTATATGCAACAACACGGATGACCCATGGGGATGTTATGCTAAGTGAAATAAGCCAGTCACAGAAAGACAAGTACTGCATGATTCTACTTATATGAGTTATGTAAAGTAGTGAAACTTAAAGAAGCAGAAAGCTGAATGGTGGTTGCCAGGGGCGGAAGGAGGGGGAAATGGGGAGTTTTGTGCAATGCCCACAGAGTTTCAGTCACACAAGGTGAAAAATTTCTAGAGATCTGTTGTATAACATTGTTTATATAATTAATAATGCTATATTGTGCACTTAAAATTTTGTTATTTGGGTAGGTTTCATGTTAACTATTTTTTCAAAAATTAAAAAACAAAATTAGATTTCATTAGAAAATGGGTAAAAGTTATGAATAGATAATAAATAACTAGTATAGAGTCTATAAATGGCAGAAAAATGTTCAGCCTCAGTATTAATCAGAGAAATCTAAATTAAACAATAAAGATATATCTCACATTTCAATCGTGAAAATTGAGAAGAAAAAGAAGAATAGTTGAAGTTAATGAGAACAGGAGGGACTAGGTATTCTCCAACCCAGGGGATGGGAGTTTAAATTAGCACAGATTTCCTACAGGACAATTTAGCATGATATATGAAAAACCATGAAAGCATACAAATGTTTTAACAGAGAAACCCCAATTTTAGTTCTTATTCTACCCTAAAGAAATACTTTAGCACCATTTCTGACATTTTGCTATAAAATTAAAATATTTAAATAATTTGATCATAACCAAAAAATTGAAAGCCACCTCAAATACAGGAGCAAGTATTTACTTAACTCCTATGCATCCACACATGGAATAAAATATTATGATTTTAAATGGTTATATAAAACTTATTTAAAGAAAATAGAAAATTGTTGAATTATAAAGCAGTACATAGTATTGCAATCCTTTTTGGAATTAAATGACAATTCAAAATTTAACCAAGGTTATTTTGAATGATGAAATTACAAAAGATTTTAATTTTATTGTGGCTTTATCTGATCTTCAAATTTTTATTACTAAAATGTGTTATCTTGGCATTATTTTTAAATTAAAATAATACAGCAAGAAAAAAATCTTAAGTGGAAAGCAAAGTTTGCATCTCATATCTCCACTTTTAACATTTAATTTAATTTATGGGAGTTAATAGTGTAATTCCCCATGTGGCATTTGTGAATTTGCATTAAAAATTATTGTGATTATTTCCCTTTGATTTTGACCGATGTAACTTTTTATCCCCAGGAACAAAAACAAGTTGTCAAAGATTATGTTTCCAAGATTTGTATAATATCCAGAAATATATGTATCTATCATAGTTTGAAAAATTTTGCCTTGTTCCTTTAGGTCCTCAGGTGTAAATCAGTGTCTTTCTCAAGTTTAACACAAAGGAAAATAGAGCACCTTGATAGATGCTATTTTACCCAGCAACATATTTGATTTTAGTCCTCATCTTTCATGCATCACTTCATTGCAAACGGTGTGCATAATTTTTATGCCTGTCATTACAGAAATGTATAAATTACTTTCATCTTCTGTATTTTGCTAGCATTTTAATTACCCATTGCCATCTGCCTACAAGTTCAGAATTGGTTTAAGACCAGAATGTAATAAAAGAAGAGGTTAAGTGTAATGCATATCTTCCCAATAACTTTATTTTCACTTTTGACAAATCTATGGAGTTCTTCAGATATTGCAGTTTGCTTACTTTTGATTGATTCACACACATGAAGCCTCGGGTACTGCTTATCATTCTCTAAGGAAAACTTACATTTGAAAGGGAGATTATGCTGCAAACTTCCTGTTAAAGTGATGCAAAACTGAATAATCCAGGCTGCATTTTGATGCCTTGAAGATAGTGAATTCTTGCTTTATTCATCAATCCAAATGATATGATATAGCATCTTAGCAGGATACAATTTTTCTAACAAGCATTGTTCATCAAATGATGTAGAAAAACATATTGCAGACAGCCTGGCACAATTTCAGAGAGTTGTGGGAGGGGCAGGTATTGGGGTAGAGAAAATAAAGGATCTCAGAGGTCAAGCAACATTTTCCAAATACAGGTTACATATCCACATCTTTGGTTTTCATTCATTTATCTTCCTTACTCCCATTCCTCCAAGTAAAGCATGTTAAGATTCTCTAACCCTTAAATCTCTTAATAACTTGCTCAGGGAAATGTTGATCTTTCTTGGAAGCTGCCAAATTAGAGCTTTTTTACAATGTTTAGTGTTCCCTGCATAAACTCTAAGGGAAGGAATTGGAGAGTAAAAAGGATGTCTTTTTATTTGCTCTGATCTAAGCCAGAGGCATCTGTCCCAGAGACACATTTGATGTATTTGTTTGGCCCACACTCTCATTTATTTAATATTTAAGTAATTCCAAAAAAATTTTAAAAAGTAAGAGATACACATAGATATCAAGATGTCTGGCTGCTCTTAAATATGGGAGAGCTTGACACAGTGGGGATGGCAACAGTAGGAAGGATTTGATTAGCTGTGGTCATCTTTAGAAAGGGCATTTTGTCACAGTCTCCACCACTCTCCTGTCACCACCTCTGTTGTCTCTCTGGCCACATTATGCTTTCCCTGACATAAATCTTCAGGCAGTCTCTTGCAATAATTTCCTGAATATGCTTATAATGATGTAATTGGCCTGGCTGTTTATCTGAATAGGTGTTACTCAATCAGTTCAAAAACTTTTAACGCTGGTTGGAAAAGTGAGACTAGAAAAGATATAGGTGAACACGTTGCCCAAATTCTACCAGAGAAATATCTTTTATTAGTTTCAAAACATCGACAGAGATATCATAAATTCATTAATATAAAAGTTTTGTAAAAATCACAAAATGTTTATCGATATAAATAATAAAAATAATCAAAAGTCATGGATGCTGTATTGTATGAACTGAATTGATAACACCTTATTCATGCTATTTCTTACCAGCTGATTTTCTTCTTGTCTACTGTAAAAAGGAAAAAAAAGTGTTTCCTTTTAAAAGCACACTTGAATAGCTTTGCATATTTGGTACACACATTTCTCTTCAGGTTTCTTTCTCAGTAAACAGAATCACTTAAAAACCAAAATAGAACAAAACTCTTCTATTTTCTTCCAGTCAGTAGCTCTCTCCCAACTTGTCTCTCTCTAACTCTGTCACTGTCTCTGCCTCGCTCTCTCCCTTTTGTTATTTAATTCAGAATTTCTGAGATACAGTGAAGAACCATCTGTGACCCTAGGAAACTGGGCCCCTAACAGTGGGTGACAAGCAATATTTTCAGCATGATCTGTTAAAAACACATGTTAAGGCTGCACCCCAAACCTACTGAATCATAATCTCTGATTGCAAGATTGGGTATCTGCATGTAGTGATTCTGATGCTTATCAGATTTGCACACAAAGCCCTAAAATACAAGGACAATTTAGCATCAAGATTAGAGAACGTGCTCTCCTCAAATACTGAAGTCACTCTTTTAATGATAGGGTGTGTTTCTGGCAACTATGTATTGCAGAAATCAGAACAAATGGTAACTATATATGGCAGAAGTCAGAAAGCAGGAAAAATATTCAAGTAAAAGCACTTGACCCTACTTCTCAAATCACTTATTTATGCTCCTCTCCAAAGCATTCTCAAAAAAAGTTGATAATCACTTAGTACAAATTATGTGACTTCTGTGAAATTTTCAAGATGGCCCCTGGCAGATACATGATCTCAAGGTCAACTTGTTTTTCTCTTTGATATAAAATTCAATAGTGATTATAAAAGAGGCAAGCTAGTAAAACATATGAAACTCAGAAAAACATAAACAGGTAATTAAAAATCACCCTTAATCTTTATTTTTAGAATATATTTCCTCCTAATCTTTTTAGAAATTCATAGAAAGAGTAATTTTCTGTTTGTTTTATAGTTTTTATTTAATTGGGGTATAGCTGATTTACAATGTTATGTTAGTTTCAGGTGTACAGCAAAATGAATCTGTTATATGTATACATATATCCACTCTTTCTTTAGGTTCTTTTCCTATATAGGCCATTACAGAATATTGAGTAGAGTTCCTTTTGTTATATACTATGTCCTTACTAGTTACCTATTTTATATATAGTAGTGTGTATATATCAATCCCAATCTCCCGATTTATCCCTCTCTCCCTTACTCCCTGGTAACTATAAGTTTGTTTTCTACATCTGTAACTCTACTTCTGTTGGTAGATAAATTCACTTGTACCATTTTTAGATTCCACAAATAAGTGATATCACATGACATTTGTCTTTCTCTGTGTGACTTACTTCACTCAGTATGACAGTCTCTAGGTCCATCCATGTTTCTGCAAATGATGTTATTTTGTTATTTTTTATGGCTGAATAATATTCCATTGTATATATGTACCACATCTTCTTTATCCATTCCTCTGTTGATGGACATTTAGGTTGCTTCCATGTCCTGGCTATTGTAAATAGTGCTGCAATGAACATTGGGGTGCATGTATTTTTTTCGAATTATGGTTTCCTCCAGATATATGCCCAGTAGTGAGATTGCTGGATCATATGCTAGCTCTATTTTTAGTTTTATAAGGAACATCCATCTTGTTCTCCATAATGGTTATACCAGTTTACATCCCCACCAATAGTGTAGGAATGTTCCCTTTTCTCTACACCCTCTCCAGCATTTATGGTTTGTAGAATTTTGATGATGGCCATTCTGACCAGTGGGAGGTGATACCACTTGTAGATCTGATTTGCATTTTTCTAATAATTAGTGATGTTGAATTTCTTTTCATGTGCTTTTTAACCATCTGTATGTCTTCTTTGGACAAATGTCTATTTAGATCTTCCATGCAATTTTCAATTGGGTTGTTTGTTTTTTTGATATTGAGCGACATGAGCTGTTTGTATGTTTTGGAGATTAATCCCTTGTTGGTTGCTTCATTTGCGAATATTTTCTCCCATTCTGAGGGTTGTCTTTTCATTTTGTTTATGGTTTCCTTTGCTATGCAAAGGGTTTTAAGTTTAATTAGGTCCCATTTATTTATTTTTTGTTTTTATTTTCATTACTCTAGGTGGTGAATCAAAAAAGGTCTTGCTGCGGTTTATGTCAGAGACTGTTCTGCCTATGATTTCTTCTATGAGTTTTATAGTATACAGCCTTACACTTAGGTCTTTAATCCATTTTAAGCTTAGTTTTGTGTATGGTATTAAAGAATGTTCTAATTTCATTCTTTTATAGTAGCTGTCCAGTTTTCCCAGCATCATTTATTGAAGAGACTGTCTTCTCTCCATTGTATATTCTTGCCTCCTTTGTCATAGATTAGGTGACCATAGGTGTGTGGGTTTGTCTCTGGACTTTCTATCCTGTTCCATTGATTCATAGTTTCATTTTTGTGCCAGTACCATACCGTTTTAATCACTGTAGCTTTATAGTATAGTCTAAAGTGAGGGCACCTGATTCCTCCAGCTCGTTTTTCTTTCTCAAGATTGCTCTGGCTATTCATGGTCTTTTGTGTTTCCATGCAAATTGTAATAATTTTTGTTCTAATTCTGTGAAAAAATGCTCTAGGTAATTTGATAGTGATTGCATTAAATCCATAGATTACTTTGACCATATCAATCCTTTTGACAATATTGATTCTTCCAATCCAAGAACATGGTATATCTCTCTGTCTGTTTCTGTCATCTTTTATTAGTTTCATCAGTGTCTTATAATTTTCTGAGTACAGATATTTTACCTCCTTAAGTAGGTTTATTCCTAGGTATTGTATTCTTTTTGTTGCAATGGTAAATGGGACTGTTTCTTGGATTTCTCTTTCTGATCTTTAGTTGTTAGTGTATAGGAATGCAAGAGACTTCTGTGTATTAATTTTGTATCCTGCAACTTTATCAGATTCATTGCTGAGCTCTAGTAATTTTCTGGTAGCATCTTTAGGGTTTTGTATGTATAGTGTCATGCCATCTGTAAACCGTGACAGTTTTACTTCTTCTTTTCCATTTGGATTCCTTTTATTTATTTTTCTTCTCTGATTGCAGTGGCTTTCAAAACTGTGTTGAATAATAGTGGTGAGAGTGGACATCTTTGTCTTGTTCCTGATGTTAGAGGAAATGGTTTCAGTTTTTCACCATTGAGAATGATGTTTGTTGTTGGGAGTTTTTCATATACGGCTTTTATTATGTTGATGTATGTTCCCTCTATGCCCACTTTCTAGAGAGTTTTTATCAATAAATGTGTGTTGAACTTTGTCAAAATATTTTTCTGCATCTATTGAGATGTCCATATGGTTTTTATTCTTCAATTTGTTGATGTGTTATATAAAACTGATTGACTTGCAGTTATTGAAATATCCTTGCATCCCTGGGATAAACCTCACTTGATTATGGTGTATGATCCTTTCAATGTGTTGTTGGATTCAGTTTGCTAGTATTTTGTTGAGGATTTTTGCATCTAAGTTCATCAGTGATATTGGTCTGTAATTTTCTTTTTTTGTGTAATATATTTGTCTCATTTTGGTATCACAGTGATGCTGGCCTTGTAGAATGACCTTGGGGGTGTTCCTTCCTCTGCAATTTTTTGGAAGAGTTTCAGAAAGGTAGCTGTTAAGAGTTCTCTAAATGTTTATTAGAATTCATCTGCGAGGCCATCTGGTCCTGAACTTCTGTTTGTGGGAAGATTTTTGTTTTTGTTTTTTGGCTGTGCCATGTGGCATGTGGAATCTTAGCTCCCCAACCAGGGATCGAACCCATGCCCCCTGCATTGGGAGAGAGGAGTCTTTACCACTGGAATGCCAGGGAAGCCCTGTTTGTTGGAAGATTTTTAATCACTGTTTCAATTTCAGTACTTGTGATTGGTCTGTTTATATTTTTTATTTCTTCCTTGTTCAGTCTTGGATGGCTGTATCTTTCTGAGAATTTGTCCACTTCTTCTAAGTTGTCTATTTTATATTGGCATATAGTTGCATGTAGTAATCTCTTCTGATCATTGTATTTCTGTGGTGTCTGTTGTAACTTTTCCTTTTTCATTTCTAATTTTATTGATTTGAGCCTCTCCCTTTTTTCTTGATGAGTCTGGCTAAAGGTTTATCAATTTTGTTTATTTTCTCATAGAACCAGCTTTTAATTTCATTGATGTTTGCTATTGTTTTATTTATCTCTATTTCATTTATTTCTGTTGTGATCTTTATGATTTCTTTCCTTCTACTAACATTGGGTTCTGTTTGCTCTTCTTTCTCTTGTTGCTTTAAGTGTAAGAATAGGTTGTTTATCTGAGATTTTTCTTGTTTCTTGAGGTAAGATTATATTGCTATAAACTTCCTTCTTAGAACTGCTTTTGCTGCATGACAAAAGCAGTTCTAAGAAGGTTTTGGATTGTCATGTTTTTGTTGTTATTTGCCTCTAGTTATTTTTTGATTTCCTCTTTGTTGTCTTCAGTGATACACTGATTACTTAGTAACATACAGTTTAGCCTCCTTGTGGTTGAGTTTTTGTTTTTGTTTTTTTTTTAATTTTGGCTGTGTTGGGTCTCTGTTTCTGTGTGAGGTCTTTCTCTAGTTGTGGCAAGCGGGGGCCACTCTTCATTGCAGTGTGTGGGGCCTTTCATTGTCGCAGCCTCTCTTGTTGCGGGACACAGGCTCCAGACGCGCAGGCTCAGTAATTGTGGCTCACGTGCCTAGTTGCTCCGTGGCATGTGGGATCTTACCAGACCAGAGCTCAAACCTGTGTCCCCTGCATTGGCAGGCAGATTCTCAACCACTGCACCACCAGGGAAGCCCTGGTTGAGTTTTTTACAGGTTTTTTCCTCTAATTGATTTCTAATTTCATAGCATTGTAGTCAGAAAAGATGCCTGATATGATTTTAATTTTCTTAAATTTACAAAGACCTGATTTGTGACCCAAGATGTGATCTATCCTGGAGAATGTTCCATGTGCATTTGAGAAGAAACTGTATTCTGCTGCTTTCAGATGGAATATCCTAGAGATATCAATTTAGCCTATCTGGTCTAATGTTTCATTTAAGGCTTGTGTTTCCTTATTAATTTTCTGTCTCAATGATCTATCCATTGGCGTAAATGGGTTGTTAAAATCCCCCAGTATTATTGTGTTACTGTCGATTTCTCCTTTTGTGGCTGTTAGCATTTGCCTTATGTTTTGAGGTTCTCCTATGTTGGGTGCATATATATTTACAATTGTTATGTCTCCTTTTAGGATCGATACCTTGATAATCATACAGTGTCTTTCCTTGTCTCTTGCAACAGTCTTTGCTTTAAAGTCTATGTTGTCTGTTATGAGTATTGCTACTTTAGCTTTCTTTTGATTTCCCTTTGCATGGGATATCTTTTTCCATCTCCTCACTTTCAGTCTGTATGTGTCCCTAGGTCTGAAGTGGGTCTCTTGTAGATAGCATATATATGGTCTTGTTTTTTATCCACTCAGCCAGTCTGTGTCTTTTGGTTGGAGCCTTTAATCCATTTACATTTAAGGTAATTATTGATATGTAAGTTCCTATTGCCATTTTCTTAATTGTTTTGGGCTTTTTTTTTAGGTCTTTTTGCTTTTTTTCCTCTCTTTTTCTCTTTCTTGTGTTTCTTGCCTAGAGAAGTTCCTTTAGCATTTGTTGTAGAGCTGGTTTGGTGGTGCTGAATTCTCTTACATTTGCTTGTCTCTCAACATTTTGATTCCTCTGTTGAATCTGAATGAGTGCCTTGCTGGGTAGGGTATTCTTGGTTGTAGGATTTTCCTTTTCATCACTTTGAATATATCATGCCACTCCCTTCTGGCCTGCAGAGTTTCTGAAAAATCAGCTGATAACCTTATGGACATTCCCTTGTATGTTATTTGTTGCTTTTCCCTTGCTGTTTTTAATATTTTTTTTTGTATTTAATTTTTGTTTGATTAATTTGTGTCTTGGCATGTTTCTCCTTGGGTTTATCCTGTATGGGACTTTCTGCACTTCTTAGACTTGGGTGACTATTTCCTTTCCCATGTTTGGAATGTTTTTGACTATAATCTCTTCAAATATTTTCTCAGACCCTTTCTTTTTCTCTTCTTCTTCTGGGACTCCTATAATTCAAATGTTGGTGCGTTTAATATTGTCCCAGAGGTATCCAAGACTATCTCATTTCTTTTAATTCTTTTTTCTTTATTCTGTTCCACAGCAGTGATTTCCACCATTCTATCTCCCAGCTCACTTATCCATTCTTCTGCCTCAGTTATTCTGATATTGTTTCCTTCTAGTGTATTTTTCATTTCAGTTACTGTATTGTTCATCACTATTTGTTCTTTTGTTCTTCTAAGTCCTTGTTAAGCATTTCTTGTATCTTCTATTCTGTGCTTCCATTATGTTTCCAAGGTCTTGAATCATCTTTACTCTCATTCTTCTGAATTCTTTTTCAGGTAGATTGCCTATTTCCTCTTCATTTAGTTAGTCTTGATTTTTACCTTGCTCCCTCATCTTCACCATATTTCTCTGTCTTCTCATTTTGTCTAATTTACTGTGCTTGTGTTCTCCGTTCTGCAGGCTGCAGGGTCATAGTTCCTCTTGCTTCTGGTGTCTGCCCCAGTGGGGTAGGTTGATCCTGGGGCTTATGTAGGCTTGCTTCCTGGTGAGAGGGAGTACAGCCTGCACTCTGTTGAGTGGAGCTGGGTCTTGTCCCTCTGGTGGGCAGCACCATGTCAATGGATGTGTTTTGGGGTGTCTGTGAGCTTAGTATGGCTTTAGACAGCCAGTCTGCTGATGGGTTGGATTGTTTTCCTGTCTTGCTGATTATCTGGCCTGAGGCATTACAGCAGTGGAGCTTACAAGCTATTGGGTGAAGTCATCTTGGTGCTGAGATGGAGACCTCCAGGAGAGTTCATGCTGATTAATATTTCCTGGGGTCAGGAATTCTCTGGTGGTCCAGTGGCCAGGACTCAGTGCTCCTACCACAGGGGCTCAGGTTGGACTTCTGGCTGGGAAAACAAGACCCCACAGCTGCACAGCATTGTCAAAAAAGAAAAGAAAACAAACAGACAAACGAAAACCAAGACAAACAATAAAAAAAAACCAACCAAAGAAAAGCAAACAAAAACTAAAGAAAACAAAAAAAAACCAAACAGAAAAACCCCAAAACTAAAACAAACAATAAAACAAAACAAACAAAAACAAAAAAGCAAAGAAAACAAAAAACAGACAAAAATGAAAACAAAAAAACAAAATAAGAGAAAAAAAATCACAAAAACAAAACAAACAAAACAAAACAAAAATATATATATATTAAACATTTTTTAAAAAATAAAAATTAAAAAACAAAATCGCAACAGCAACAACACAAAACAAAACATTTCCCCAGGACCTCCACTATCATTGTCCTTGCCCACACAGTGAGCCACAGCCAATCTCCACCTCCCCAAGAGGCCCTCCAAAACCTCTAAGTAGGTCTCTGGACATGCTGTCATCACAGTGGGGGCAGCTCAGGCTCTGACCTGGCCCAACTCCCATGTGTATGTGACCACAAAATCCAAAGCTAGACCCTTCTCAGTTGTGTGAGCATTCGTTCTTCATTCAAATATTCTGCAGACACTAGCTTTACCAAGCCAATCGTGGGGGTTAAATCCACGACTTGTGTAGCTGCACAGAGATATTTCACACAACCCCTGGGGATCAACTTTGTTTTTGGCCCCACCTCTGCATGTGGGCCACCCTCAGGGATCTGCTCCCTGCCAAGGTGAGAGTGGGAAAAGGCAGCAGCTGACTGGGGCACACTTGCTTCTTAGGTGGGAGGGGCAAGAGGTGGCAACTGACTGGGGCATGTGCGCTTGCTCTGGTGGGGGTCCCTCCTATTGCCCACAGAGATAGGGGCTGGCATGTGGGACAAAGGCTGCAATGGCAGCACCACCTCTCACATGGCACTCAACAATGGCTCCTTACTTCCAAGGCAGTCTGTGCTTCCTCCAGGAACATTCCTGTCTATGGAGCACCTCACTCTTGTCCCCTGAGGACATCACCACACAGCCAATAGCAGTCCTCTTCCAGGGTCGACTCTCCAAATCCTATTCTTCAGCACCCAGCCCCTGCCAGCACTGGCAGACACCCATCTCAGGCTGGGGTGCACAGGGCAGTGACATGGACCGTCCATACAAGTCTTGCTCTGCCCTGCCTGACACAGACTGGCTGCAGCAGTTTCCTCAGATATCCCCAAAGCCTGCCCTCTATTTCAGCTGATCTGGTTAACTGTGAGAGGGTTTCCCTTGGTACAGTAACCTCCCCTCTCCTTCAGCTCCCCCCCAGGGGTGCAGGTTCCATCTCGTTTCCTCTTTTCTTTTTCTTCCTTTCTCTCTTTTGTCCTACCCAGTTATGTGGGGATATTTTCTTTTCCTTTTGGTGTCCAAGGTCCTCTTCTAGTGTTCAGCAGGTGCTCTGCGTGTATAGTTCCACTTGTAGATGTATGCTTGATGTACATGTGGAGAGAGGCAAACCTCAGGTCCTCCTATTCTGCCATCTTGACCTCTTCTCCTGTTTTGTACCTTTTATTGTTGCTTTTGCTCAGTGAACTGAATGAGACAATTGTCTCATTTCATAATTTCAAAACATACTTTTTTCAATATTTTATTGATTTATTTACTCTCTATAAATATATATAAAATATTTTATATTCATGTGCATATAAGATCAACACATGAATGTTCTCAAATATATTAAAATAATCATTTATGTTTCATACATATTATTTTACAAATTTCCTTACTATAAATATTTTTGTAATAAACATATTTAGAAATATATTGTTATGCATTTGTCTAGTTCCTGAGATTAAAATTCAAACTGTGAAGTTGCTAAGATTATGCTTTTTATTTGGGTTACAAGTCACAAAATTGCCTTTTGAAAGTTTATAATAACTTTCACTTTGAACAAGATATTTCCATTACCCCTCACCTTCACCAATACTGACAATATTAATATTTTAATCTTTCCTTATATGTGAAAAATAGCTCATTGTTTAAATTTGCATCTTTTCAATTCCAATAATGTTGAACATTTTCCCGTGTTAATTGTTGGTCTTTTAAAATTTATGGCTTCACTTTGAATTTGATGTGCATGTCCTTTGCCTTTTTTTTCATATGGTGGTATCTGTTTTTTTTCCTATTGATGTGTAAAACTCTTTGTAAGCTAACACTTTACTGTGCATTCCCATTGTATATTTAACATAGCTTGGTTTATAGTAATATTGATATTTGAGATGCAGAAGTTTTAATTTTTATAATAGTCTAATAAATAAATCTTGCTTTTTTATGGTTTCTGTTTTGGCTTCAGGATAGCTCTTTTCAAGTTTGTTATGGATTTGTCAATATTTACATTACTTTTGGAGTCATTCTGGGTAAAATTTTTTTCTGAGAAATAATTTATTTCATCTGGTGGTAGAGTTTCAGAGAGACATGAAGGTCCCTTCTTGTTTGGGCACCAATTGACATCCCAGATAGATATAAAAATATCATATTTTGGGAGGGTGTAAAAAACAGATCTGTCATGTCTGTGGTTTGAGGACACAATGAACCTTCTAATATTTCACATGATTTTAAATTAATGTTTCAGCGTTCAGAAGAAGAAAATCCATGAAAACTAAAAATAGATTAGTGGTTGTCTATGGCTTAGGAGGACAGAGGATATAGCTAGAGTACCAGGGTTTTTTTGAGGGTGATAAGAATATTCTAAAACTAGAGAACATAATAAAATCTACTAAATTGTACATTTCAAAAGGGTGAATTTTGTGATATGTGAATTATACCTTTAAAACTTTAAAAAAAAATATCTTTCAGAGCCAGGCATAGTTGAAAGATCTCAGGCCTCCCACCACAGGTAGTATATTCAGTGCCTAGAATGAAGGCTGACCAGAAAACACCCTATTTGCAAGCATGCAGAGGAAAACAAAAATGTGTGGGAAAGCCTAAGTACAGCATGCTCGGTTCTATCTCCTAAGCTCTAAGTTCAAAAGAGCCCAGAAGGATTGAGGAAGTGAACCAAAAGATGCGGGAATGTACCTCAACCTGCAACCTGGAGTTTCCATTCTATTGAAACATGAGAATTTTCCAGTTAAAATCTAAGTTTACAAATTATATAGTGGGATAAAACTAATCTTTTATTCTAATTATTCCTAAATTGTACTGGGTATCAAAATCCTTTCAGGAGCTTTTAAAGAGTTCCAATACCTCAAAGATTCTGATTCAATACAACTACAGAAGGACCTGAGTATCAGGTTTTGTGGAAGCTCCCCCATGATTAAAATGGGTATTCAAAGTTGAAAACCACTGAATTAAAGACTTTGTTTTTCTGTTTCTGTGGTTATTTACCTAATTGGATGTTGTTTACTTCTTTGTGGATTATTTTTCCCTCTTTCTTTTTTCTGCTTTTATACCAGCTAGTGGCTTCTCTGTTTCAGAACTTCTTTTAGTGTATTCCTTGGTGCAGCTATACTAACTTCGTCTGGGAAATTGTTAGAAATGCATTGCTTGGATCTGATGAAGTAAATTTTATATTTTAAGGCAGGACAAGAAAAATTAAACACAAAATTATCTGCGTGTTCACTTGGACCTCCTCCTTCACTCCCTAATGTGCAGTGTGCATCTGCATTACACATTAACCAGAACTCCTCAAAGAGGGTAGTGCCTATCTGACCATAAAGATCAGGGTTTTTTTCCTACCTTCTGAAAAGAATTGTGTTCCTTCCCAACTCTGTAGGGTATCATGGTGACTTGCTGCTTGCTTTGTACCTGCTTAACTGGAGAATGTATCCTTGGTGAACTTTTTGTAAAATATTAGCATTTTATTTTGATACAATTAGTTGTCTTGTAAATGTATGTGACTGTGCCTTCTACTTCTAATAGGTGGAACAGTTCTCAGGGTTTTCTGAGAGTCTGCCTCCCCGGTTATAATCCCCAATTTGACTTGAATAAAATTCCTTTTTTTCCTTCTTAACTTGATTGTTAATTGAATTTTTGTCAGCAGGCCACACCCCAGACCTAAATCAGAAACTCAAGATCAGTTCCAACCATCTCTGTACAGTCTTCCTTCCATATCCCATGTTTGGCATCTGATAATACAACCAACCATGAATGGAAAATATATTTTTTTTAATTCCAGAAAGTTCCAAAAAGCAAAACTTGAATTTTATTTTGTCTACTAAGTATTTGGTCCCTCCTTCTTCCTACTAGATCCATTTTCTTGATATTTTTCTCCAATTTTTAAACTTCTTTGGTCTCCTACCTTTAGATTTTATAAAGTAATTGGGTTAGGGTTTTATTTCTGGTTTTGTTTGGGGCTCAATATTAATGTTTACATTTTAATAGTTAAGGATTTATTCACAATTTATTTATTATTTTATAAATTCCCTAGGTAAACTCAAGATCCCTTTATTCTCACCCCTCCTACTTCTCCAAAGCAATTTTTTTTTTTGCTAATATAACTGGCAAAGTCCACTTTCATAGAGACTTTTGTGAAGGTGAATCCTTTTGGGATTCTTCCTCTCTCATTCTCTTCTTTCTCTTGAAGCATCTGTATTAGTATCACCTAGAGCTGCCTCCCACTTGAGAAGGGGCTTCTTGTGAACCCACAGCACAGGAAAAATTGAATGAGCAGTTTTGAAAAACTGTGCTATACCTTGGAGGATGCTATTCTCTTTCCTCTGATGTACTTTATCTATAGGTTATATTTCCATTATGTAGAAAAAGTATGATGGAAGGAAACATATTAATATATATTAATTAGTATATATATTAATATATACTCAGGGTGGAGGAGTTGGTTAAGGAAGGGACCATGGTCTGTTTCTGGCTTAGATATCAAACTCTCTGCCACTTTCAAAATGTCTTTTTTTCTCTCCATGTATTCCAGCTCAGTTCAGCATGAGAATGCATGGGAATTTAGAACCCAAATCCCCTTCAGAGGAAATATCACTTTTCCTTTGTAACTCTCTTATAGAACTGGCATGGTGCTAACTGACTGGTCAATAATCACTTGAATTACCCTTTTGTTTTTTGGGGTTTTTTTTCTCTGTTTTGTGTCTAGCACCCTTGGACAAGATTGAAGATTTCCCGAGTTCTCTAGAAATAGCTATCAAAATCCTTCAAAAGTTTACTCCAACCAATCCTTCTAATATTGCAGCAAACAGAAGAATTACTAGTTTTGTGTCTGTCATTCAAGTTTAATTGCTATTATGTTTTGGAGAGCTTTGATGGATTCTCTTTTTCAGCATTAAAAATAAAAGTAGCATTCTGAAAACTGTTTTCCAGTTTTAATGAGACATAATTGACAAATAAGATTGCATAAGTTTATGGTGTACAACATATTGATTGGATATGCTTATCCATTGCAAAATGCTTACTACCATAGTGTTAGCTAATAAGTCAATCATGCCATGTAATTTATGTGGTGAAAGATTTAAGATCTAATCTCTTAGCTTTCAAGTATATAACACAATATTGTTAACTATAATCACCATGTTGTGCACTAGAGCTCCAGAATTTTATCTTCTAAGTGGGAATCTGTTTCCTTTAACTAACATCTTCCCATTTGCCCCACCCCAAACACCTGGTAGACACATTCCACTATCTACTTTTACAAGTTTGGTTTTTTTTTGGTAAGATTTCACATATAAGTGATATCATACAGTATTTGTTTTTTTCTGTCTAACATTTCAATTAGTATAATGTCCTTAAGGTCCATTCATATCATGACAAATGGCAGAATTTCTTCTTTCTCTTGGCTGAATAATATTTTATTATTTATATATATATACATATATATTTTAATCTCCCTCACCTATTTCACTCACTTCTCCCCAACAACCACCAGTTTGTTCTATGTATCTATTTCACTTGACATAATATCCTCTAGGTCCATCCATGTTGTCACAAATGGAAATATTTTATTCTTTTTTATGTGTGAATAATATTTCATTATATATATACACCATTATATATACCATATATATAGTATGTATGGTATATATATGGTATAAATATGGTATATATAGTGAATATATGTGTATATTATATATATATATATATATATATATATATATAGTATATACCATGTCTTCTTTATCCATTCACTTACTGATGGGTACTTAGGCACTTAGATTGCTTCTATATCTTGGCTATTGTAAATAATGCTGTGATGAACATGGGGGTACATATCTCTTTTCAAATTAGTGTTTTTGTTTTCTTAGGAAAGATATCCAGAAGTGAAATTTCTGGGTTATATGGTAGTTTTATTTTCAAGTTTTTGAGGGACCTCCATATTGTTTTCCATAGCGGCTGCACCAATTTACTTTCCCACCAACCATGCAAAAGCTTTTCCTTTTCTCCATATCCTTGCCATCATTTGTTATTTGCTGTCTTTTTAATCATAGCCATTCTTACAGGTGTGAGGTTATATCTTATTGTGGTTTTGATTTGTATTTCCATGATTATTAGTGATGCTGAGCATCTTCTCATGTATCTGTTGGCCATCTCTATGTCTTCTTTGAAACAATATCTATTCAGGTCCTCTACCCATTTTGTAAACAAATTGTTTGTTTTTTGATGTTGAGTTGTATAAGTTCTTTGTATATTTTGTATATTAACCCCTTATTAGATATATCATTTGCAAATATTGATATCATCTCCCACTCTGTAGGTGGTGTTTCATTTTGTTTAGTTTCCTTCAATGTGCAACGGCTTTTTAGTTTGATGTAGTCCTGTTTGTTTATGTTTGTTTTTGTTTCCCTTCCCTGAGGAGACATATCCAAAAAAATATTATGAAGACTGATGTCAAAAACATACTGCCTATATTTCCTTCTAGAAGTTGTATGGTTTCAGGTGTTACATTTCAGTCTTTAATCCATTTTGAATTTATTTTTGTGCCTGGTATGAGAGAGTAATCCAGTTTGATTCTTTTGCATTTAGCTGTCCAGTTTTCCCAACACCATTTGTTGAAGAGGCTATCTTTCCCCCACTGTATACTCTTGCCCACTTTGTTATAGATTAATTGTCCATATGAGTGTCAGTTCCTTTCTGGGCTCTCTATTCTCTTTCATTGATCTGTGTGTCTGTTTTTGTTCCAGCACCACCCTGTTTTAATTACTATAGCTTTGTAGCATACTTTAAATCAGGCGGTGTGATACCTCCAACTTTGTTCTTCTCAACACTGCAATGGCTATTCACAGTCTTTTGTGTAATCATACTAATTTTAGAATATTTGTTCTAGTTCTGTGAATAATACCATGCATATTTTTATAGGGATTGGATTGAATCTGTAGATTGCTCTAAGTAGTATGGTCATCTTAACAATATTAATTCTTCCAGTCCATGAGCATGGTATCTATTTTAATGTTTGTGTTATCTTCGATGTCTTTTGTCAGCATCTTATAGTTTCCTAAATACTGTTCATTTACCTTCTTAATTAGGTTTATTCCTAGTTATTATATTTTTTTATTCAATTGTAAATTGGATTGTTTTCTTCATTTCTCTTATTCTGCATTTTTAATGCATAAAAATGCAAAAGATTTCTACACATTAATTTTGTATCCTGCAACTTTATCAAATTCATTGATTATTTCTAGTGTTTGGCAGCATTTTTAGGATATTCTATGAATAACATCATGTCATCTGCAAACAGTAACAGTTTTGCTCCTTTCTTTCAAAACTGGATGCTATTTCATTCTTTTCCTTGTCTGATTGCCATCACTAGGACTTCCTCTGCTATGTTGAATAAATGTGGCAAGAGTAGGGCATCCTTGTGTTGGGCCTATCTTACAGGAAATGCTTTCAGGTTTTGGCCATTGAGTATGATGTTAGCTGTGGGTTTATTATATATGAATTTTATATATGATCTCTATTATGTATAACCACTTTTTGGAGAGTCTTTATTATAAATTAATATTTGTTTTGTCAAAAGATTTTCCTGAGATAATTGTATGACTTTTATTCTTTAATTTGTTAATATGCTATATCACATTGATGAAATTTGGATATTAAACTGCTCTTACTTTCCTGGGATAAATCCCACTTGATTATGTTGCATGATCCTTTTAAAGTATTGGTGAATTTGGACTTCTAATGTTTTGTTGAGGATTTTCGCATTCATTTTCATCAGTGATATTGGACTGCAATTTTCTATTTTTGTGATGTCTTGGCCTGGTTTTGGTGTGAGGGTAATGTTGGCATCATAGAAGCATGCCTTCCTCTGCAATTTTTAAGAGTAGTTTGAGAAAGATAGGTGTTAACTCTTCTCTAAATGTTTGGTAGAATTCTCTTGTGAAGTCATCTGATTCTGGGTTTTTGTTGAGAGTTGTTTTATTACTGACCCAATTTCATTACTGGTAATTTGTCTCAATATTTTCTATTTCTTCCTGATTCAGTTTCGGGATATTTTTTCTGGGAACTTGTCCATTTTTTCTAGATTGTTCATTTTATTGGCATATTATTTGTTGTAGTAATCTCTTACAATTCTTTGTCTTTCTGTGGTGTCAGTTGGAACTTCATTTTTTCATTTCTGATTATATTATTTTGGGTCTTCCTCTTTTTTTCTTGATGAGTCTGGCTAAACATTTGTCAGTTTTATCTTTTCAAGCTCTTAGTATCATTGATCTTTGCTGTTGTTTTTTATTCTCTATTTTATTTATTTCTTCTCTGATCTTTGTGTTTTCTTTCCTTCTACTAACTTTGCATTTTGTTTGTTCTTTTTCTAGTTCCTTTAGTTGTAAATTTAGGTTGTTTATTTGAGATTTTCCTTATTTCCTGAGATAGACTTGTATTGATATAAACTTCCCTCTTAGAACTGATTTTCTGCATCCCATAGATTTTGGATCATTCTGTTTTCATTTTCATTTGTCTCCAAGTTTTTTTAAAATTTCTTCCCTGTTTTCTTCAGTGATCCATTGGTTCTTTAGTAGCATATTGTTTATCCTCCAAGTGTTTTTGTTTTCTGCAATTTTTTTTGTAGTTGATTTCTAGTCTCATAGGGTCAGTGTTGGAAAAAGATGCTTGATATGATTTCAATTTTCTTAAATTTACTGAGACTTCTTTTGTGGCCTAGCATGTGACATATCCTGGAGAATGTTCCATGTGAACTTGAAAAGAATGTGTATTCTGCTGCTTTGGGATGGAATGTTCTGTATTTACCTATTAAGTCAATTAGGTCTTATGTGTCATTTAAGGCCTGTGCTTTCTTATTGCTTTTCTATTTGGATAATCTGTTCATTGATGTAGGTGGGGTGTTAAAATACTCTACTATTATTGTGTTACTGACAATCTCCCTTTATGTCTATTAGTATTTGCTTTATGTATTAAGGTGTTCTTATGTTGGGTGCATATATATTTACAACTGTTATATCTTCTTCTTGGATTGATCCCTTGATCATTATGTAATGTCCTTCTTTGTCTCTTATTACAGACATTTTTATAAGTCTGTTTCACCCGATATAAGCACTGCTACCCTGGCTTTCTGTTTAATTACATTTACATGCAATACTATTTTCCATTTTTCACTTTCAGTCTGTGTGTCTTTATATCTGAACTGAGACTCTTGTAGGCGGCATATATACAGGTCTTGTTTTTGTATCCATTCAGCTACTTAATGTCCTTGATTGGAGTATTTAGTCCATTTACATTGAAAGTAAATTTTGATAGGTATGTATTTATTGTCATTTTGTTAATTATATGGGTTTTTTTTAAGTTTTTTTTTGTTCCTTTCTTTTTCTTTTGTTCTCCTCCCTTGTGATTTAATGTCTATCCTTCATGTTATATTTGGATTCCTTTCTCTTTTATGCATGTGTATCTTTTATAGATTACCATTTTGTGGTTACTGATAGGTTTATATATAGCAATTTACATATATATATATCTAAATCTACATATATAACTATAAACTTAAATCTGCATATACATATATATGTGTATGTATATATATATATGTGTGTATATATATATATATGTTGCTGATCTCTTAATTTCAAACACATTTTAAAAACCCTGCATTTTTACCTCCTTTCCCTATGGTTACTGTTTTTGACATCATATTTTACATCTGTTGGTTCTGTGTATCCCTTAACTCCTTATTGTTAATATAGATGATTTTACTACTTTTGTCTTTTAACCTTCGTACTAACTTTATATGTGGCTGATTTACAACCTTTACTATATATTTACCTTTACCAGTGAGATTTTTCATTTTGTAATTTTTATGTTTCTAGTTGTGACCTTTTCTTTTTCACTTAAAGAAGTTTTTTAACATTTCTTGTAAAGCTTGTGTGGTGTGCTGAACTCTTTTAGCTTTCACTTGCCTGTAAAACTTTTGATCTCTCCATCAAATCTGAATTATAGTCTTGCAAAGTAGGATATTTATGTTTCAGGTTTTCCCTTTTATAACTTTAAATATATTGTGTTAATCCTCTCTGGCTTGCAGAGTTTCTACTGAAAAGTCAGCTGGTGAACAGGGCCTTGTCCTGGGGTGGCTGTGGGCTCAAAGGTCATAGGGTAGACAGCCTGTTGTTGTGTGGGGTTTTGTCCCCTTCTGGCTAGTTGCTTGGCCTGAGGTTTCCTGGTGCTGACAGGCTAATGAGTGGAGCTGATTACTGGGTCCTCTGGCTGCAAGGCCCTGGCCCAGGGCTAGTGTTGGTGCACTGGTGAGTGTCTGGTCCTGGGTCTTCCGGTAAACATGGCTGTGTCCTTAGCTGACTGTGGGCTCAGGGGTTTTAAAAGCAGCCAAGCTGATGGTGAGTGGTGCTGTGTCTCTGCCCAGTCAGTTGCTTGGCTTAAGGCATCCCAGTATTGGTGCTGACAGGCTAGTTGTTGAGGCTGGTTTGCTACAATAGTAAGCCAGAGGGAAAATTCCAAAATGGCACTTGCCTGTACCAGTGTCTTATGGTAAAATGAGTTTCCAAGAATGGCTGCCACCAGTGTCAGTATCCCCAGGGTGAGCTCCAGTTGCCTTCTGCCTTTCCAGGAGACTTTATAATCAGCAGGTAGGTCTGACCCAGGATTCTTTCATATTACAGCTTCTGCCTGTGCTCCAGAGTGTGCAAGCACCCTTTAAGAGTGGAGTCTCTATTTCCCACTGCCCACTTGGTCTCCCAAAAATAAGCCCTGCTGGACAAACATTCTGGGGGCTCATCTTCCCAGTGCAGGAACCTCAGTGGGAAGTCCAATGTGAGGCTTGGACCCTGGTCTCCTTGGGGAGAACCTCTGCCATTGTAATTATTCTCCCATTTGTGGGTCATTCACCCTAAGGTATGGGCCTTGACTATTCTGTGTCTCCAGCCCTCTTACCTCTCTTATCGTGGTTCCTTCTTTCTATCTTTAGTTGTAGAAGGTTTTTTTCTGCTAGATTTTGGTCTTTCTCATCAGTAGTTACTCTGTGTATAGTTGTAACTTGGTGTGCCTGTAGGAGGAGGCGAGCTCAGGGTTTTCTTAATTCTCCATTATGACTTCCATCAGATTACAATGAATCTATAAAAAACTTTGGGTATTATGGACATTTTAACAATATGAATTCTTCTGATTCATGAACACAGGCTATTTTTCCATTTGTTTGTGTCTTCTTCAATTTCTTTCATCAAAGTCTTGTACTATTCAGTGTACAGATTTTTCAACTCCTTGATTAAATGTATTACTAAGTATTGAATTGTTTTGGATTCTATTGTGAATGGAATTATTTTATTTATTTCTTTTTGAGATATTTTGTTGTTAGTGTACAAAAACTCAACTGATTTCTATATGTTGATTTTAAATCAGGCATCTTTACTGAATTCATCTATTAGTTCTAATAATTTTTGGTGGAATCTTTAGGATTTTCCATATATAAGATCATGTCATCTGCAAACAAAGATAATTTTACTTCTTTCTTTCCAATATGGATTCTTTTTATTTCTTTATCTTGCCTAATTTCTCTAGCTAGGACTTCCAGTAGTATGTTGAATAAAAGTGTTGAGAGTCAGCACTCTGGTATTCTTTCCAATCTTAAAGAATAATCTTTTGACCTTTCAACATTGAGTGTGATGTTAGTTGTAGGCTTGTCATATAGGACCCTTATTATGTTGAGGTAAGTTCCTTCTATAGTTAATTTGTTGAGAGTTTTTATTATGAAAGGATGTTTTATTTTCAAATGCTTTTCCTGAATCTATTGAGATTATTGTAAGATTTTTCTCTCTTATTAATGTGTATCACATTTTTTATTTGTGTATGTTGAACCATCCTTTCATCCCAGGGATAAATCCCACTTTATCATTGTATATGATCCTTTTCATGTGCTATTTAATTTGGTTTGCTAATATTTTGTTGAGAATTATTGCATCTATATTTATCAGGGAAATTTTTCTGTAAGTTTGTTTTCTTTTAGTGTCTTTATCTGACTTTGGTATCAGGCTAATGCTGGTCTTGTAAAATGAGTTTGGAAGAATTTGAGAAGGATTGACATGGGTTCTTCTTAATTGTTTAGCATAATTCACCAGTGAAAACACTTGGTCCTGGGCTTTATTTTTTAAAGCTTTTTCATTACTAATTCAGTCTCTTTACTTGTTATTGGACTGTTCAGATTTCTATTTCTTGATGATTCAGTCTATGTAGGTTTTATGTTTCCAGGAATTTATCCATATCTTTTAGGTTATCCATTTTGATGGTGTATAATTGTTCATAATAGACTCATGATCTCATGTATTTCTGTGGTATCAGTTGCAATATCTCTTCTTTCATTTTTTATTTTATTTGCATCTTCTCTCTTTTCAAAGGTTGTCAGTTTTGTTTATCTTTTCAAAATACCAGTTCTTAATTTTCTGGATCTTTTCCAGCATTTTTCTGGTCTCTGTTTTACATATTTCTGCTCTGATCTCTGTCACTTACTACTTTCTGTTACCTTTGGTGTTACTTTGTTCTTTTTCTAGGCTCTAGAGGGGCAAAGTTAGGTTATTTCTCTGAGATATTTCTTTTTTCTTAAGGTAGGTGTTCATCCCTATAAACTTTCTTCTTCTGCATCCCATAAGTTTGGTATAGTGTGTTTCTTTTTCAGTTATTTCCAGGTTTTAAAAAAATTTTCCATCTGATACTTCTTTGATCCATTGATTGTTTAGGGGTATGTAGTTTCCTCATATTTATGAATTTTTCTGCTTTCTGCCTCTGTTTGTTTTCTAGTTTTATACTACTGTGGTCAGAAAAGATACTTGGTATAATTTCAATCTTCTTTAATTTTAATTTTCTAAGACTTGTTCTATGACTTGTCATATGATCTATCCTGGAGAATGTTCTGTGTGTACTTGAGAAGAATGTGTATTCTGCTGCTATTGGGTGGAATATTCTATATATTTTGAATAGGTCCATTGGTCTAAAGTATAGTTCAAATCTAATATTTTCTTGCTGATTTTCTGTCTGGATGATCTATACATTGTTGAAAATGTGTTATTGAGATCTACTAATATTATATTGTCTATTTGTCCCTTCAGATCTGTTAGTGTCTGCTAAATATATTTAAGTGCTTCAATGTTGGGTGCAAATATACTATAATTGCTATAGCTTCTTGGCAAATTGACCCCTGTATGGACTATCTTTTTCCTTCCCTTTATTTTGAAACTATTTGTGTCCTTAAAACTGAAGTGAGTCTCTTGCAGTCAGTGTATAGTTTGTTCTTTTTTCCAGTCCATCCAGGCACTCTATGTCTTTTGATTGGAGAATTCAATCTATTTATATTTAGAGTAATTATTTATAAATAAGAACTTGTGAATGCCATCTTATTAATTATTTTCTGGCTGTTTTATAGTTTCCCTGTTCCTTTCTTCCTGTCTTGCTGCCTTCCTTTGTGAATTTATAATTCTCCATAGTGCTATACTTTGATTCCTTTCTCTCTATCTTTTGTGAATCTACTGTAGATCCTTACTTTAAAACATGTCACAAATAACCATCTACTTTATGCTGATAACAACTTAACTTTGATCACATTCAAAACTCTATCCTTTTACTCCCCCCTTTTTACATTTTTGAAGTCACAATTTACCTCTGTTATATTGTGTATTCATTAACAAATTATAGCAACTATAGTTATTTTTTAAACTTAATTAATTAATTTATTTATTTATGGCTATGTTGGGTCTTCGTTTCTGTGTGAGGGCTTTCTCTAGTTGCGGTAAGCAGGGGCCACTCTTCATTGCGGTATGCAGGCCTCTCACTATCGTGGCCTCTCTTGTTGCGGAGCACAGGCTCCAGACGTGCAGGCTCAGTAGTTGTGGCTCACAGGCCTAGTTGCTCCGCAGCATGTGGGATCTTCCCAGACCAGGGCTCGAACCCATGTCCCCTGCATTGGCAGGCAGATTCTCAACCACTGCGCCACCAGGGAAGCCCAGTTATTTTTAATACATCTGTTATTTAACCAAGTGCTTAGCACACCACTATTTTACAAACCGTATCAAAGTATTCTGAGTTTACTGTATTTATTTTATTATTATTATCTTATGTTTTATTACATGTATACACACTATCTTTATGTGTGTTGTATATATTCATTTATTTTCATGTGATTAATTAGCATCTCTATTTCAGACTGAAGAACTCCTTTCATTATTCTTTTAAGGCAAGTCAGGTGGTGATAAATTACCTCAGCTTCATTTGTCTGGGAGTCTTTGATTATCTTTCATTTCTGTAGGATAACTTTTCCAGATAAAGTACTCCTTGTTGGCTTTTTTTTTTTTTTTTCTTTCAGCACTCTGAATATACCATCCTACTCTGTGCTGACCTATAATGTTCCTGTTGAGAACTCTACTGATAACTTAGTGTCAGTTCCCTTGTAGGCTACAATATTCTTTTACTGTTTTTAAGATTCTCTATTTATCTTTGGTATTTGACAGTTTTATTTTAATGTGTCTTGGAGTGGACTTCTTTAGATTAATTTTGTTTGTTATCTTATGACATTCACATTCATAAACTTGGATAGTTCAAATCTCTCCCCAGATTTGGAAACTTCTCAGCCATTATTTCTTTAAATAAGCTTTCTGCTTCCTTTCACTCTTCTCCTTCTGGAACTCCAATAATTCATATATTGTTTCTTTTGATGGTGTCCCATAAATCACATAAGCTAGCTTCATTCTTTTTTATGTTTTATATTTATTTTCATCCAACTGGATAATTTCAAAGTACCTATCTTCTAACACACAGATTCTTTCTTTTGTCTATTCTGTGGTTGATGCTCTCTATTTTTTTAAAAATTTTTTCATTGAATACTTCAGCTTCAGAATTTCTGTTTATTTTTTTTAAAAAATTATTTCTATATCTTTGTTAAGTATCTTATTTTGTTCATGTATTATTTTCCTGATTTCATTGCATTGTCTTCCTGTGTTTTCTTGTATCTCATTGAGTTTCCTTAAAAACACATTTTTTAAATTCTTTATCAGATAAATCATAGATGTCCATGTCTTTGGGTTTGATTAATGGAAGATTAGTGTGATTCGTTAGTCATATTTCATTGATTTTTGGAGTTCTTTGGAGTATTGTATTGCTGCCTTCACTTTTGAAGTAGCAGTCACTTCTTCCAATATTTACTAATTGCCTCCATGGAAGAAATACTTTCCATCAACCTTGTGCTAGAGATTCTGAGGCTTTCTCAGACCTTGTATGGATACACCTGCTTTACTCTTCTTACTCCCTCTTGTGGCTGAATTCTTAAGTTTGTATGTCTTCTCCCAATCTTACAATGAACCAAGTCAACTGCTGATAGGCATTCTTTTGTTTTCCTGAAGGTGGTGCTACAAGTCAAATTTGTGTCTTCTTCCTGGACTGCAGACTCTGGCTTGCTTTCTGTGTGTGGTTCCTTCCTTTTACCAAAGCTTTCTCTTGCCACCATCCTTGGGGAAGCACACACAGAAAGCCAGCCACAGAGTGGGGGAGGTGTGGGAGAGACACATGCCACGTGTCTGCAGAATAGTTGTGAGGATCACATGAGGCTTTCTCATTGGCTTCTTTGCAGGTTTCCTGATGGAGCCCACAGTGCAGTCATCAGGAACCATGTCCCTTTAATGCTTTCCATATATATTATCTGTTACTCTCCCAATCCCCCCCTCCCCAGGTAAAGCACACCAGATTTAGTACTCTGGATGCTGCAAGAGAGAAATGAGTTTCTTTGGCAGCATCCTACAAGATGGGGAAGCAGGACACTCTCTGCTCTGCCTTTCCCCCACAAAAGAAATCAACCTAAGCTGTTGTGCCTTAGGTGAGGGGGAATGTAGGCAAGGTCAAGCTGTTTCTCTTACCCACTCCAATGCATCCAAACTTGTATTTTTTTTTTTTTTTTTTTGCTTCAATGGAGTGCTGGGACTTCTCTGAAAACCTGGACTTACACAAAGGCTCTTGCATCTGTAGGTGACTGCCAAAGTCAGTGTCTTCCAGGTGCTCCCAGACCACAGCTGAGAGGAACTAGAATGAGTTCATAGGCTACTGCAGGGTACACAGATGAGACCAAAGTCTGTCTTCCTATTATCCAATGCACAGATGTGAAAGACTCCTCCTAGGTTCCCTGGCATATGGTACTGAATCTCACAGTTCCCACAAAGATTCTTTTGTTCATGGATGGATGCCAAATTTTTGTTGTTAAGTGGAGAGACTAAAACAAAAGATGTTTTATGCCACCATAATGCTGATGTCACTCAAGTGCAATCTAGAATTTTTTGTTAATAGATTTCAATTGCAAGTATTTCAAAACCTGTAATTTATCCATATAAATGTGACTGTTCAAATAAAATAATTTTAATTTACCTCTCTTATAATAAAATAAGTTTAATTTTCATCAGAAGCACTTTGTAATTTAGTGTACAACCCCATTCCACTTTTCCAAGATTTAATGTGACAAAGAAAACTCAGAAGTAATAATATCTCTACAATGCTGTTCTCCTTTCCTTCTTTCTACATGTGTTTGGGAGGGTTGGGATTTGAGGGAATAAGGCAGGCCCAAAAGAAACATTAGTTTATTGTACCAGATTTTCTGTATACAAAAAAACCAGAGATGAAATAGGTCCTGGAAACAGACGCCTTGATTTCAAATCTTAACTCCATTTCTTGCCATATGTGTGCTCAGATGCTCAAGGACAGGGGGCCATATCTATGTGGAAAATCACTTTGGCTGAAATGAGGAGGATGAGGCAAGTTGAGCAAGAGAGGATGTGGGAAAACCTATTGGAATATAAAGTCCAAGTGAGTGTTTATGGTATCTTGAATGGGATGATGGCTTATAGAAGGAAACAATTTGTAAGTTTTCAATGATATTTAGGAAAGAAATGAGCAGTGCTTGGCAATGGATTAGATCTAGGTCAAAGAAGAAAGTTTCAATGATGACTCCTTGTTTCTGATTTACACAGCAATAATTTCAAATTTTTCATTTAAAATAAAAAGACCAATTTGGAGAAGCAGACTTTAGGTTAGGCTTGAGACAGCCTAGTAAGAATATTAATTATCAGTGAGAGAGCCAAGTCGGAAACTTGAGTAAGATAAACATAGCCAAAGTGGACCCAAGAACAGAGAGTAGCCAACAGCATCAAATACTTCTGAGAACTCAAGCTATATGAGAGTTATTTTAAATCCCTCTGGATTTTAAAAGTCTTTCCTTTCCATGAAGACCTTGATGATCAGAAAAATCCATTTCAAAAGAGAGATGGTACAAAAGCTAGATTGGGAAGAGCTGAAAGCAAAATTGGAGGAGACAAATTTATATAAAAGAATATAAACAATTCAATTAAGAAGTTTGGATATAAAATTGATATAATATGGAAGTACAGATGCAGGGTATTTAGTTTTCATTAGTTTTATGATAACTATAGGCATTGCATTAAGAATTTAATTTTTTTCTATATTTTGAAACTATATTATATTTCTATAATTTCTTAAAATTCTAAATGTTTCATTAATAGTTTATAATGAAACATCAAACTTTTAATTGGTTACTTTCAAATATTTAAGTCTAATAGTGATTGGGGGATATCATGGAAGAAAGAGAAATATAGTTCCAGAATTTTCCTTTTCTTAAATAAAAACCTCATCTTTAAAATAAAGAGTCACGAGATACCTGTACAAAATCTGTGGGATTTTTAAATGTCATCTCTTATGCTGGGGTGGTTGTTCCATGTGCTCTCTATTTTGAGGTCATTTATTTGGGTGACATCAGAAAGGTCCTGTGCCCTGATATTATTATTCAAGTAAAACTTTATCTAATTTAACATTTGATACATTACATTAACATGTTATTTATAAACAGAAGCTGCCTTGCCTTGGCAGATATACATAATGTGCATACTGGAGTTAACAGCCCATCACACAAGAAACATAAGCTGTTCAAACACCCAAGGAAGTCCTCCAGAGGCTGAAGGTATGAGAAATATCATAAGAGATTTATTCTCCCTCAAAAATTGGCTAAGCTGAACTCATACAGTCATCTGCCTTAGTTCTACACTACTATTTTTTTCTATTCAAATATTTAGGTTTCCCTTTGTTCTGTCACCCTTCACTTAGCTTTTTTTCTATAATTCTTGTGATGGGGTGTGTGTGTGTCCGTGTGCATGTGCAAGTGCACATGTACTAGCTCATGAGGCATTAATCCATTCTTTCTTCTATCTTCATCATGTCTATTCTGTGTTAAGAGTGCTGCATCTGTCCAGTAAATTTTAGAAGCAAATATGCTCTTGTATGTCTAGTAAGAATATATTTTTACAATCTTGTCAACTGATTAATAAAAAATAATTGTTTATAGTCAGGTGTGGAGAAAAGTATCTACAGAGACTCAGTAGATTCATAAAAAAAGTAAATTTATTGTGGAGAGAAAGCCATGCTTTTAAGGAGTAGAGGGTGAAGAAAGAATATGTCTTTAGTCTTTTATTTAACAGGAGTGTGTCTAAAGAAATATGGTTTTTGATTATAACACACACTGGATAAAGTTAGTCAATTATCTTAGGTTTTTTCCTCACTTTTTCTACTTTCTGATAAAACTCCTTTACCATTCTGAAATATGTTTAAAGTGATGTAAGAGGTGAAGTAGAATCCATCAGAATTATCAATTGATTTAAAACGGCAAGATTTTCTGGCCCTTGAGATTCTATCAAGCATTATATAATCATTTAAGAATATTTCACAAGGTTTTTAAAGAACATATTAACAATTTATGCAATGATTTTGACCTTTATTATGTATAATATTGTTAAAATGTCAAGATGACTATTCATCTAATTGTTAATTACCCTCTTTATATAAGAAAATAAGTGTAGTTTTCCAGTGATTTGTTCATATTGGAATTATGATAAATGGATTTAGATTTATTTTATTTTGCTAAGAAATTTTCTTTAAAATTTTAAAGCTTGTTCAATTTACTTTTCTCTGAATTAAAGGGAGCACATTATAAAAGACATTGAAAATAGGAGTCTAATGAAGAAATCAAAATCATCTTTAAATATATATGTATGTGTATATATATATATAGTTTTTATTCACAGAATTAATTTTTATTGATTGACTAAAGTGTTCTGTCTATTCACAATATTAAACTTATTACTTTGTTATTCAATTCTTCCATAACTTTAACTGGGTCTAATTTATATGTAAATTTAACTAGGTGTGCTAAACTCTTCCATTATTAAAGGATATAAGTTATCCTTTAATAATTACATTTTATAGGTTAATTTATACAGCAAATATTTATTGGGCTGCAACTATTGACAGACATTGTTCTTGCTTCCAAGGGCATACCAGTCAAAAAAACTGACAACTCATGAAGTATATATTCTAGTAAGTATGAGAAAAGCAACAGATACATGCACATGGGTATGTTAGATGGTTATATGTGCTATGAAATAAAGTAAAAGCAATGGGAAGGTATAAGGAGAGTGAGGAGGAGTGAAAGTTTAAATAACATTCTCAAAAAAGTCCCACTGAAGCTATCTGGGGGATAACCTTCAAATAATAAGAAGCAAGGGTAAAATCCCTGAGGTGGGTGCAGACCTAGCATGTTCAAGGAACAGCAGTGAGACCAGTGTGACTAAAGAAAAATAACCAAAAATAGTGATAGGAGCTGAGGTCAAACAGATAACACGATGTCAGATGGTTAGAACCTTGAGTTTTGATCAATTTAAATCTAAAAACTGAATCAGTGTAAAATAATTCTCTTAAAACACAAAGTTATTGTTTTTAGGACTATATTTCACTGTAACTGCTGCATTGTGTTGTTGTATTATACTGTGAATATCAAGCATATGCACTGTTTCTAGTATTACACATAAACACATCTCTGATCTAATCCATGTCAACAAATTGTCCAGTCAGAATAAATTTTTTCTATACAATGATGTAATATTAAATATATTTATTTGAATATTTTAGGCAGACAGCATGAGTTACAGTGATACCTTTGTAAAATGTAACTGGCAATTGAAACACATTTCTGAAATTATAGCATAATTAAATTATGTTTCTAGTTTTAAAAATAAATAGGACAATTATGTTTTACTTTAAAATAATTTTAGTATAATATTGGTGCAGAATCTAATGGAGATGCAAAAGCTAGTACTGCAATTAAAACAGTAAAGAGAAAAGGGACTAGGAAGAGGTACCTCACAAATTTTAAAATAAGTGGCATCATAATTTGGTACAGCAGAGAAAAATTTAAAAGCTGTTTAGAAAATATGAAGTATGTTTGGAACAACTATGGTATGGGAATCTACTTTTCAACTAAGAATTTTATGAAATATAAAGCGGATTAAGTAATTCCAATGAAAATGTAGTATCCAAATTGAGATGATCTTTAAGTATAAAATATACATTGGACTCCAAACATTTAGGACAAATGAAAATATATAAGATAGTTCACAAATAATTAGTATATTGATTATCTGCTGAAGTGACAATATTTTTAAAATATTTGGTTATATAACATATATTACTAGAATTAATGTCACTGATTTCTTTACTTTTTTAATATGGTTAGAAAAATTAAAATTGTATATATTGTATGCACTGTATTTCTACTAAAGAGTCCTAGTCTATATCATTTGGGTGAAGATCATACTGCTTTGTGCAGGGGTCTCCTGTGTAGAGCAAGATATTTAGCATTCCTGGCACCTGGTTATTAAATGCCAGTAGAAACCCCCAGTCATTTCAACAACCAAAAATCTTCTACCTCCAAATGAGAACAACTGTTTACATTGAAATACATGGGAATTCCCACAGCTAGAGCCTACAGGCAGAGCATTCACTTAGTTTAGAATAGAGTCCTAGGAGTTTTAAACTAGAGGAAGATGCATGTGTTATCAGATGCTGAGAAAAAAAAAATGGCTTTTTTTTTCAACATCTTTATTGTAGTATAATTGCTTTACATTGTTGTGTTAGTTTCTGCTGTATAACAAAGTGAATCAGCTATATGTATACATATATCCCCATATCCCCTCCCTCTTGCGTCTCCCTCCCACCCTCCATATCTCACCCCTCTAGTTGGTCACAAAGCACCAAGATGATCTCCTTGTGCTATGTGGCTGCTTCCCACTAGCTATCTATTTTGCTAGTGTATATATGTCAATGCCACTCTCTCACTTTGTCCAGCTTACCCTTCCCCCTCCCTGTGTCCCCAAGGCCATTCTCTACATCTGTGTCTTTATTCCTGTCTTACCCCTAGGTTCTTCAGAACCTTTTTTTTTTTTAGATTCCATATATACGTGTTAGCATATGGTATTTGTTTTTCTATTTCTGACTTACTTCATTCTGTATGACAGACTCTAGGTCCATCCACCTGACTACAAATAACTCAATTTTGTTTCTTTTTATGGCTGAGTAATATTCCATTGTATATATGTGCCACATCTTCTTTATCCATTCATCCGATGATGGACACTTAGGTTGCTTCCATGTCCTGGCTATTGTAAATAGAGCTGCAGTGAACATTTTGGTACATGACTCTTTTTGAATTATGGTTTTCTCAGGGTATATGCCCAGTAGAGGGATTGCTGGGTTGTATGGTAGTTCTATTTTTAGCTTTTTAAGGAACCTCTATATTGTTCTCCATAGTGGCTGTATCAATTTACATTCCCACCAAAGTGCAAGAGGCTTCCCTTTTCTCCACACCCTCTCCAGCATGTATTGTTTGTAGATTTTTTGATGATGGCCATTGTGACTGGTGTGAGGTGATAGCTCATTGTAGTTTTGATTTGCATTTCTCTAATGATTAGGATGTTGAGCATCCTTTCATGTGCTTGTTGGCAATCTGTATATCTACTTTGGATAAATGTCTATTTAGGTCTTCTGCCCATTTTTTCATTGGGTTGTTTGTTTTTTTGATATTGAGCTGCATGTGCTGCTTGCATATTTTGGAGATTAATCCTTTGTCAGTTGCTTCGTTTGCAAATATTTTCTCCCATTCTGAGGGTTATCTTTTCATCTTGTTTATGGTTTCCTTTGCTGTGTAAAAGCTTTTAAAGTTTCATTAAATCCCATTTGTTTATTTTTGTTTTTATTTCCATTTCTCAAGGAGGTGGGTCAAAAAGGATCTTGCTGTGATTTATGTCATAGAGTGTTCTGCCTATGTTTTCCTCTAAGAGTTGTATAATGTTTGGCCTTACATTTAGGTCTTTAATCCATTTTAAGTTTATTTTTGTGTGTGATGTTAGGGAGTGTTCTAATTTCATTCTTTTACATGTAGCTGTCCAGTTTTCCCAGCACCACTTATTGAAGAGACTGTCTTTTCTCCATTGTATATTCTTGCCTCCTTTATCAAAGATAAGGTGACCATATATGCATGGGTTTATCTCTGGGCTTTCTAACCTGTTCCATTGATCTATATTTCTGTTTTTGTGCCAGTACCATACTGTCTTGATTACTGTAGCTTTGTAGTATAGTCTGAAGTCAGAGAACCTGATTCCTCCAGCTCTGTTTTTCTTTCTCAAGGTTGTTTTGGCTATTCGGGGTCTTTTGTGTTTCCATACAAATTGTGAAATTATTTGTTCTAGTTCTATGAAAAATGCCATTGGTAATTTGATAGGGATTGCCTTGAATCTGTAGATTGAAAATGATTATACTACCCAAAGGAATGGCTTTGGTTGACCTAGCTCCTTAATCAATTACACCAAGAATTTTCCTGTGGTCCCCTGCTTGTGACTATTGACTTTAGGCTTGAATTTTTCTAGAAGTCTGTGGGTTAAGATTTGCCTTTACTTCTCCTATATCTTTCATTTATAAGTTGCATGATTTTGCTTCTGCTGGATATTTTTGTCCCTCAATCAAATTCTATTTTTTATCATCAAAAATTTTCTCAAAATAATTTCTTAGAATTCCTCTACAAGGTTGTATATTAAAAGTTTTGTAGTAACACTTTTATGCATTATCCTCTTCATAGCCTCTTTGTAAGGCGGAAGGCCAATGTATGTGTTCTGTGCACTATCTTATTCATTAAACTTTCTAACTACTAACTGGGCATGCAGTAAAGTTGAATTTTTGATAATTTTTAGTTGCAGCCATCTTGCTCTTACTTATGCTACTGGTTTGTAACTGGATTACTTTGGATTTTCTTGAGAAATAATAATAACAACTACCAACAAAAATTATTTTTTATCTATTTCTAATAGAACACTTTCTCCCCATATTATTGTATTAGATAAAACTTCCCAAGCAGTAGTTGATAATAATGATGATAGAAGGCAAATTTACCTTCCTTCTGTGTTTTAACAGAGGTTACCTTCTAGATATCTGAAGTTCAAATTCAAGTCACAAATATGTATTGTTATGCTTGCCCAAATTTTTAATTTTAAAACTAAGCCATTTATTTAAGACTTTGCTCTCCAGTTTACCACAGGGCTGGTCATTTTCCATGACTTTATACCAGATCTATTTCCTTTTTTTTTCCTTATTTATTCCTTAAATGAAGATACTGCATTTTTCTTAACTATTTGATTCTTGTATTAGCATGAAGAAAACATTGGCTTGAGATTTATTTTATTTTCAAAGTAGTTTTGTTGTTTTATTGAAAAGTAAAAGATATAAAATAAAACAATTTTTTAATACAGACAAGTAAAATCAGGATAATTAAAACTGTTGTGAACTCAATCCCTAGTAATAACTACCTTTAACATCCTGGTATTTATGTTCTAAAATCTCTCTCTTTCTCTCTCTCTCTCTCGTCCTTGTACTCTCACTCTCTCATCTCTAAAATATTTTTACAAACAGATATCTCTCCTCTTATTACTTTCTTTATTCTTATATTTATCTGTTCATTCACTTATACAGTCAGTGAGAGCATCTTAAGTCCTAGAAATCATTGTACATACAAAGGTAAATGGTGGTGGTCCAAGTAGACAAACAAGGTGGAACTTAAAGTCAGGAGACAGAATATATTGAAGTAAACAGGAAATTATAATACATTGTGATAAGTACTATGACAGAGGGAGTACAGGTGTTATGTGAACACAAAGGAAAGGCCTACAACATAGTTTTGGAAAGTTAGTAAATGTTATTTATAATATGTAATATCTACACTGAAACCTTATGTGTAAAGAGGAAAGAGATAACAGCATCAAAAATACATTCAATTGAAACACATTAATGTATATTACCAAAATGCCTTCCGGAAAGATAACATTGTTTAAATTGCTATATAAAATGTGTAAAACAATTTATCCACAACATCAATAATATTAAGACATGGCAATTTAGGGATGAAAATGGTATCTGTCTTGCTCTGATTTGAATTTTTTGACTACTAAGTAACATTGAATTTATTTTCATTTCTTCATGAATTTTATGTTGCTCTCCCAAACCTTCTGTATTCTCTAGAACTCTTTTGTGGTAAATGAAGTCCTCTAAATAATTAATCTATTCTCAAAATACTTTCTCCATATCCTGGCTCTATCAAACTTAAATATTTTCAAAGCTGATGTAAACTTTCTTTCTGATTTCTAAATATGCTTTCAGGCTCCCTTATTCCTACCCACTTTGATGCTTGTTCCATTCAAAATCATCAACTCATCACTGCTCTTACTTTCATTTCCATCTCACATTCTTCCCCTTCTTAACCAAGTCCTACTATTGGTCTGGGTAAATTGAATGTCCTTTGGATAGTACAAATGACATACTAGCTTCTTAGAACCTAACTCCAATATCTTCTCTCTTTTTGACTAACCATTTTTGCCTCAAACTCTTATATTCATTCCTTAGGTATTGTTATTTCCTATAGGTGGTCATTCTCAAAAATAAATGGCTTAAATACCAATATATAATTCTCCGACCAAAACTTCTTTTTAATTCAGTATTCTCAAGTAGACTACATAATTTTATTTCATCAAGAACATCAGTCATTGAATCTCCATTTTCTCCTCATCATTTTATTCTCTCACATGCCACATTCTAGCCTCTAGTTCCTAGGCTATGATCCATCACATACTGGTATGTTTCCAACAGTAAAAATTATGTTAAATATGTATAAAAAAAGTATCATATAAAATATATTTAATTATGGGTTGCAAGTGAGTAGTTTTTCTCCCCCAAATTTTTGTATGTATTACTGCACTGACAGCCTGCCTTTAATGTCGCAGGACTAAGGACTGAAGATATTTTATATTTTGGAAGAAATAATCTTTTCTGCTTAAATCCTTATAGGCTATCTTATCTTTAGCCTTAAAAATCTAAATGTATTTTCCACAAAACATCTATCCCTGAATTTATTTTCATTGACTCTGTCTAGAATATACTGAGATTTCCCAATCCACAAATACCAATGAAGTCATTAATTTTTTCTTTCACTTACATTCATTGAACTTTTTGTTCTGTCTTCTCCTTCAGACTTATTTATAATTTACGTCATCCATCTCAATGTTTTTAGCTGATCATTTTTCTTCTTATCTTTTTCTCTTTAAATTTTGATGCTTTCTTGAAGTTACCTTAGACGTCCCTGACTGATTTTCCTGCAGCTTCAATTCTTTATAGCTGAAAATATAGATTTTACTTGTGTGTTGGGTTTTTATTATCTCTGAGGTCTTTGTTTTATCATCACCCCTTTTTCTAATTCTGCTGCTTTTCATCACCCTTTCTTCTCTCCTAATGAGTGTCTGCCTCTGTTTAATAGAGAGAGAGCATTAGTGTACTCCAAAGATGCTAAAGACTTGCCTAAATGTGACATCTAGAACTTTCAGTAGATCTATAACAAAAATAAGTTCTTCCTATGAGCCTTCTGGATACTATTCCCATTCCTCTATCCTGTAGTAGCTTTCCTCATGCACAAGAGGAGGTTTCTACTTGCTCACTTTTTTCTTCCAGTTTCATTGAGATATAGTTGACATACAACACTGCATAAGTTTGAGGTGTACAGCATAATGATTTGACTTTCACATATCATGAAATGATTATCATGATAAGCTTAGTGAACATTCACCATCTCATATAGATGCAAAATAAGAGCAAATGAAAAAATATATGAATCGCTTAGAATTTACTCTAACAACTTTCATAGATGAGATACAGCAGTGTAATTATATTAGTCATTTTGTATATTACACTTCTAGAACTTATTTACTTTACAACTGAAAGTTTGTACCTTTTGACCATTTTCATCCAATTCCCCCTCCCCTACTATAAACCTCTCCTGTGGTAACCATAAATCTGACATTTTTTCCTACAAGTGTGCTTATTTGGTTATTTTTTTGAAGTATAACTGACCCACAACACTATGTTAGCTCCTGGTGTACAACAGAGTCATTTGGTATTTCTACACAATGCAAATCATGGACACAATAAACCTAGTTACCATCTGTCATCATGCAAAAATGTTACATTATCATTAACTATATTCCTCACTATATACATTTCATCCCCATTACTCATTTACTTTGTGATGGAAGTGTGTATCTTTAATCTCCCTCACCTATTTCACTCATTCTCCCACCTCCCTCCCCTCTGTCAACCACCTGTTTGTTCTCTGTATTTATGACTCTGTTTCTGTTTTGTTATGTTTGTTCATTTGTTTAGTTATTTAAATTCTACATATAAGTGAAATCATATAGTATTTGTCTGTCTCTATCTGACTTATTTCCCTTATTATATACCCTCTAGCTCCATCCATGTTGTCATAAATTGCAAAATTTCATTCTTTTTTGTGCCTGAGTAATATTTCACTATATATACACACCACATATTCTTTATCCATTCAACTATTGATGGGCACTTACATTGCTTCCATATCTTGGCTAGTGAATATGCTGCAATAAACATAAGAGTGCATATATCTTTTCAAATTAGTGTTTTTGTTTTCCTTGGACCCCTGAGCCCTGCAGGATCTAACACCACACATCAGTGAGCCAATACCAGCCCCAGGACTCCTAGGCCACAGCAAGCTCTGCCAAAACAGTTTTGCCCACCAGCAGGATGACACCAGCCTCAGTTCTCCTTGGGATGTGCAGTCAGCTGCACTTGAACCTGGCCCCACTTACCAGCTGCCAGCTGCCTCCATACTAGGCAGAACCTGGAAGCCCACCAACCCAGAGCCCAGTCTCACCAACCAGCATGCTCACAGTATTTGGCCCACCACAACATAAGGGTCCACTCAGCCCACATAGGGGGTACCCGTAGATCATATAGCTCTGGTGACCAAGGGAAGTGTGTTGTTGGGCACCATAAGACATCTCCAAAGGCCGTATCTCCAAGATCAGGAAACATGACCCACCTAACATAAAGAAATAAAAATGTATACGGCAAAGTGAGGTGGAATGACTGGCTACAGGGCTCAGAGGTCCCAGGGATGGTGCCAGCCCACTCGTGAGTAATGTCAGGTCTCACCATGCTGGCTGTGTTCTTTGGGGGTCCTGGGACAGCTGCTGTGGGGCCTGTGTTTTCCAGGGGCTGGTGCTGGCTCACTGATGGGTGGGGCCAGGTCCTGCTGTGGCTGGCTGTGGGCTCTGGGACATCCTTAGGCAGATAGCTGTGGGACCAAGGGGGTTCTGGGCTTGGTGCTGGCCCTCTGGTGGGCAGACGTAGGTCCTGGTATGTCTGGCTGTGGGACAGTGATCTACTTACTCTCTTTGAATAAAGCAGAGCTAGCAAATTGCCTATCTCACTTACCCACATATGCAATTAGATTATGTCTATATCTTTCTCAAGTTACAGATGACTGGAAGATTTATGTGCTTCACTCTAAACCCAAATAAAAATTTCTAGCACACTTTGGTTCAGTGAAACTCTGTAGGAGTTTTAATTACTTAGATCCCTGACAGTGGGAACTAATGAAAAATTAAAAAAAAAAATAACTTAGATGACAACAATATGTGTAAAAATTACAAGATGAAAAATCTCATTGGCAAAGGCAAATATACAATAAAGGTAGTAGATCAAACCACTTATAAATCTAGCAGGAAGGTTAAAAGCCAAAGGTAGTAATATCATCTATATCTATAATAATTAGTTAAGGGAAAAACAAAACAAAAAGATGTAAAATATGATGTCAGAACCATTAAATATTAGATGGTTTTAGTGAAAATTCAGGGTTACTAGAATGCATTTGCACTGAAGAGATCATCAACTTTAAATAATCATATATATACTTTAAATATATAAGTATATAAATAATCATATAATGGTAATCACAAACCAACAATAGATAATAGATACATGCATCAAAAAGAGAAAGGAATCCAAACATAGCACCAAAGATAGTCATCAAATCACAAAGGAAGAGAGCAAAAGAAGAGGGTACACAAAAGAACTACAAAAACAATCCCAAAATAATTCACAAAATGGCAACAAGTACACAGCTATCAATCATTACCTTAAACATAAATGAACTAAATGTTTCATTCAGTGGCTGAATGGATAAAAAAAATAAAACCCATATATTTGCTGCCAACAAGAGACTAACTTCAATCTAAAGACACACACAGACTGAAAGTAAGCAGATGAAAAGTATATACCAGGAAAATGAAAACAAAAAGAAAGTAGCCATGCTTAGACAAAATAGAATTTAAATCAAAGACTGTAACAAGAAACAAGCAAACAAACAAAAGGCACTATAATGATCAAGGGAATGATACAACAAGAAGATATAACAATTGCAAAACTGTAAATATGTAAGCACTCAACATAGGAACACCTAAATACATAAAGCAAACATTAACAAATATTAAGAAAGAAATTGTTGGTTACACAATAAGAGTAGAGCATCTTAACACACATTTATATTAATGAATAGATCATCCAAATAGAAAATCAACAAGCAAACCTGGGTCTTTGATGACACATTAGGTCATATGGAATAGCAGATATATACAACTATTTCCATCCAAAAGCAGCAGAATACACATTCTTTTAAAGTGAACATGGAACATTCTCCAGGATAGATCACATGCTAGGCCACAAAACAATTCTCAATAAGTTTAAGAAGACTGAAATCGTATCAAGCATCTTTTATGGCAATAACAGTATGAGACTAGAAATCAACTACAAGAAAAAAACTGCAAAAAACACAAACACGTGGAGGCTAAAAAAATATGCTACCAAACAACCAATGGATCATGGAGAAATCAAAGAGAAATCCAAAAAGTACTTGGAGACAAATGAAAACAAAAGCAAAATAATCCAAAATCCATGAGAGGCAGCAAAAGCAGTTCTAAGAGGAAAGTTTATAGTGATTAAAAACTTGTGCCAGGAAACAAGAAAAATCTCAAACAACCTAACTCTATATCTAAAGGAACTAGAAAAAGAAGAAAAAACATAATCCAAACCTAACAGAAGGAAAGAGATAATAAAAATCAGAATCGATATAAATGAAATAGACAATAAAAAAACCCCAGAAAAGATCAATGAAAGTAAAATCTCGTTCTTTGATATATATGTATAACTGAATCACTTTGCTGTACAATAAAAATTAACACATGGTAAATCAACTGTACTTCAATAAAATAAGTTTAAAAAAAACAATGGCCATTGATAGTAATTAATACTGGGACTAGTTAACCAAATCATACTTGTGAGACAATATAACAATATTTTTATGATGTGTCTTTCTGTCCCCAGATATACCAGATTATTTTAATTCATTTTAAAAGTCTTTATTGGCTTTAAATATGTTATGCTACAATAATGTGCATTTCTTAAATATATAAACATAAGAAATATGAAAGTGATTAAAACAGGACTAATTGAACAGATATGACCTGTGATTAATAAAAACTATGACAATGAAAAAAAATTTGGTTCTTTGAAAAGATTAACAAAGTTGATAAACCTTTACCCAGACTCATGAAGAACAACAACAACAAAAAAAACCAGGAGAGAGATAGGGACCAAATCAATAAAATAATAAATGAAGGTGGAGAAGTTACAACAAACACTACAGAAATGCAAAAGATCATAAGGGATTACTACAAGTAACTATATGCCAATAAAATGGACAAACTAGAATAAATGGGTAAATTCCTAGAAACATACAATCTCCCAAGACTGAATCAGGATAAATAGAAAATATAAACAGAACATTTATCAGAAATGAATTTGAATCAATAGTTTTAAAACTCCTAACAAAAAAGTCCAGTGACTTCACAGGTGAATTCTACCATGAATTTAGAGAAAAAATTAATGCTTATCCTTCTCAACCTATTTCAAAAAAAAAAAAAAAAATGAAGAGGAGGAATGTTTCCAATCTCATTCTACCTGGCCAGCATTATCCTGAAATGAGCTGGACAAAGACACCACAAAAAATGGAAATTACAGGCCAATATGACTTATGAAACTCATGCAAAAATTCTCAACAAAATACTAGCAATCCAAAATTACCAATACATAAGAAATACCATACACCATTATCAAATGGGACTCATCCCAGGGATTCAATGATGATTTGACATACACATTCAATCAACGTGGTATACCACACTAACAAATTGAAGAACAAAATCTACATGATCATCTCTATAGATGCAGAAAAAGGTTTCAAAGTTCAACATTTATTTATAGTAAAACACTCAACAAACTGGGTATAGAGGTAACATTCTTCAACATAATAAAGGCAATATACAACAGAGCTACAGCCAACATTATACTCAACTGTGAAAGGCTGAAAGCCTTTCCTCTAAGATGAGGAGCAAGACCAGGATGCCCACTCTTGCCACTTTCATTCAACATAGTATTGGAAGTCCTAGCCACAGCAATCAGATAAGAAAAAGAAATAAAAAGAATCCAAATTGGAAAGGAAGAAGTAAAACTCATGTTTGGAAATGATACTATATATAAAAAAATCTTAAATATGCCACCAAAAAAAAAAAAAAAACTATTAGCATTCACCAATTAAGTCAGTAAAGTTGCAGGGTACAAAATTGACTTACAGAAATCTGTTGCAATTCTACACAATAAAAAAAACTATTAGAAAGAAAATGGAGAAAACAATTCCACTTATAGTTGCATCAAATGGAAAAAATACTTAGAAATCAATTTAACTATGGAGGTAAAAGACCTGTATTTGGAAAACTGTAAGACACTGATGAAATTGAAGATGACACAAACTGATGGGAAGATGAGCATATTCATGGTTTGGAAGAATTAATATTGTTAAAATGATTATATTACCCAAGGAAATCTACAGATTAATGCAATCTGTATCAAAATACCCATGGTATTTTTCTCAGAACTAGAAAAAATAATTCTAAGATTTTTATGGAAACAAAAAAGACCCCAAATAACCAAAACAATCTTGAGAAAGAAAGCATAGCTGGAGGTATCACACTCCCTGATTTCAAACTATACTATAAAGCTACTGCAATCAAAACAGTATGGTACTGGCATAAAAACGGACACATAAATCAGTAGAACAGAATAGAGTTCCCATAAATGAACCCATAGTTATATGATAAAGTAAGCTAGATAAAGTAGTCTATGATAAGGTAGGCAAGAATATACAATAGTGAAAAGACAGCCTCCTCATTAAATGGTGTTGGGAAAACTGGACAGCTATATGCAAAAGAATCAAACTGGACTACTTTCTCACACCATATACAAAAATAAACTCCAAGTCAATTCAGGACTTTAATTGAAACCTGAAAGCATAAAACTCTTAGAAGAAAACATAAGCAATATACTCTTTGACATCAGTCTTAGCAATATTTTGGGGGGGTATGTTTCCTCAGGCAAGGGCAACAAAAGCAAAAGTAAACAAATGTGACTACATCAAACTAAAAGGCTTTTGTATAGCAAAGGAAACTATCAACAAAACGAAAAGGCTGCCTACTTAGTGGGAGAAGATATTTGCAAACAGTATATCTGATAAGGAGTTAATATCCAAAATATACAAAGAACTCATACAACTGAACATCAAAAAACAAACAACTCATTTAAAAATGGGCAGAGGCCCTGAATAGACATTTTCAAAAGAAGATATACAGATGGCCAACAGACATATGAAAACATGCTCAACATCACTAATCATCAGGGAAACGCAAATTAAAACAACAATGACAATCACCTCACAGATATCAGAATGATTGTTATCAAAAAGATAACAAGTGTTGTCAATGATGTGGAGAAAAGGAACATTTGTACCCTGTTGGTGGAAATGTAACTTGGTGCTGCCACTATGGAAAAACGTATGGAGTTTCCAAAAAAAAAAAAAAAAAAAACCTAAAAATTGAACTGCTATATGTTCCAGAAATTCCACTCCTGGGTATTTCAGAAAACAAAACAAAACAAAAAACACTAACTTGAAAAGATATATCAACCCATGTGTATATTGTGGCATTATTCACTAGCCAAGATATGGAGGCTACCTAAGTCTCCATCGATAGTTGAGTGGATAGAGAAGATGTGGTGTATATACACACACAATGGAATATTACTCAGCCATAAAAAGGAATAAAATCTTGGCATTTGTGACAACATGGATCGACTTAGAGGGTATTAGCTAAATTAAATGTCAGGCAGAGAAAGACAAATATTGTACGATTTCACTTATATGTAGAATCTTTAAAACAAAACAAATGAACAACCATAACAAAACAGAAAGACAGTCATAGGTACAGAAAATAAAAACGGTGATTGTCAGAGGAAAGGGAGTTTGGGGGATGAGTGAAATAGAGGGAGGTTAAGAGGTACATCTTCAGTTATAAAATAAATGAGTCATGGGGATGAATTGTACATAGTGGGGAATATAATCAATAATAACATAATATCCAAAAAACTTAAATTCTAGTATAAACTGAGAACAAACCTTCTCTGTCTCTTCCTCCTGCCTCTCTACACAGAGAACTTTATATTTGGAGGCTGGGTTGTAGAGCAGACAAGATTTTACCTTACAAGATGAAAAGAACACCTCCACAATATCTTCTGATACTTTAACATTTAGTTTATTTCTGTTGCTCTCTGAGTGGATGGTGAAAACTGTAAATTAAAGATTTCAATAAATAGAAGTTATGCAAAAATTAAAGGTTTTCTAAAAGCTGTACATTTTGTGACTATTTTCACATACATTAAAACCACAGAAATTTTTGATAAGCTCTGAACTCTAAAAGTCACTTTAATCAACTTTTTAGGATGACTGTTCTAAAATATTTTAAAAGCCATCAATTTTCAGTCCCAAAAGGAATAGACTTTCCTTTCTTTATTTGAAAACATTCTGTAATATATATCAGAGGATGTAAAAAAAATGCTTTATTGTCCATCCAATTTCAGAAATATTTCCTTAGTTCTAAAATAATGATATTAGGCATGAGCTTATTTCTCTTTCATTATAACTTTCTTTCAAATAAGTGTATGGAAAACTCTAAAATTTTGGACCTAAAAAGTAGCTTCCAAATTATCTGGCTTAATGCACTAAATGAGGAAAATGAGAAACAGGAAAAAATTATTTGTGCAAATTTAGAATCAGCAGAACTGATACAGAAACCCATTTTTTAGAGTCCCATACAGATTATTTGCCATGAAACCATTCTGTTTCTTATCTACTTATTACTACAGGGGGTAGGGCTTTCCTTACCTGGAAAGGAAAATCTTAACTGTCTTCATGGAGACAGAAAGACCTCTCATCACCGAGTGAAAACTGGAAGAACAGTGCAACTGCCATCAAGTCTGTCAGTTCCTACTTCTTCAGACTATTATCTGAATACATTACCAGACAAAGGTCTCCACACATACCTACCTCCAAATAAAATGAACTTTTTCCATATGCAGTAGAAATGTTAATTTATGACATGGGAAAATGTATTTTTTTCTTCTTTTATCTCCAGACCTATGTTGACTGACATTTTAAATATGTGATATCTGGGAGGTATTAACCCATTTTGGGTCATAGGTCAAAAGCATAAGCTAACAATATTTATGAATTGATGAATATTGTGAGTTCCGATATTGTAACGCCAATTAACATTCTGATGTTAGATTAAGTTAGAATAATGGGAAGGATTATATACAGCATACGTCTTTTCTGAGGATAAACAAGGATGAGTTAATTCTGTCCAAGAGGATAGCTTAGGAGCTTGTGCTATGTCTGTCCAAAATATTTAAGTCTGTGTAAAGAATGTTAAAAATCTTATTCATTTTCTGCTTTTTTCCTTACTCATAATAGAGTGGAAAAAGAAAGGGGAGAGGGCACTGCAGCCAACTTGATGTGAATTCAAATCTACATGTCACAGCTCTAGTATTCTGAGCAAATTATTTAAACATCCAGTCGAGTTTTCTTACCTATACATAAAAGTAATCGCCCTACCTCAAGGGAACTATGATCACTGTTCATGTGAAATCAAAACAGATATTGTATTTATAGCTCCTAGGCCCTGTATAACTTCTGCCTATAACATGAGTATTCAATAAATGTTTGTTCTTTTCTCCTGTAAATGGAGAAGAATTCACAAAATCCAGGCACAGGCAGTGTTACACACATAATCATGTCCCTTTTAATAAGTCTTTTAATTGAATGTGCTCCTTCCCTTTCAATCACATATGGATTTATTTTCTTGTACTTTCATTTTCTTATTTTTGCACCTTCATTCTTTCAATAATTAAAAAAAAATTAAACATGTTTTTATTGAAGTATAGTTGATTTACAATATTACACTAGTTTCAGGTGTACAATATAGTGATTTATTATTTTTAGAGATTATCTTACATTTAAAGTTATTACAAAATAATGACTATATTTCCTTGTTCTATACAATATATCCTTGCTGTTTATTTATTTTATACATAGTAGTTTGTGTCTCTTAATCCCAAACTTTGTCCCAGGACTGTTCTATGTGTGTGAGATACATCAATAAACTGAACAGAGAAAATCCCTTATCTCAGGTTACATTCTAGGAAGGAGAGAGGTAATAGTAAGCATAACACATATGGTAGAATCTGGCAAATGTTATGCAAAAACAAACAAACAAACAAAAAACAAAACAAAACCAAAAAAAAATAGCACTGATATGGGATATTTCAAGTGCATGGAAGCGGAATCTTTTTCATTTTAAATGCAGAGGTATCATTAGGCTTGGCTTTGAAGGAGGTAAGTGAATAAGCCATGCAGATATGCAAATATCTGGGGAAAGAGCTGTATAATTTCAGTGAGATTCATTCCAACACCAGCCCCAAAGTGGACTCTAATTAACTTAAGCTGATTAATGTATTACCCCTTCTCCTTGACCACAGTGACTATTTTAGGAGGGCATGAGTAACAATTTCCATCAATGATGCAGTAGGGAACTCTTGATGGGGTCTTTAAAAAAATATTTCTCCTGGATCCTGTGGGAGCCATCATGAGAGATTAGGTCTTTCAGACATTCTGGAAAGAGACTAAGAGTTTTGGGGAAACTCCAACAATGTTGTTTCCATGAATGACCCTCAGGGAAACACTGAGAGGAGAAGGGCGGGTTCTGAAAGATCATAGAGAGCAGTGCCTGGAGCTCCTTCAATCTGTAAATCCCTAAATATACTGTTGGACATTTCCATTGTATGAATCAATATCTTTTCTTTTTTTTTCTTTAGGTCAATTTTGCTTGGGTTTCTGTCATTTGGAATCAAAATTTTAACTGTGGCATTATTACAGGCATAGAGAGTAGCAAATAAGAAGTTATCCCACTAGTCCAGTAATAGGTGATAATAGTCACATGAATCTTAGCTGAGAACTTAGCTAACAAAAAGTAGAAAAATAGAGAACTAGCCTGGCATCCCGGAGACATTGGTCAGTCACAGACATGTTGGGACTCCTTGTGTAGTTGAGTTCAGTTTTACAGATCTCGGTGTTTTAAACTGTAAAGGAAAGGAATTGAACTTGATGATTTCTTAGGTCCTGCTCAGTTTTTTAATTATATTATTTTATTAATAATATAAACAAGAACCACAAATCACAGGGCCATTTAGGGTAAGGGTAAATAGTCTCTGAAAGCCTGGCTGTTTATTTGCCCACAGTGCAAGAACCAATATCCATAACCATGATAACAGGTCATCAAATAAAGTACAAATATTCAATAGCTTCTGTTTTATGATGGCAGTATACATTAGAAAGTCTTGAACATAAATGTTTAAAATAAGTAAAAAGTGAAATGATCAACTCCATACACATGTGCCATAAGAGTTTTGTGCGCTGCTATTGCATCATTGTTTATAACAATTAAAAATAGGAGAAGATATAAAGTGTAAAAGGAAGTGGTAAAATAAACTTTATCACATCTTAACTATAAAAATAGATGGCAAGGTGTAATTGGTGGTGATGTCTGGGGAAGAAGAGGAAAAAGGGAAAAGAAAGAGTTTGGCAGAGAAACCTTAGGATCACCACAAGTCCTACTTTTACCCATTAGTCTCAGTTTATGTCAGAGTAATTAGTAATAGCTGCCTTTTCATTTTCAACTGTGTCCTTGTTTGCAAGATACATTATATAGTCACACTAAGAAAATGGGAACTTTCTTTAATTCATTGCATAAAGATATTGTTTGAATACTTTACAGTGAACAAATATTCATGTATTACCTTTTCAATAAAAAAAATGAAACCTCATGAGAATTATTTGCAAAATCTAGAATAGTGGTTTTCAAACATTTGTAGGATTGTGAGACCTGTGATTCAAGGGACAGCTTACTGAGAAGATGTATAGGTGACATTGTTCTGTATAAAGGGAGGGGAATGTGATGATTTGTGAACCCTTACACACTCACCTCACCCTTTCTCACCTTGACATGCCTTGATGGGATGCTTCAGAGGCCCACTGAAAGGCATTGTTCCTTGGATTATTTCAGTTAAGAGGAAAAGGTATATAAATTGAAGGATAATTAGAGCAATTTCATAGCGAGTTCTAAACATGAGGAAGAACTGAAATTTATACATATTATATAATAGAGTGGAAAAATAGAGAAGAACTAGCCTGACATCTTGGAGTAGAAAAATAGAGAAATATATATATATATGTGTGTGTATATATATATATATATATATATATATATATATATATATATATATATATATATATATATATATACACACACACACACACACACATATATATGTATATATATGTATATATACATATATAGCAGAAAAATAGTAGGTAAAAAAATATATATGTAATGAACTATAGATGATCCTTGCAAGACAGTAACATAGGAGGACCCCGAGCTCACCTCCTCTAATGGGCACACCAAAACCAGTTATTTACAAAGCAACTATTCAAGAGAAAGACCAGAATCTAGCAGAAAAGATCTCTATAACTAAATTTATACTAAATATGTAAAGAAGGAACCACAATGAGTTAGATAGAAGGGGAAGAGTTACAGTATAGTCAATACCCATACCCCTCGTGTGTGACTCAAAAGCAGGAGAACAATTACAGTTGCAACGTTTCTCCCCAGGGAGGTAGGGATCTGAGTCCCACATAAGGCTCCCTAGCCTGAGGGTCCTGCACAAGGAAGACAAGCCCCCAGAGAGTTTGGCTTTGAAAGCAAGTGAGATTTTCTTCCAGGAGACCCAGAGAATGGTGGGAAATATAGACTCCACTCTTAAAGGGCTCACAAAATTTCACATGCTCTGGGATCCCAGGCAGAAGCAGTAATCTGAAAGGAATCTGGGTCAGACCCACTTGCTGCTCTTGGACATACTTCTGGAGACGTAGGAAGAAACTGGAGTTCACCCTGAGGATAGAGACACTGGTAGAAGCTATTTTGGGGAGCTCACTCTCCCACATGGACACTAGTGCTGGCAAGCACCATTATGGAATCCTCCTTCTAGCTTAGTGACCTCAGGACCCAGGCTTGCTCCCATTCACTAGCCTCTAAGCACCAGTACTGAGATGCCTCAGTCAAGCAACTAGCTGAGTTGGGACACAACCACTCGCCCCACCAAGAGGCAGGCTGTTTTAAGACCTCCTGAGCCCACCATTGCCCCTGGACATGACCCTGTCCAGAAAGGGCCCAGGACTTGGCCCCACACACCAGTGTGCAAGCACTGGATCCAGGACACCCAGGGCCCTGCAGCCAGAAACCCCAGGACATAACTTCACACACCAGTGGGCAGGCACCAGCCCCAGGACTTCCTGGGGCCTGGATCTGCCCCCCACCAGTGTGTGAACTCCAGCTTCAAGAATACTACCCACTCACCAGCAGGCCTGTGTCAGCTTTAAGATAACTTAAGCCACCTCAGCCAGTGGCCCAGGGAGACAGGCTCAACCACCAGAAGGATGACACAAAGCTTTGAAACCCCCACTGTAACAGAGACTCTAGGGCCTGGATCCACAAACCAGTGAGTAGGCACTAGCCCTACAACCATCTGGGCTCCAGCCCTGGCCATCAGCAGGACAACCTCAGCCCTGAAATACCTTGGACTCATCAGCCAGCTGCCCTGGGATCCAGCTCCATTCATCAGTAGGCCAGCAACAGCTTCGGGACACACTGGAAGCTGCCACCAGCCATGTCAAGTACTGGACCCACTCACCAGAAGCCCAAAACTAGATCCAGGAGCCCCAATCTCACAACTACCCACCACTGAACCTGACTCTGCCCACCAGTGAGCCAGCACTAGCTCCAAAGCCTCTGAGGATTCCACACCCAGCAACCTTGTGACCGGCATCATCAACCTGCTGTGGAAGACTCCACACAAGGCAGGACCTGAAAACCAACCAGACCAGGGACCAACCACTCCTAACAGTCTGTCCACAGTAGTCAGCCTGCCACAGTAGAAGGGCTCATGCAATACACATGGGCAACTGTGCTGCTGTGACAAATAGGAAATCTGCTACAAAAGGCCACTTCTCCAAGGTTGGGAAACATAACCAACCTACCATATGCATAGAAATAAAAACAACAAATTAGACAAAATGAGATGACAGAGAACATTACCTAATGTAAGGAATAAGATAAAACACCAGAGGAACAAAGTGAAGTGAAGAGAGGAAATCAACCCAATAAAGAGTTCAAGGTATTGATCATAAAGATGATCAAAGAACTTGGGAGAAGAATGGCTGACACAGTAAGAAGAAAGAGTTAGAAGATATAAAGAAGAGTTAAACAGAGATAAAGAATACAATAACTTGACTGAAAATACATTACAAAGAATCAACAATAGATTAATCAGAGGAACAACAGATCAGCAATCTGAAAGGCAGAATAGTGCAAATCACTGACACTGAGCAGAAAAAAAAAAAAAGAATAAAAGAAATGAGGACAGTTTGAGAGACCTCTGGCACAACATCAAGTATACTAACAATCACATTAGAGGAATCCCAAAAGGGGAATAGAGTGAGAAAGGCACAGAGGACATATTTGAAGACATAATAGCCGAAAACTTCTCTATCCTGGGAATAGAAACAGATATCGAGGTCCAGGAATCACAGAGAGTCCCAAAAAGATCAACCCAAGGAAGATGACACCAAGATAATAAATATAGCAAAAATTAAAGATAAGAAAACAATATTAAAAGCAACAAGGGAAAAGTAACAAGTTACATACTCCCATGAGGCCATCATCTAACTTTTCAGCAGAAACACTATAGATCAGAAGGGAGTGGCATAATATATATAAAGTGATGAAAAGGAAAACCTAAAACCAAGAAAAATCTAACTAGTAAGGCTTTCATTCAGTTTTGATGGAGAGATAAAACGTTTTACAGACAGCAAAACCAGAAAGATTTCAGCACCAACAAACTAGCTTTATAAGAAATGTAAAGGGAATTCCCTAAGTAAAAAAGAAAAGGCCACAACTAGACACATAAAAATTAATAAAGCAAAAAGCTCATTGGCAAAGACAAATATACAGGAAGATAGTAAATTATCTATGTACAAAGATAGTAGGATATTAAAAGACAAAAGAAGTAAAATAATCTATATTTGCAGTACATAGTTAAGGGATACATAAAACCAAATGATGTAAAATATGACGTCAAAAACAGTAACCATGTATTGAAGGGAATAAAAATGCAGGGTTCTGAAAATGCATTGAAATTTAAAAAAAATAAGCTTATTATAACAATTATATATATTTTAAAGAAAGAGAGATGTCTATATACATATATATATAAACCTCATGGTAACGATAAATGAAATATCTGTAATAGATACAAACATAAAAAAGAGAAAGGGATCCAAACATAATCATAAAGAGTGTAATCAAATGACAGTGGAGGGGAAGAAAAGAAGAAAGGACCAAAAAAGAGCTACAAAAACAGCACCCCCCAAAACTGTTAGTGGCAGTTTGGCAATAAGGGCAAATGGCAATAAGGCATACCTATCAATAATGGCTTTAAATGTAAGTAAACTAAATACTCCCATCAATAGACAAAGAGTGACTGAATGGATACAAAAATAAATCATATATACACTGTCAACAAGAGACTCAAATCAGATCTAAAGACTCACACAGGCTGAAAGTAAGGTTATGGAAAAAGGTATTCCATGAAAATGGAAATGAAAAGGAAGCTAGGGTAGCAATATTTATACTAGACAAAATAGACTTTAAAACAAAAACTGTAACAAGGAACAAAGAATGACATTATGTAAAGATCAAGGAATAAATCTAACAAAAAGTTAAAACAATTATAAACATAAATGCTCCCAGCCTAGGAACACCTAAATATGTAAATCAAATATTCACAGGCATAAAGGAGAAATTGACAGTAACACAAAAATAGTAGGGAATTTAACACTCTACTTACACTACTGAACAGATCATCAACACAAAAAATCAATTAAAAAACACTGGACATAAATTACACCTGAGACCAAATGGGATATATATATATATATATATATATATATATATATATATATATAGAACATTCCATCCAAAAAAGGAGAGACTATACATTCTTTTCAAGTGCACATGGAACATTCTCCAGGATAGATCATATGTTAGGTGACTAAAAATCTCAGTAAATTTTTAAAAATGTGAATCATATCAAGCATCTCTTTTGACCACAAAGCCATGAGTTAGGAATCAACTACAGGAAAAATAAAACTTAAAAAACCAAAAACACATGAAGGGTAAATAATATGCTTCTAAACAACCAATGGGTCTCTGAAGAAATCAAAGAATAAATACCTGGAGACAAATGAAAACTAAAACACAATGACAAAAAAATCTATTGGATGCAGCAAAAACATTTCTAAGAGAGAAGTTATAGCAATACAAGTCTTCCTCAGTAAATAAAAAAAATCTAAATAAACAACCTAACCTTACACAAAATGAACTTGAAAAAGGTAAACAAACAAAGCCCAAAGTTAGTAGAAGGGATAAATCATAAATATCAGAGCAAAAATAAATAAAAGAGAATAAATATAATATAAAAGATAAGTGAAACCAAGAGCTGATTCTCTGAAAAGAAATAAAATTGATCAACTTTTAGTCTGACTCATCAAGAAAAAAACTGAGTCCAAATCAATAAAATCAGAAATGAAAAAGAAATTACAACTGATGCTGCAGAAATACAAATCACAGAAATTACTATCAACAGCTACATGCCAATAAAATGGACAATCTAGAAGAAATGGGCAAATTCCTAAAAATGTACAATCTCCCAAGAGTGAACCAGGAAGAAATAGAAAATGTAAACAAACGAATTATCAGTAATGAAATTGAATCAGTAGTAAAACAACTCCCAACAAACAATAGTCCAAGACCAGATGGCTTCACAGGTGAATTCAGCCAGACATTTAGAGAAGATTTAACTCCTATATTTCTCAAAATATTCCAAAAAAATCACAGAGGAAGGAGTGCTTCTGAACTAATTTTATGAAGCCAGCATCACCCTGATATGAAAACTAGACCAAGACATCACAAAAGTAAAAGTTACAAGCTAATATAACTGATGAACATAGATGCAAAGATCCTCAATGAAAGAAAGAGAAAAACAAATATCGTATATTAATGCATATATGTGGAACTAGAAAAATGGTACAGATGAACCAGTTTGCAGGGCAGAAATAGAGACACAGTTGTAGAGAACAAATGTATGGACACCAAGGGGGGAAAGTGGCAGGGGTGGTGGTGGTGGTGGGATGAATTGGGAGATTGGGATTGACATATATATACTAATATGTATAAAATAGATAACTAATAAGAACTTTCTGTATAAAAAATAAAGTTCAAAAATTCAAAATAAAATAAAAATAATTTTAAAAAATTTAAAAGGATTCTACACCATGATCAAGTGATATTTATCCCAAGAATGCAATATCTATCTGCAAATCAATCAAAGTAATACATGACATTAAAAATTGAAGAAAACCCATATGATCATCTCAGCAGATGCAGAAAGGTGTTTGACAAAATTCAACATATATTTATAATAAAAACTCTCCACAAAGTGGGTATAAAGGAAATGAGCCTCAACATAATAAAGATCATATAGGATAAGCCCACAGCTAGAATCAGACTCAAAGACGAAAAATTGAAAGTATTTCCTCTAATCAAGAACAGGACAAGGATGCCCACTCTTGCCATTTTTATTCAACATGTGATGGAAGTACTAACCACAGAAAGCAGAAAAGAGAAAAAAATATAAGAAATCCAAATTGTAAAAGAAGAAGTAAAACTGTCACTCTTTGTAGATGAGATACAAAGATACGTAAAATATCCTAAAGACACCTCCCAAGGACCACTAGAATTCATCAATGAATTTGGTAATGTTGCAGGATATAAAATTAATACACAGATATGTGTTGCATTTTTATACATTAACAATGAACTAACAGAAAAAGAAATTAAGGAGACAATTCCATTTACTATCACATCAAAAAGATGTGATAGTAAATGGAATACATTTATCTAAGGAGGTAAAAGACCTGTATGCAGAAAACTACAAGACACTGATGAAAGAAATTGAAGATGACACAAAACAGATGGAAAGATATACCATATTCTTGTATTGGAAGAATGAATATTATTAAAATGACCATAGTGCCCAAAGCAATCTACAGATTCCATGCAATCCTTGTCAAAATACCAGTGGCATTTTTCACAGAACTAGAGCAAATAGCTTTAAAATTTGTATGGAAACACAAAAGACCCCAAATAGCCAAGATAATCTTGAAAACCAGAGCTGTAGGAATCAGGTTCCCTGACTTCAGACTATACTACAAAGCTACTTTAATCAAAACAGTATGGTATTGGCACAAAAACAGACACATAGAACAATGGAACAGAATAGAGAGCCCAGAAATAAACCCACATACATACAGTCAATTAATCTATGATAAGTGAGGCAAGAATACACAGTGGAGAAAAGGCAGTCTCTTCAACAAGTGCTGCTGGGAAAACTAGGCATCTACATGTAAAAGAATAAAAGTAGAACGTTTTCTTACACCAAATACAAAAATAAACTCACAATGGATTAAAGACCTAAATGTAAGACCAAATACCATAAAACTCCCAGAGGAAAACATAGGTAGAATGCTCTTTGATATAAATCATAGCAATATGTTTTTGGATTCGTCTATTAAAACATAGGAAGTAAAAGCATAAATAAACAACTGGGACCTAATTAAACTTAAAAGCTTTTTTTTTAAGCAGATATTCATTTTTAATTATTATTTATTTATATTTATTTTTGACTGTGTTGGGTCTTCGTTTTTCTGTGCGAGGGCTTTCTCCAGTTGCGGCAAGCGGGGGCCACTCTTCATTGCGCTGCACGGGCCTCTCAATATCATGGCCTCTCTTGTTGCGGAGCACAGGATCCAGATGTGCAGGCTCAGTAGTTGTGGCTCACGGGCCTAGTTGCTCCGTGGCATGTGGGATCTTCCCAGACTAGGGCTCGAACCCCTGTCCCCTGAATCAGCAGGGAGATTCTCAACCACTGTGCCACCAGGGAAGCCCAAAACTTAAAAGCTTTTGCACAGCAAAGGAAACCATGGACAAAACCAAAAGACAACTTACTGAATGGGAGAAAAATATTTGCAAATGATATTATTGAGAAAGGGTTAATTTGCAAAATATATAAAGAGCTCATACAACTCAATATTAAAAAACAAAGAACCCAGAGAAAAATGAGTGGAAGACATGAATAGACATTTTTTCAAAGAAGACATACAAAAGGCTAATGGGCACATGAAAAGATGCTCAACATTGTTACTCATCAGAGAAATGCAAATCATGTCAGAAAGGCTACCATCAAAGAGACCCAAATAACAAATGTCTGTGAGAATGTGATGAATAGGGAACCCTTGTACACTGTGGGTGTGAATGTAAGTTGGTGCTACCACTATGGGAAACAGTATGCAGGTTCCTCAAGAAACTGAAAATAGAACTACCATATGATCCAGCAATTCCACTCCTGGGTATATACCCAAAGAAAAGGAAAACATTAATTTTAAAAGCTACATGAACCCCAATGTTCAGACCAGCATTATTTACAACAGCCAAGATAAGGAAGCAACCTAAATGTCCATCACCAGATGAATGGATAAAGAATAAGTGGCATATGGATATATATATGTGTGTGTATATATATATATATATATATATATATATATATATATATATATATATATATATATACACATATGGTGTATATATATATACACACCAGCAAAAAATGAAATTTTGCCATTTGCAACAACATGGATTGGCCTGGAGGGAATTATGTTATTATGCTTAGTGAAATAGGTCAGACAGAAAAAGACATATACTTTATGTTGTCACTTACATGTGGAATGTAAAAAATAAAACAAACAAATAAATATCACAAAACAGAAACAGACTCACAGATATATATAGAAAAAAACCTAGTGATTACCAGAAGAAAACTAGTGGAGAGAGAAGGAGAGAGGGGCAAGATAGCAGTAGGAGATTAAGAGGTGTTAACTACCATGTATAAAATAAATGACTTACAAGGATGAATTGTACATCACAAGGAATATAGCCAATATTTTATAATAATTTTAAATGAAGTATAATCTACAAAAAAATATTGAATCACTATGCTGTACACCTGAAACTAATTATAATATTGTAAATCAACTATACCTCAGTAATAAAAAAGTGAGTATACATCTACCTAGAATTTTTTGCACAGCAAAAGTAACAATCAACAAAATCTCAAAGCTACAAACAGAAACGAAGAATTTCAAAACCATATATTTGATAAAGAGCTAATATCTAAAATATATATGGAACTCATATAATTCAATAGCAAAAAAAATCCTCAAAAAATCCAATTAAAAGTGGATAGTGGAATTGAATACATATTTTTCCAAAGAAGACATTAGAATTGCCCACAGGTACATGAAAAGATGCTTGATATCACCAATCAGAATGGAAATGCTACTCAAAATCACGAGATATCACCTCACACCTGTAAGAATGACTATTATCAAGAAGACAAGAAATGTGTTGGTAAGGATGTGGAGAAAAGGAAATCATGTACACTGTTGATGGGGATGTAAATTGGTTCAGCCACTATGGAAAAAACTGTGGTTACTTTAAAATTTGAAAATAGATCTGCCATATGCTCCTGCAACCACACTTTCTGGTATATATCCAAAGAAAATGAAAACAGTATACCAAAAAGATATCTGCATGCACATATTTGTTGCAGCATTAATCACAATAGCCAAGATATGGAAAAAACCTAAGTGTCTAACACAAGGAATATTATTCAGCCATGAGAAGGAAGGAAATCCTGCCATTTGGAAAATTACAGATGGGCCTTGAGGGCACTATGCTTAGTGAGATAAGCCAGACAAAGAAAGACAAACATGGTATGATATCACTTACATATGAACTCTAAAATAGCTGAAGTCCATAGAAACAAAGTATAGAATGGTGGTTATTAGGGGCTGTGAGGAGGAGGAATTGGAGAGATTTTGTTAAAGGGTATAAACTTGAAAATAGAATATAAGTAAGTTGTGCAGATCTAATAGACAGCACAGAGATCACAGGCAACTGCATTTAAAATTGCTAAGACACTAAATCATAAATGTACTCACCACAAAAAAATACAATTGTGTGACAATTACAATCATATGATAGAGGTTTAGGCAAAGCTATAGTGGTAATCATATTGCTGTATATAAATGGATCAAAAGAACATATTATAGACCTTTAAACCTTAAAAGTAGAACTGTGTAATCTCTCTTATATGTGTAATCAAAAGAGCCAAACTTGTAGAAATGAGACAGGGACCCTTTGCTGCAGTGCTGCAATGCTTGCACCTGGACAAATGTCTCCTCAAGTAACAAAATACAAAGAAACTATAAGGGACTAAAAATAACTGTGTGATTATACAGTTGGGGTAAATTCTGGACAAAACATAAAAAAGACCAAGAAAGCCCAGCTGACACTTCTGAAGAGCCAGAACCAAAGCAGGGGGTTGGGAGCAAAAGCAGCATACTGCACATACCCCCTACATACAACACCACAAAGGGGTTGGCAAACCACCTAAGCCACCCCTCCGGCCTGACCCCTGGACACGCCCCCACATGAGGAACCAGCTCTCCACACCTCAGGGAGCAAGCTAGCATGGGAACCTCTTGTTCTACCTCCCTCCTGCTGCAGCAGGGGTCTCAATAAAGCTTTGCCTGAATTTCTTGTCTGGCTGTTGATCAATTTCTATTGATTAAGGAGACCAAGAACCCTGGTCAGTACCAGAAGCAGAGAATAGAATGGTGGTTGCCAGGGGATAGGGAGTGTGGGAAATGAGAAGATGCTGATCAAAGAATACAAATCTCCAGTTATAAGATGAATAAGTTCTGGGAAATCTAATGGCAGCATGGTGACTGCAGTTAACATTACTGTATTATATACTTGAAAGTGGCTAAGAGAATAAATCTCAAGTGTTCTCACCACACACAAAAGAAGTGTAATTATGTGAGGTTATAAAGTGTTAGCTAACCTTATTATGGTAATCATTTCACAATATATATGTGTATGAAATCACGACCTTGAATATATACAATGTTATATGTTAATTATATCTACACAAAGTTTCAGGAAAGGGAAAAAATGACAAACTATAAACCGAGCTACGAGGAAAGAAACTGAGAGACTCAATGAAAAGCCCTTTGAAAAATATCTTACCTGTCATCCCATGCTAACTTTCTTTTTTTTTTAATTAATTAATTTATTTATTTATTTTTGGCTGTGTTGGGTCTTCGTTTCTGTACGAGGGCTTTCTCTAGTTGTGGCAAGCGGGGGCCACTCTTCATCGCTGTGCGCGGGCCTCTCACTATCGCGGCCTCTCTTGTTGCGGAGCACAGGCTCCAGACGCGCAGACTCAGTAGTTGTGGCTCACGGGCCTAGTAGCTCCGCGGCATGTGGGATCCTCACACACCAGGGCTGGAACCCGTGCCCCCCGCATTAGCAGGTAGACTCTCAACCACTGCGCCACCAGGGAAGCCCCCCATGCTAACTTTCTACAATCAGAGATATTACCTAACATTCCAAGCTTAGCAAGAGTAAAAATAAAAGCATGTCCCTGACAATGCATATCACAATCCTACTCTGGAGAGCTGGTTACAAATACAGAGTGTTTGTCCCCACTCAAGAGTGACTAAATCAGAACCTTTGAGAATAGGGCCAGGAATTTGCTTTGTTAATAAACTCCTTAGGTGAAATAAATGTCTTTAAATTTTAGTTCACTAGTTGAATCTTTCCTCCCCCAGGAGCGTGCAGCACAACTACAAAGGGGGAGACTTTTAACAGGAAGATTCATCTCATTAGACTTTACCACAAACATTGTATGAATTGAATGAAACGGAATAGTGAAGCACTACCTACTGGTAACACCAATTGTGTTTTAAAGATGAGTTAATATCCACAGAGAAATAACACATTTTTAGAAATACTGCCAGTCAAATCATGTTTCCTAACACATAAACTCCTTTTATAATACATTTAGCCTGATACAAATTCATAAATACCAGACATGACTGTTTTAAAAGAATTATACCATATTTAAGAGCTGAGCCAGACCATTTGTGATTTTTTAAACGTATGTCATCAATCTTAATATATTATTCCAAAAAGCCAGCATTCTTTGGCTATCGTTATCTACTTAAAATCTAACAACGATTGTTGTTTTTTGCGTGATTGGCACTCTGCTAAAAGGTAGAGAAGTGAGGGTGAATAGGATTCACATTTATTGGGTGCCTATTTTGCATTAGGCAACTGGGCCTTTATTCTAAATTGGGTTATAATGCTTTTTGAGAACACTTTACTTGCTTAAAAGATACAATGCTAATATTGGAAATGCAAAATCATTTTTACAAAAATAATTACAAGGGAAAATGTCCTTGCTATAATTTTATGGGAGGTAAAAATCATCTGAATTTAAAATTATATATTAAATAGAAAAATATACTGAAAGTAACATATCAAATATTAACCATAATTGCCTAAGAGTTGGGGGATTGTGAGTAAAGTTGAGCATGCATTTCACACTTTCTTACACTATCCAAATTTTGAATAATAATTTTTTAAACTTTAAGAATAAAATAAATATAGTATGTAAAAACTAATACAAAGCACTCTAGCTTTATGTGATCAATCAGCTAATATGTGAAATTTTATTTTTTTTATATTTTTCTCCAACATTCTTGTCTTCTTGGAATCCAATAATGTTTCTGGATTTGTGGCATGCTTTTGCTTTTATAATATCTTTTATTCATCTTTTTGTATTAGGATTCTTTATTCTATTGCTACATATAAACTATGACTATCAAACACATGGGTTTCAAAAGTACTATCTATTTAACTAGCTTAACATTTTTCCCTCTAAACATGATTTTTGGGCTCCCAGGATAATATACAAAAGTTAGATGCCTCTCTAATTTATGGATCACTGATTTTACTAATCCTATCATTCCTCCTATCATTGTGGGAGTAGTATTCCTTGCTTCAATTCCTCACTCAAAAAAAGCCAACATTCTTATGAAATTTTTACATGAGATCTGGTTAGGGAAATCTTTAGGAAAATTCTTCCTAAAAGCATAAAATTATTCTGGTGTGAGACATTTTGGATTTGTCTCTCTGTTGATAAGGAGGAACCATTGTTCCCAAGTGTGTTATGCCATAGGTAGCTATACCCTTTCTTGTAAAGACAGTTCTTTCTTTGTACAAGAAGAATGAACAGCATATGCAAATTCCGTACTCTCACTTAGGGGTCCTGCTGCCTACACCTATGCAATGTGTATCTCTTGAATATATTGATGTAGAAATGTGTTTGTTTAAGATCTAGTAAAATTGCCTGGCAAGGATCTCCCCACCCCCCCACCCCCAACCAATTATAATGAGGTTAATGCCTGGAAAGATGGAGATAGATTTTATCATTGCTCCAGTATTTCTGTCCTGTCAGCCCTGAAACTCAGAGCCTTGCAGATCATGGTACCTCCTTTCTCTTTCACCCCCAATTACCAAAGGAAGAAAAGGAAGTTAGAACACAAGATCCTTTAAAAGAGTCAAGTCCTTCACCAGCAGGTCTGAAAGTCGTGTTGGTAACATTCATAAGCAATTTGGGTATTGCATTTGCTAGAGAATAAAAGTGCATGTGACTACATCTGACCACTGCCAGGCCTCTTGGGGTTCTAAAACCTCTATCAGATTTCAATTCAATAAGATACAGTCTCATCTGGAAAGTGCATTCACCCCTGATTTGAGGCAATTCCTAAAACAATGCTACCTAATACTACAAAATATTCTCCAAGCTCCTCTCATCATTTTCCCTTCTATCTCAAGACTTCTAAAGGTCTTAAAAATATACCCCGTTATCTACACCACCACCAATCAAGCAACTTAGAATTTCTTTAGTCATATAAAATTCTGAGTCCTTTATATATGCAAAAACTCCCAAGTTACATAGATTTTTATAAGCACTTTTTACCTTTCCCTCTTCTATCACAGTAGCTGTTACCAACCACAAGCAAAAATTGATGCACAAGGTCTTCATCACTGTCATAGGAACAAATATAGACTGTGAAGAAATAGTCACTATCAAATAAAAGCTTTTGGCTAATAAAGAGTCATAATGCACACAAAGGTACTCAGTCTCAGAGAAAGGGTAACTCTTTATACTAATTCTTAATTAAAACACACAAAAAAGCAGAAGTGGTAAATGTTTCTAAAAACTTATTCCCTTTAGCACAGCTCACCTTGATTCCATCTGAATTAGGTCACTATAGCATTGGACCTCTCCCACACTAATTCTTGTTAACAGTCTAGAGGGAGTTATTTTTAACTATCACTCTGCTCAGAAACGTATTACTCACACTAGGTTTTTCAAAGTACAATTTCTGGGAAAGAATACAGATGCTGAAAGAAGGGCAAATGTTAGCTAAATGAATAAAGCTGATGTTAAATTGTCTGAGCATTATTTGTTTGCTTCTTTTTTTCAGAGGACCTAAAGAAATTCCTGCAACAGCAGAATTTTTGAAGAATCCAACTGCAAATACAAAAATAATTTATTAGGAACCACTTTTTTTCTTACCTTTTCTTTAGAATATATTAATTAATTAGTAACAAAGACATGTTTAAGGGGGAATAATAAATGCCATTGCAATAAGTAAATTATCAGTGATAATGCAGTGAAGCATAAATCATATGAATAATTTTGTAATTGTTGAAGTACTAAACTTGAAATCAGTTCAACTAATTCTTGTCCAGAACACGTCTTGGGGAATATGATAAAAATCAATCAGTGAGCATCTATTGAGCACCTAGCATGAGCACAGTAATATCATAGGTACACTTAAGAAAAGAAAAATATCAGACGAATATGCATAAATGAATACAAACAGCATATTAAATTGAATAGAAAAGTCTAGAGGTGCAAAAAAAGCTTAGTAAATGTATGAGTAATCAAAAGGAAACTGACAAACCATCATTATAACAGAAGAATTTGACATAGAGCTCTTGGCCTTTAAAAAATTCATAAGAACAAATATAAACAATTAGACAACCTATAATTATAACACTATGAACTAAATTTAATAAATTTATCTACATTAAATTATAGACCATTTGGGACTTCCCTGGTGGAGCAGTGGTTAAGAATCTGCCTGCCAGTGCAGGAGACACAGGTTTGGTCCTGGTCTGGGAAGATCCTACATGCCGTGGAGCAATTAAGCCCATGTGCCACAACTACTGAGTCTGCACTCTAGATCCTGAGAGCCACAGCTACTGAGCCCATGTGCCACAACTACTGAAGCCCTCACGCCTAGAGTCCATGCTCCACAAGAGAAGCCACCACAATGAGAAGCCTGCACACTGCAACGAAGAGTAGCTCCCACTTGCTGCAACTAGAGAAAAGCCCACGTGCAGCAATGAAGACCCAATGCAGCCAAAAAAAAAAATAATAATAACTATAGATCATTTACAGTTTGTGTTTACATTCTATTCAAATGTCAATGGAACATTTACAAAAATAGCTTATTTATTCAGCCATAAAACAAACCTCAAAACATCCCAAAGTGTAGAAATTTTACCATTTATATTTGTTGACTTTAGTGTAACAAAATGTAAATAATGACAAATAGCAAATGGAGTACAGTAGTATATTAAAGAGCAATACAATTTAACAAAATGAATTTTGTTTCAGAAGTATGAATGGTTTAATAGTCTGGAATCTATCAATATAATTAATTAATAAATCACAGAGAAAAATTCAACATTCTCTTCTAATTTTTTACAACTTTAGACAGCTACAAATTAAAAAATAGTTTTGTGATCTAATAAATCAAATCAATATCAAAAAAGCAACTAATATTATAATTAAAGGTAAAACCCATAACTTTTTCCATTGAATTCAAAAAGGAACAAAGAAGATGACCTTAGCACAACAGTATTATTCAATGTTGCTCTGGAATTTAAGATAAATAATAAGCAAAATAAAGATACAAAAATTATTTATAGTATTAATAGTTAATAATTAAATATTAGCAATAATGAGATACATATAAAATTGCAGTCTTTTATTTTTTTGATTTTTTAATTTATATTTTTATACAGCATGTTCTTAACAGTTATCTATTTTATACATATTAGTGTATATATGTCAATCTCAGTCTCCCAGTTCATCCCACCACCACCACCACCCCCAGCCACTTTCTCCCCCTGGTGTCCATACGTTTGTTCTCTACATCTGTGTCTCTATTTCTGCCCTGCAAACTGGTTCATCTGTACCATATTTCTAGATTCCGCATATATGTGTTAATATACAATATTTGTTTTTCTCTTTCTGACTTACTTCACTCTGTATGACAGTCTCTAGATCCATCCACGTCTCTACAAATGACCCAATTTCGTTCCTTTTTATGACAAATATTCCATTGTATATATGTACCACATCTTCTTTATCCATTCATCTGTTGATGGGCACTTAGGGTGCTTCCATGACCTGGCTATTGTAAATAGTGCTGCAATGAACATTGGGGTGCATATGTCTTGTTGAATTATGGTTTTCTCTGGGTATATGTCCAGTAGTGGGATTGCTGGATTATGTGGTAATTCTATTTTTAATTCTTGAAGGAACATCCATACTATTCTCCATAGTGGCTGTATCAATTTACATTCCCACCAACAGTGCAAGAGGGTTCCCTTTTCTCCACACCCTCTCCAGCATTTGTTGTTTGTAGATTTTCTGATGATGCCCATTCTAACTGGTGTGAGGTGATACCTCATTGTAGTTTTGATTTACATTTTGATTTTATTTGATTTGCATAATTAATGATGTTGAGCCGCTTTTCATGAACTTCTGGGCCATTTGTATGTCTTCTTTGGAGAGATGTCTGTTTAGGTCTTCTGCAGATTTTTTGATTGGGTTGTTTGTTTTTTAATATTGACCTGCAGTTTTAGGATTCTCTATGTATAATATCATGTCATCCGCAAACAGTGACAGTTTTACTTCTTCTTTTCCAATTTCCATTGATATATACTTCTGTTTCTGTGCCAGTACCATATTGTCTTCATTACTGTAGCTTTGTAGTATAGTCTGAAGTCAGAGAGCCTGATTCCTCCAGCTCTGTTTTTTTCCTCTAAGACTGCTTTGCTATTCGGGGTCTTTTGTGTCTCCATACAAATTTTAAGATTTTTTGCTCTGGTTCTGCAAAATATGCCACTAGTAATTTGATAGGTATCGCATTGAATCTGTAGATTGCTTTGGGTAGTAGGGTCATTTTCACAATATTGATTCTTCCAATCCAAGAAAATGGTATATCCCTCCATCTGTTTGTGTCATCTTTGATTTCTTTCATCAGTGTCTTATGGTTTTTTGAGGATAGGTCTTTTACCTCGTTAGGTAGGTTTATTCCTAGGTATTTTCTTCTTTTTGTTACAATGGTGAATGGGATTGTTTCCTTAATTTTCTGATATTTCGTTGTTAATGTATGGGAATGTAAGAGATTTCTGTGCATTCATTTTGTATCCTGAAACTTTACCAAATTCATTGATTAGCTCTAGTAATTTTCTGGTGGCATCTTTAGGATTCTCTATGTATAGTATCATGTCATCTGCAAACAGTGACAGCTTTACTTCTTCTTTTCCAATTTGTATTCCTTTTATTTCTTTTTCTTCTCTGATTGCTGTGGCTAGGACTTCCAAATCTATGTTGAATAATAGTGGTGAGAGTGGACATCCTTGTCTTGTTCCCAATCTAAGAGGAAATGCTGTCAGTTTTTCACTGTTGAGAATGATGTTGGCTTTGTGTTTATCATATATGGCCTTTATTATGTTGAGGTAGGTCCCTTCTATGCCCACTTTCTGGAGAGTTTTCATCATAAATGGTGTTGAATTTTGTCAAAAGCTTTTTCTGCATCTATTGAGATGATCATATGGTTTTTATTCTTCAATTTGTTAATATGGTGTATCACATTGATGATTTACGTATATTGAAGAATCCTTGCATCCCTGGGATAAATCCCACTTGATCATGGTGTATGATCCTTTTAATGTGTTGTTGGATCCTGTGTGCTAGTATTTTGTTGAGGATTTTTGCATCTATATTCATCAGTGATATTAGTCTGTAATTTTCTTTTTTTGTAGTATCTTTCTCTGGTTTTGGTATCAGGGGTATGGTGGCCTCATTGAATGATTTTGGGAGTGTTCTTTCCTCTGCAATTTTTTGGAAGATTTTGAGAAGAATGGGTGTTAAATCTTCTCTAAATGTTTGATGGAATTTACCTGTGAAGCCCTCTGGTCCTGGACTTTTGCTTCTTGGAAGATGTTTAATCACAGTTTCAATTTTATTACTTGTGATTGGTCTGTTCATATTTTGTATTTCTTCCTGGTTCAGTTTTGGATGGTTATATCTTTCTAAAAATTTATCCATTTCTTCCAGGTTTTCCATTTTATTGGCATAGAGTCGCTAGTAGTAGTCTCTTATGATGCTTTGTATTTCTGTGGTGTCTGTTTTATCTTCTCTTTTTTCAATTCTAATTTTATTGATTTGAGACCTCTCTCTCTTTTTCTTGATGCGTCTGGCCAAATGTTTCTCAATTTTGTTTATCTTCTCAAAGAACCAGCTTTTAGTTTTATTGATTTCTGCTATTGTTCTCTTTGTTTCTATTTCATTTATTTCTACTCTGATCTTTATGATTTCTCTCCTTCTACTAACTTTGGGTTTTGTTTGTTCTTCTTTCTGTAGTTCCTTTAGGTGTAAGGTTAGATTGTTTATTTGAGATTTTTCTTGTTTTTGAGGGAGGCTTCTATTGCTATAAACTTCCCTCTTAGAACTGCTTTTGCTGCATGCCATAAGTTTTGGATCATTTTGTTTTTGTTGTAAATTGTCTCTAAGTATATTTTGATTTCCTCTTTGAGTTCTTCAATGAACTCTTGTTTATTAAGCAGTGTATTGTTTAGCCTCTGTGTGTTTGTGTTTTTTACGTTTTTTTCCTGTACTTGATTTCTAATCTCATAGCGTTCTGGTCGAAAAGATGCTTGATGTGATTTCAATTTTCTTAAATTTACCAAGGCTTGATCTGTGACCCAAGATGTGATCAATCCTGGAAAATATTCCATGTGCACTTGAGAAGAAAGTGTAATCTGCTGTTTTTGGATGGAATGTCCTATAAATATCAATTAAATCTATCTGATCTATTGTGTCATTTAAAGCTTGTGTTTCCTTTTTAATTTCTGTCTGGATGATCTGTCCCTTGGTGTAAGTGAGGTGTTAAAGTCACCCACTATTATTGTGTTACTGCTGATTTCCTCTTTTATAGCTGTTAACATTTGCCTTAGGTATTGAGTTGTTCCTATATTGGGTGCATATATATTTATAATTGTTATGTCTTCTTCTCAGATTGATACCTTGATCATTATGTAGTGTCCTTCCTTGTCTCTTGTAACATTTCTTATTTTAAAGTCTATTTTATCTGATATGAGTATAGCTACTCCAGCTTTCTTTTGATTTCCATTTGCATGGAATATCTTTTTCCATCCCCTCATTTTCAGTCTGTATGTGTCCCTAGGTCTGAAGTGGGTCTCTTGGAGACAGCATATATATTGGTCTTGTTTTTGTATCCATTCAGTGAGCCTGTGCCTTTTGGTTGCAGCATTTAATCCATTCACGTTTAAGGTAATTATCGATGCATATGTTCCTATTACCATTTTCTTAATTGTTGAGGGTTTGTTTCTGTAAGTCCTTTTCTTCTATTGTGTTTCCCACTTAGAGAAGTTCCTTTAGCATTTGTTGTAGAGCTGGTTTGGTGGTGCTGAATTCTCTTAGTTTTTGCTTGTCTGTAAAGCTTTAGATTTCTCTGTCAGATCTGAATGAGATCCTTCCTGGGTAGAGTAATCTTGGTTGTAGGTTCTTCCCTTTCATCACTTTATATATATCGTGCCAATCTCTTCTGGTTTGTAGAGTTTCTGCTGAGAAATCAGCTGTTAACCTTATGTGAGTTCCCTTTTATGTTGTTTGTCATTTTTCCCTTGTTGCTTTCAATAATTCTTCTTTGTCTTTAATTTTTGTTGATTTGATTACGATGTGTCTCAGTGTGTTTCTCCTTGATTTTATCCTCCTGGGACTCTCTGTTCTTCCTAGACTTGAGTGGCTATTTCCTTTCCCATATTAGGGAAGTTTTCAATTATAAACTCTTCAAATATTTTCTCAGTCCTTTCTCTCTCTCTTCTCCTTCTGGGATCCCTATAATGTGAATGTTGCTGCATTTAATGTTGTTCCAGAAGTCTGTTAGGCTGTCTACATTTCTTTTATTCTTTTTTTTTCTTTATTCTGTTGCATGGCAGTGAATTCCACCATTGTCTTCCAGGTCACTTATCTGTTCTTCTGCCTCAGTTATTCTGCTATTGATTCCTTCTAGTGTAGTTTTCATTTCAGTTATTGTATTGTTCATCTCTGTTTGTTCTTTAATTCTTCTAGGTGTTTGTTCTTTAATTCTTCTAGGTCTTTGTTAAACATTTCTTGCATTTTATTGATCTTTGCCTCCATTCCTTTTCTGAGGTCTTAGATCATCTTCACTATCATTATTCTGAATTCTTTTTCTGGAAGGTTTCCTATCTCCAGTTCATTTAGTTGTTTTTCTGGGGTTTTACCTTTTTCCTTCACCTGGTACAAAGTCCTCTGCCTTTTCATCTTATCTATCTTTCTGTGAATGTGGTTTTCCTTCCACAGGCTACAGAATTGTAGTTCTTCTTGCTTCTGCTGTCTGCCCTCTCAGCAGAGTCTTTTATTTTTGAATCAGTGTAGTTCCAATAAAATTACCATCAAACCAACTCCAACAAAATACCCATTATTTACAATTTCCAAGTATTTACCTGTGTGGGAAAAGATTATGAAAAATGAAGGAGAGTGAGCTTGGCCAAGATGGCCAAGTTGGTAGACCCTGAGCTCACTTCCCGCTCCCAGGCACACAAAAATTGCAGCTATGTACAGAGCAACTACTGATAAGAAAACCTGGAATTGACCAGAAAATTCTTCTATATATAAAAATATAAAGGAACCACAATGAGACATGTAGGAGAGGCAGAGTCACTGTATAGTCAAGACACACCCCTGTGGGGTGACCCACCAATAGGAGAATAATTACAGTTTGCAGAGGTTCTCCCCAAGGAGCAATGTGTCAGAGCCCATATCAGGCCCCTCAGCCCAGAGGTCCTGTACTGAGTAGAAGAGTCCCCAGTATATTTGGTTTTGAAGACCAGTGAGGCTTACTTTTGGGGGACACAGGGAGTGGTGGGAAACAGAGATTCCACTTTTAAAGGGCACACATAAAATCTCACACTCCAGGACCCATGTCAGAAGGAGTAATTTGAAATGTGTGAGTCAAACCCACCTCCTGATCTTGGAGAGTCTCCCAGAGATAGAAGAAGCAACTGGAGCTCATCTTGGGCATATACACACAGGCAGCACCCATTTCTGGAACTTGTGCTACCACATGGTTGCCATTTTGAAATCTTCCCACTAGCTTATTAGGACCAGGAATCGGCCCTGCCCACCATACTTTAGGCACCTGTACTGGAACACCTCAAGCCAAGCAAACAGCCAGGTAGGGACAGCAGGCTGCCTTAAGACCCCATGAATGCACAGCTGCCTTGCACATGACCCTGTTCTACCAGAGACTACAGGACACACTTTCTCCCACCACTGGGCAGGTACCAGCTGCAGGAGCCCCCGAGCTGTGGCCCTGTCTACCAGTGAGCCAGCTCTAGCCTCACGACCAGCTTCACTCAACAGTAGTCAGGCAATAGCCCCAGGATCCCCAGGACCCCACCCCCCACCAGCAGACTAACAAACCAATGCTGTGACCCCCTCAGGACCCTGCAGCCAGAGACCCTGAGACCCATCTTTGCCTGCCGAGGACCATCTTTTTCTGCCAGAGGACCAGCATGTGCCTCAGGATCAGCCACTCAGAACTGGTGGGTAGGCATAAGCCCCAGGACTGCATGGGCCTCACCCATGTCCACCAGCAGGGGTACACAAAACCCAGGATCACCTCAGCCTTGCAGGCTGTCATGGCAGAATTCAGCCTACTGACCAGCAAGCATGCACCACCTTGGACCCCTCAGCCAGCTTCCCTGTGATCCAGCCCCACCAGCCAGGGAGCTGACACTAGCTTTGAGACACCTATTGCCCTGAGCCAGCAACTCCATTATACAGGTCTCCCCACCAGTGAGCCTGCACTAGCCCTGGGACCACCTGGACCCTGGCCCTGACTAAAAGCCAGGTGACACCAGCTGCAGGACCACCAGGTCCCCAGACACACCCATTAGCAGGACAACACCAGGTCTGAGACACCTCAGACTTCTCAGCCAGCCAATCGAAGACCCAGCCCCAAACACCAGCAGGCTGATGCTAGATCCAGGAACAACAGCCCTGAAATGGCCCACCACAGGACACAGCTCTGCCCACCAGTAACCAGCACTAGCCCAGGATTGCCTGGGTTTCTGCACCTTGCTGCCTTGTTAACCACACAACAATCTGCAATTGGCATCCATGGCACAAGGTAGGACGTGGCAACCAACTAGACCAGGAGCCAGCCACGTCTAGCAGACTACCAACCGTAGTTAGCCCACCACAACAGAAGAACCTACACAGTCCACATACAGGGCACCCTAGAGCATATAGCTCTGGTGAACAGAGGGGAGTGTGCTGCTGAGATACATAAGACTTTTCCTAGAAAAGGCCATTTCTCCAATGTCAGGACACATAAACAACCTGCCAGATACACAGAACTAAAAAGAGCAAATTAGGTAAAATGAGGTGACATAGGAACTAGTTCCAAATGAAGGAACAATAGAAAACCCTAGAAAACTAAGTAAAGTAGAGGTAGAAAATCAACCCAATAATGCATTCAAGGTAATGATTGTAAAGATGATCAGAGAACTTGAGAGAAGAATAGTTGATAAAATAAGAAGTTTAACAAAGGGTTAGAAGATATAGAGAAGAACTAAACAGAGATAAATAATACAGTAACTGAACTGAAAATATACTATTAGGAATCAACAGCAGATTAAATGATGCAGAGGAATAGATCAGAAATCTGGAAGACAGATTAGTGCAAATCCCTGATTCTGAACAGAAAAAAGAAAAAGAAAAAGAAATGAGGACAGTTTGAGACTTCTGGCACAACTTCAAGCATACTAATATTCACATTAGAGGGTTCCAGAGGAGAAGAGAGTGAGAAAGGGGTAAAGAACATGTTTGAAGACATAAGAGCTGAAAACTTTCTTAATCTGGGAAAGAAAACAAATATTGAGGTCCAAGAAGAACAGAGAGTCCCAAACAAGATTATCCAAAAGAAAATCACACCCAAACATGATGTAATTAAAATGGCAAAAGTTGAAGATTAAGAAAGAATATTAAAAGCAACAAGGGAAAAGCAACAAATAACATGCAAGGCAACTTCCAGGAGACCATCAACTCCTTTTCAGAAGAAACTTTGCAGGCCAGAAGGAAGTGACACAACATATTAAAGGTGATGAAAAGGAAAAACCTAAAACCAAGAATAATCTACCCAGCAAAGATTTCATTCACTTTTGACGGAGACATCAAAAGTTTTACAGACAGCAAATGAATTCAGCACCAACAAACCAGCTTTACAAGAAATATTATAGGGACTTATTTAAGTTAAAATGCAAAGGCCATAACTAGATAATGAAAAATAGGAAAAGAAAAAACTCATTGGTAAAGGCAAATATACAGTAAATATAGCAAATAAACCACATACAAAGTTCATAGAAACGTTAAAACAAAAATAGTGAAATCATCTCTGTCTGCAATCAATAGTTAAGGGATATATAAAAGCAAAATATTTGCATACGATGTCAAAAACAGTAACTGTAGGGGGAGAGGAGTTAAATGCAGGGTTGTTAAAATGAGTTTGAAATTAAGAAATCAGCAATTTAAATACTATAATATATTTAATAACCTAAGTATTATAAATATAAATATATAAAAACCTCAGGATAATTGAAACAAATCTCATATATAAATATATATATATATATATATCACATATAAAAAAGAACAGAATCCAAACAAAACATTAAAATACTCATCAAATCACAAGGGAAGAGAACAAAAGAAAAAGAAAAGAACAAATCTAACTACAAAAAAACCCAAAAGCAATTAACAAAATGGTAATAAGTCCATACCTACTAATAATTATTTTAAATGTAAATGAATTAAATGCTCCAACCAAATGAAAATGAGTGGCTGAATGGATATAAAAACAAGACCCATATTTATGTTGCCTACAAAGTACTCACTAAGATTCTAAAGACATGCATAAGCTGAAAGTGAGGAGATGGAAAAATGTTTTCCATGAAAATGGAAATAAAAAAGAAGCCTAGGTAGTAATAAATATATCAATCAAAATAGAGGTTAAAACAAATATTCTTGAGACAAGGAAGAATATTACATAATGATCAAGTCATCAGTTTAACAAGAAGGTATGACAAGTGTAAATATATATGCACCAACACTGGAGTGCTTAAATATATAAATCAAATATTAACAGACATAAAAGGGGAAGTTGACAGTAACACACTGAAAGTATGGGACTTTAACACTTCACTTAGATCAATGGACAGATCATTCAGACAGAAAATCAATAAGGAATCACTGGCCTTAAATGACAGTAGACCAAGTAAACTTAATAGATACATATAAAAGAGTCAATCCAAAGGCAGCCAAATACACAATCATTTCAAGTGCAAATGAAACATTCTCCAAGATAGATCACAAGCAAAATCACAAAGCAGGTCTCAGTAAATTTTAAAAAATGTATATGAAATCATATCAAGCATCTTTTTTTGACCACAATGCCATGAGTTAGAAATCAACTATAATTTCACTTTGCTGTACAGTAGAAACTAAAATAACATTGTAAAACAACTATACCCCAAGTAAAAAAATAAAAATAATAGAAGTCACACAAAAAAGGAATCAACTACAAGAAAAAACTGCAAACAAATACATAAATAAACACTTGGAAGCTAAACAACCAATGGATAACTGAAGAAATCAAAGAAGAAAGCTGGAGACAAATGAAAACAAAAACACAATATAAAATCTATGAGAAAGTTTATAGTGAAAAAATCCTAAATCAGGAAACAAGAAAAATCTCATATTAACAACCTAAATGTACACCTAAAGAAAAAGAAGAACAAACAAAACCAAAAGTTAATAGGATAAAGAAATCACAAAGAGTGTCATGGACATATATACACTACCAAATGTAAAATAGATAGCTAGTGGGAAGCAGCCGCATAGCACAGGGAGATCAGCTCGGTGCTTTGTGACCACCTAGAGGGGTGGGATGGGGAGGGTGGGAGGGAGGGAGATGCAAGAGGGAAGAGAAATGGGAACATATTTTATATGTATAACTGATTCACTTTGTTATAAAGCAGACGCTAACACACCATTGTAAGGCAATTATACTTCAATAAAGATGTTAAAAAAAAAAAAAAGAAATCACAAAGATTAAAAAAAAAGGAAGAGAAACTAAAATATACAATAGAAAAGATAAAGAGCTGGCTCTTTGAAAAGATAAAATTGATAAACTTTTAGCCAGACTCACCAAGAAAAGGAGAGTGGGCACAAATAAACAATATCATAAACAAAAAAGGGGAAGTTACAACAAAAACCTCTGAAATGCAAAGGATCATAAGAAATTACTACAAACAACTATACACCAATAAAATGTAAAACCTAGTAGATATGGACAGATTCCTAAAATCTGTGCTCTCCCAAGACTGACTCAGGAAGAAATAGAAAATATAAACAGACCAATTATCAGTAATGAAATTGAATCAGTAATAAAACAACTCTCAACATACAAAATTCCAGGACCAGATAGCCCATAGGTGAATTCCACAAAACATTTAGAGAAGAGTTGACACATATTATTCTCAAACTATTCCAAAAAATTGCAGAGGAAGAATTGCAGGACTCATTTTATGAGGCCAACATCACCCTGTCACCAAACCCAGACTGAGATATCACACAAAAAAGAAAATGACAGGCTAATATTACTGATGAACATACATGCAAAAATCCTCAAAAATATTGGCAAACCAAATTCAACAATATATTAAAAGGGTTGTACACCTTTATCAAGTGGGATTTATCCCAAGAATGGAAGGATGGTTCAATATCTACAAACCAGTGAATGTGATACACAACATTATCACATGCAGACTAAACAACATGCTACTACAAAACCAATGGATCAATGATGAAATCAAAGAAGAAATCAGAAAATACCTTGAGACAAATGAAAATGAAAACACAACTTTCTGAAATCTCTGGCATGCAGGAAAGCAATGCAGGTCTTCCTCAAGAAACAAGAAAAATCTCAAATAAACAATGTAACCTACCACATAAAATAATTATTAAATCAACAACAACAAACAAAGCCCAAACTCAGCAGAAGGCAGGAAATAAAGATCATAGAGGAAATAAATAAAATAAAATTCAAAAAAAATAAGAAGCATCAATAAAACCAAGAACTAGTTTTTTGAAAAGATAAAATCAAAAATCCTCTGTCCAGGCTTACCTAGAGGAGAAAAGAGAAGACCCAAATAAACAAAGTAAGAAATGAGAGAGGAGAAATAACAACTGATACAACAGAAATACAAAAGAGAGAGAGAGAGAATTTTATGAACAGCCATATGCCAACAATTAGGTTAACCTAGAAGGAAATGGACAAATTTCTAAAAAAAAAAAAAAAAAAATACAGCCTGCTGATGCTGAGTCAAGAAGAACCAGACAATTTGAACAGACTGATCCCTAGAAGTGAAATAGAATCTGTAACTTAAAAACTACCTGCAAACAAAAGTCCAGGACTGGATGGCTTCACTGGGGAGTTCTACCAAATATATAATGAAGAAATTTTACCTATACTTCACAAACTGTTCCAAAAAATTGAAGCAGGGAAAGATTCCAAATTCATTCTACAAAACCATGATTACCCTTATACCAAAAACAGAGAAAGGCACAACAAAAACAAATAAACAAACTAACAATAAAACGTTTACAGGCCAATATCTTTGATGAATATAGATGCAAAAATCCTCAGGAGTCAAGATGGTGGAGGAGTAGGAGGATGTGGAGTTCATCTCTCCACACAAATGCATCAAAAATACATCTACAAATGGAACAATTTACACAGAGCACTTGCTGAACACTAGCAGAGGACCTTGGACACCTAAAATGACAGGGAAGATCCCCGCATAACCAGGTATGATGAAAGAAAGAAGGGAAAAGGAAGAGGATAGGAAGTGGGACAGAACCTGAGCCCCTGGGGGATGGAGCTGACGGAGAGGAGAAGTTCTTGCATCTGAGGAAGCCATCTCACTGGTGAGGAGATCAGTTGGGACAGGAGGGGAGCTTTGGAGCCTTTCAGAGGAGAGCGCAGCAATCAGTCTGTGGCTGGCAGGACAGAGTGAGACATACACACATGGTCTATGCCACAGCCCTGCATGCTCTGGCCTGAGACTTGTGTCCACTGGTGCAGTTGGGGTCTGGGTGCTTTAATATGGGGTTTGGAGAGCAAACCTGGGGAGAGGACTGCTGTTGGCTGTGAGAAGACAGCATGAGGGGATGGAAGTGAGAAAATCCACAATCACAAATTCTTGTGGAGGAAACCCAGATTGCCATAGAAGTGAAGCACAATTCTTGAGTGACATGCAAGGAGTGGGGCCGCCATTGCAGCCTCTCTCCTCACGCACTGGGCCCTGCTTACCAAGCCACTAAGGAGGGCCCCTGCCAGGGCTGACTCTCTAGTACCCTTGGCCACCTGTTCCTTCTTGTACCATCACCACCAGGGATGGCTCTCTTCACCCCGTGGCCAGGCAATAGGAAGTGCCCCTGCCTTGGAGGCTCTCTCATAGGCCCTTGCCTATGGTCCAGCACAAAGAAGGGCCCACACAGGGGCCAGCTCTCTCATGCCAGCTGGCTCCCCCATGTGCCCCATCGCCACTGGAGCTGGCTCCCTCACTCCCATGGCCAGGCACAGAGAGGCCCACATTGAGGCCAGCTCTCTCACACCTGCAGCCACTGGCTACACCACATGCCCTGTTGTCTCTGGGCCTGGATCTCCTGCACCTGCTGTTGGGCACTAGGAAGTCCCCCTGCTGGGGGCTGGCTTTCTTGTGCTTGTGGCCACCAGCTACCCCAAACACCCCATCCCCACTGGGGTTCCTGTGACCCTGACCACCACCACCTCCATGCCCCCCTCACCAGGGTGGACTCATGTGTTCTGGGGGAGCTTCAGGAGCAGAACCCTGTGGGTGCCTCACAAGCAGAGGTGGGCTGCAGCCACAGCTGAGTCCCAGGGACAATGTGACTAAGGAAGAAAAGCTGAAATGTGTCCTCACAGCTGTGCAAACCATGAATTGGCACCCCCACGACTAGCTTTGTAAACTCAGCACCTACAGAACATTTGAACAGACAACAAGTGCTCCTGCAGCCAAGATGGCCCTAGCTCTAACAACTGTAGACTTTGAGAGCACATACACATGGGTGTTGGGCAAGGCTAGAGTTGGTGCTGCCCCCATAGCACCCACAGTGGGTCCAGATCCATGATTACTGCAATCCTGGGAGCTGACTTCAGTGGATCTATGCTGGTGGCCTGGTGAAAATAATGTCTGGAGGTACCAGGGCTAATTGTCAGCATACTGACAGTTAAGGTGGGGCTGAGAGCAGTGCCAACAACAGTGTAATCTGAGATCTCACACAACAGGTGAAAGGTGACACAACAGAGCACATCCACAGGTGAACAGCTCCAGAGGAGGAATACTCAGTTGCTTCTCTCCCAGTGGGAGTGCTCCAATCCCACCTACCTCGCACCACAGATCAGAAACACAACTAAGAAACAGATCTTGGGACCTCTACTCCAACAACTAGGAAGCAGAACACTCCTCTGATAGGGCAGTGACAACCACAGAGCAAAGGGAGGGCCTCACTCAATATCTGGTGCAGGTTCTGGTCACCACAACATCAATCAAACCTCCTATAAAGGGGTAACGGCCAGCATACACTGAAGAAAGAGGTGGCAGAAATCTATACTAAAAACAACCCTCGCACCAAAAAATATTAAACCCACACAGGCTGCAAAGGGATGTTCCCACATAAAATAGCCCTCCAAGACAAACTGAGGGTCTGGCATCAAACGGAAGAACCCCCAGAGCATTTAGCCTTGAAGACCAGCAGAGACTGAGTTCAGAATTTCCACAGGGCTAAAGGAAACAGAGGCTCCACTCTTACAGGGTGCAAAGAAGTTCTCAGGTGTACTGGGACACAGCACAAAACAGTACCTCCATAGGAACTTGGGCTACACCTACTCAGTGGTATTAGAGGGTCTCCTAGGGAGGCAAAGTTTGCCCTCAGTGTGAGGGCAGGGACACTGGTAGCAGAAGCCCCAGGGAATATTAATCAGAGTGAATTTTCCCGGAGGTCCACATTTTGGTACCAAAAACTCGTCCAACCAAACAACCTGCAAGACAAACAACATCCAGAGATGGAAAGTCTCAGGCCAAACAACCACCAAGATAGGAACACAGCCCCATCTATCAGAAGACAGGCTGCCTAAAGTTGTACCAAGCACACAGCCACCTCACACAGCCACGACCATGCCCATCAGAGGGACAAGACCCAGCTCCACCCATAAGAAGGCAGGCACCAGTCCCTCCCACTAGGAAGGTGGAACAAGTCCCTGGACCAACCTCACAAACCAGCAGGCAGACACCAGAAGCAAGAGGAATTATGATCCTGCAGCCTATGGAAAGGATACTACACACACAGAAAGATAAAAAAGAGACAAGAGAGAAATACATTGTAAAAGAAGGAAGAAGGTAAAAACTCACAAAAACTTCTAAATGAAGAATGAGATAAGACAATCTACCTGAAAAATAATTCAGAGTAATGATAGTAAAGAAGATCTGATCCGAAATCTTGGAAAAAGAAAGGAGGCACAGATTAAGAAGATACAAGAAATGTTTAAAAAGGAGCTAAAAGATTTGAAGAACAAACAAACAGAAATGAACAATACAATAACTGAAATGAAAAATACACTAGAAGGAATCAATAGCAGAATAACTGAGACAGAAGGAAGAATAAGTGAGCTGGAAGACAGAGTGGTGGAAATCACTGCCACAGAAAAGAATAAAACAAAAAGAATGAGAAGAAATGGAAACAGTCTCACCAACATCTGGGACAACACTAAATGCACCAACATTGGCATTATAGGGTTCCAGGAGGAAAAGAGAAAAAAGAAGGGCCTGAGAAAATATTTGAAGATATTATAGTAAAAACTTCCCTAACATGAGAAAGGAAATGCTCACACAAGTACCAGAAGTACAGAGAATTCCATACAGGATGAACCCAAGGAGGAACATGCTGAGACACATATTAACAAAACTGACAAAAATTAAAGACAAAGAAAAATATTAAAAGCAACAAGGGAAAAGTCACCAATAACATACAAAGAAATCCACATAGGTTATCAGCTAATTTTTCAGCAGAAACTCAGCAGGCCAGAACGGAGTGGCACAATATATTTCAAGTGATAAAAGGGAAAACCTACAACCAAGAACACTCAACACAGCAAAGCTCTTATCCAGATTCAAAGGAAAAATCAAAAGCTTTAGAGACAAGCAAAATCTAACAAAATTCAGCATCACCAAACCAGCTTTACAACAAATGTTACAGGAACTTGTTTAGGCAGGAGAGAGAGCAGAAACTTAAAATAACCTTGTACATATATAGACTGATAAATCAAAACCTCATGGGAACAGCAAAACCCAAAACTACAATAGATGCACACACAAAAAAGTAAAAACAACCCAAACACAACACTAAAGATGGTCATCAAACCACAAGAGAGGAGAAAGAAAGAGGAAGGGAAGGAAGAAACAAATAAGAAAATGGCAATAGGAACATACATAACAATAAGTACCTTAAATATAAATGGATTAAATGCTCCAACTAAAAGGCACAGACTGGATGAATGGATACAAAAACAATACCCATATATATGGTGTCTACAAGAGACCCATTTCAGACCTTGGGACACATACAGAATGAAAGTGAGGAAATGGAAAAAGATATTCCATGCAAATGGAAATCAAAAGGAAGCTGAAGTAACAATACTCATATCAGACAAAATAGAATTTCAAATAAAGACTGTTACAATAGACAAGGAAGGACTCTACATAATGATCAAGGGATCAATCCAAGAAGAAGATAAAACAGTTGTAAATATATATGCATCCTACATAGGAGCACCACAGTGCATAAGGCAATTGCTAACAGCCATAAAAGGGGAAATCGACAGTAACACAATAATAGTGGGGGACTTTAAACCCCACTTATACCAAAGGAAAAATCATCTGGACAGAAAATTAATAAGAAAACACAGGCCTTAAATGACACATTAGACCAGATAGACTTAATTGATATCTCTAGGACATTCCATCTGAAAGCAGTAGAATACACACATATACACAATAATATATAATACATAATAATACATAATATACACAACTACACATGGAACATTTTCCAGGATAGATCACATTTTGGGTCACAAATGAAGCCTAGGTAAATTTAAGAAAATTGAAGTCATATCAAGCATCTTTTCTACCACAAAGCTATGAGATTAGAAATCAACTACAGGAAAAAAAATGTTGTAAGAAACACAAACACATGGAGGCTAAACAATATGTTACTAAATAACCAATATATCACTAAAGAAATCAAAGAGGAAATCAAAAGATACATAGAGACAAATGAAAATGAAAACATTACAATTGAAAACTTATGGGATGCAGCAAAAGCATTATAAGAGGGAAGTTTATAGCAATGCAATCTTACCCCAGGAAACAAGAAGAATCTCAAAGAGCAACTTAAACTTATACCTAAAGAAAGTAGAGAAAGAAGAACAAACAAAACCCTAAGTTAGTAGAAGGAAATAAATCATAAAATCAGATCAGAAATAAATGAACTAGAGACAAAGAAAACAATAAGAAAGATCGATGAAACTAAAAGGCAGTTCCTTGAGAAAATTAACAAAATTGATAAAACTTTAGCCAGACTCATCAAGAAAAATGGGAGAGGACTCACATCAATAAAATTAGAAAAGAAAAAGGAGAAGTTCCAATGACACAACAGAAATACAATCATAGAGACTACTACAAGCAACTATACAGCAATAAAATAGGACAACCTAGTAGAAATGGACAAATTATTAGAAAGGTACAACCTTCCAAGACTGAACCAGGAAGAAATAGAAAATATGAACAGACAAATCACAATACTGAAATCGAAACTGTGATTAAAAAACTTCCAACAAAAAAACGTCCAGGACCAGATGGCTTCACAGGCAAATTCTATCAAACATCTAGAGAGAGTTAACAGAGGACAGAACACTCCCAAACTCATTTTACAAGGCCACAATCACCCTGATACCAAAACCAGACAAAGATATCACAAAAAAAGGGAATTACAAGCCAATATCACTGATGAACTTAGACGCAAAATTCCTCAACAAATACTACCAAACAGAATCCAACAGGACATTAAAAGGATCATACACCATGATCAAGTGGGATTTATCCCAGTGATGCAAGGAATTTGAGTATCCACAAATCAATCAGTTTGATACACCACATTAACTAACTGAAGAAAAAATATGTTCATCTCAATAGATGCAGAAAAAGCTTTTGAAAAATTCAATACCCATTTATGATAAAAACTCTACAGAAAGGGGGCATTGAGTGAACATACCTGAAAGTAATAACAGCCATATACTACAAACCCAAAACAAACATCATTCTCAACGTTGAAAAACTGAAAGCATTTCCTCTAAGATCCAAAACAAGACAAGGAAGTTCACTCTCTCCACTTTTATCCAACATAGTTTTGGAAGTCCTAGTCATGGCAGTCAGAGAAGAAAAAATAAATAAATAAAAGGAATCCAAATTGGAAAAATGTAAAACTGTCACTGTTTGCAGATGACATGATACTGTACATAGAAAATCCTAATGATGCTACCAGAAAATGACTAGAGCTCATCAATGAATTTGGTAAACTTGCAGGATACAAACTTTATACACAGAAATCTCTTTCATTACTTTACACTAACAATGAAAGATCAGAAAGAGAAATTAAGGAAACAATTTCTTTCACCATCACAACAAAATTAATAAAATACGTAGGAATAAACCTGCCTAAAAGACAAAAGATCTGTATTCCGATAACTAAGATGCTGATAAAAGAAACAGAAGATGACACAAACAGATGGAAAGATACACAATGTTCATGGATTGAAACAATCAATACTGTCAAAATGAATACACTACTCAAAGTAATCTAAACATTCAATGCAATTTCTTTGCAACTATCAATAGCATTTTTCACAGAATTAAAACAAAAATTTTTACAATTTGTATGGAGACACAAAAGACCCCAAATAGACAAGGCAACCTGAAGAAAGAAAAACTGAGCTGGAGGAATCAAGCTCCCTTACTGCAGCCTATATTACACAACTAACGTCTTCAAAACACTATGGTACTGGCACAAAAACAGAAATGTAGATCAATGGAACAAGATAGAAAGCCCAGAGATAAACCCACACACCTATGGTTACCTAATCTATGACAAAGGAGGCAAAAATATACAATGGAGAAAAGACAGTCTCTTCAATAAATGGTGCTGGAAAAAACTGGACAACTACATGGAAAATAATGAAATTAGAACACTCCCTAACACCATACACAAAAATAAACTCAAAATTGATTAAATACCTAAATTTAAGACCAGATACTATGAAACTCTTAGAGGAAATTATAGGCAGAACACTCTTTGACATAAATTGTAGCAAGATCTTTTTTGACCCACCTCCTACAGTAATGAAAATAAAAACAAAAATAAAGAAATGGGATCTAACTAAACTTAAAAGTTTTTCACAGCAAAGGAAATCATAAACAAAATGAAAAGACAACCTACAGAATGGGAGAAAATATTTGCAAATGAAGTGACCAATAAGGAATCAATCTCCAAAATATACAAACATCTCATACAGCTCCATATCAAAACAAACAAACAAACAAGTGAATCAAAAAATGGGCAGAAGGTCTAAATTGACATTTCTGCAAAGAAGACATACAGATAGCCAACAGGCACATGAAAAGATGTTGAATATTGTTAATTATTAGAAAAATGCAAATCAAAACTACCATGAGGTATCACCTCACACCAGTCAGAATGGCCATCATCAAAATATCTACAAACAATAAATGCTGGAGAAGGTGTGGAGAAAAGGGAACACTCCTACACTCTTGGTAATATAAACTGCTACAACCACTATGGAGAACAGTATGGAAGTTCCTTAAAAAACTAAAACTAGAGCTACCATATTTTCCAGCAATACCACTCCTGGGCGTATATACAGAAAAAATCATAATTTGAAAAGAACATGTACCCAAATGTTCACTGCAGCAATGTTTATAATACCCAGAACATGGAAGCAATGTAAGAATGGGTAAGGAACATGTAATATATATATATATATACACACACACACATATATGCAATAGAATGTTTCTCAACCATAAAAAAACGAAATAATCCCATTTGCAGTGGCATGGATGGACATAGAGATTGTCATACTGAGTGAAGTCAGACAGAGAAAGACAAATATTATATGATATCACTTATATGTGGAATCTAAATAAGTGGTATGCCCTGTAGTGGGATTGCTGGGTAATATGGTAATTCTATTTTTAATTTTTTAAAGAATCTCCATACTGTTCTCCATAGTGGCTGTATCAATTTACATTCCCACCAACAGTACAAGAGGGTTCCCTTTTCTCCATACTCTCTCCAGCATTTATTGTCTGTAGATTTTTTGATGACGGCTATTCTGACTGGTGTGGGATGATACCTTATTGTAGTTTTGATCTGCATTTCTCTCATAATTAGTGATGTTGAGCATATTTTCTTGTGCCTCTTGGCCATCTGTATGTCTTCTTTAGAAAAATGTCAATTTAGGACTTCTGCACATTTTTTGTTTGGGTTGTTTGTTTTTTTGATATTGGGCTGTATGAGGTGTTTGTAAATTCTGGAGACTAATCTTTTTTCAGTTACTTAGTTTGCAAATATTTTCTCCCATTCTGAGGGTTGTCTTTTTGTCTCATTTATGGTTTTCTTTGCTGTGCAAAAGCTTTGATGTTTCATTAGGTCCCATTTGTTTATTTTTGTTTTTATTTCCAATCCTCTAGGAGGTGGGGCAAAAAAAGACCTTGCTGTGATTTATGTAAAAGAGTTTTCTTCCTATGTTTTCCTCTAAGAGTTTTATAGTGTCCAGTCTTACATTTAGGACTTTAATCCATTTCCAGTTTATTTTTGTGTATGGTGTTAGGGAGTATTCTAATTTCATTATTTTCCATGTAGTTGTCCAGTTTTTCCAGCACCACTTATTGAAGAAACTATCTTTTCTCCATTGTATATTTTAGCCTCCTTTGTCATAGATTAGGTAACCATAGGTGTGTGGGTTTATCTCTGGGCTTTCTATCTTGTTCCATTGATCTACATGTCTGTTTTTGTGCCAGTACCATACTGCTTTGATGACTTTAGTTGTGTAGTATAATCTGAAGTCAGGGAGCCTGATTCCTTTCGCTCTGTTTTCCTTTCTTAAGATTACCTTGGCTATTTGGGGTCTTTTGTGTCTCCATACAAATTGTAAAAATTTTTATTCTAGCTCTTTGAAAAATGCCATTGGTAATTTGATAGAAATTGCATTGAATCTGTAGATTGCTTTGGGTAGTGTCTTCATTTTTACAATAATGATTTTTCCAATCCAAGAACATGGTATATCTCTCCATCTGTTTAATGTTTTTGATTTCTTTCATCAGAGTCTTCTCATTTTCTGAGTACAGGTTTTTGCCTCCTTACGTAGGCTTATTCCTAGGTATTTTATTCATGCTGTTTCAGTGGTAAATAGGATTGTTTCCTTAATTCTCTTTCTGATCTTTTGTTGTTAGTGTGTAGGAATGTGATATTTCTGTGCATTAATTTTGGATCCTGCAACTTTACCAAATTCATTGATTAGCTCTACTAGTTTTCTATTAGCATCTTTGGGGTTTTCTACATATATTATCATGTCATCTGCAAAAAATGACAGTATTATTTATCCTTTTCCATTTTGGATTCCTTTTATTTTTTTCTCTTCTCTGATTGCCATGGCTAGGACTTCCAAAAGTCTGTTGAATAAAAGTGGTGAGAGTGGACATCCTTGTCTTGTTTCTGATCTTAGAGGAAATGCTTTCAGTTTTTCACCATTTAGAGTGATGTTTGCTGTGGATTTGTTTTATATGGCCTTTATTATGTTGAGGTATATTCCCTCAATTCCCACTTTCTGGAGAGTTTACATTGTAAATGGGTGTTGAGTTTTGTCAAAAGATTTTTCTGCAACTATTTAGACAATCATATTTTTTATACTTTAATTTGTTAATGAGGTGTATCACATTGATTGATTCATGTATATTGAACAATCCTTACATCCCTGGGAAAAATCCCTCTTTCCCATGGTGTATGATCCTTTTAATTTGTTTCTGGATTCTGTTTGCTAGTATTTTGTTGAGGATTTGTGTCTATGTTCATCAGTGATACTGATTTGTATTTTTCATTTTTTTGTGATATCTTTGTCAGATTTTGTTATCAGGGTGATGGTGTTCTCATAGAATGAGATTGGGAGTGTTCCTTCCTCTGTAATTTTTTGGAAGTTTGAGAAGGAAGGGTGTTAGTTCTTCTCTATAAAGCCATGTGGTCCTGGAGTTTTGTGTTTTGGAAGATTTTTAATGACAGTTTCAATTTCATTACTTGTGATTGGTCTATTTGTGTTTTTTATTTCTTCCTGGTTCAGTCCTGGGCGATTGTCCCTTTCAAAGAATTTCTCCATCTCTTCCAGATTTTCCATTTTATTGGTATATAGTTGCTTGTAATAGTCTATTATGATCCTTTGTATTTCTGTTGTTTCAGTTGTAATTTCTCCTTTTTCATTTCTGATTTTGTTGATTTGAATGCTCTCCCTTTTTTTACTTGATGAGTCTGGCTAAAGGTTTATCAATTTTGTTTATCTTCTCAAAGAACCAGGTTTTATGCTCATTGATTTTTTTTAACATCTTTATTGGAGTATAATTCCTTTACAATGGTGTGTTACTTTCTGCTTTATAACAAAGTGAATCCATTATATATATATATACATATGTCCCCATATCTCTTCCTTCTTGTTTCCCCCTCTCTCCCATCTTCCCTATCCCACCCCTCTAGGTGGTCACAAAGCACCGAGCTGATCTCCCTGCGCTATGCGGCTGCTTCCCATTAGCTATCTGTTTTACGTTTGATAGTGTATATGTGTCCATACTACTCTCTTATTTTGTCACAGCTTACCCTTCCCCCTCTCCATATCCTCAAGTCCATTCTCTAGTAGGTCTGTGTCTTTATTTCAGTCTTGCCCTTAAGTTCTTCATGACCTATTTTTTTTTTTGATTCCATGTATATGTGTTAGTATACGGTATTTCTTTTTCACTTTCTGACTTACTTCACTCTGTATGACAGACTCTAGGCTCCATCCACCTCACTACAAATAACTTAATTTCGCTTCTTTTTATGGCTGTGTAATATTCCATTGTATATATGTGCCATGTCTTCTTTACGCATTGATCTGCTGATGGACACTTAGGTTGCTTCCATGTCCTGGCTATTGTAAATAGAGCTGCAATGAACATTTTGGTAAATGACTCTTTTTGAATTATGGTTTTCTCAGGGTATATGCTCAGTAGTGGGATTGCTGGGTCGTATGGTAGTTCTATTTTTAGTTTTTTAAGGAACCTCCATACGGTTCTCCATAGTGACTGTATCAATTTACATTCCCACCAACAGTGCAAGAGGGTTCCCTTTTCTCCACACCCTCTCCAGCATTTATTGTTTCTAGATTTTTTGATGATGGCCATTCTGACCGGTGTGAGATGATACCTCATTGTAGTTTTGATTTGCATTTCTCTAATGATTAATGATGTTGGGCATTCTTTCATGTGTCTGTTGGTCATCTGTATATCTTCTTTGGAGAAATGTCTATTTAGGTCTTCTGCCCATTTTTGGATTGGGTTTTTTGTTTTTTTGTTATTGAGCTGCATGAGCTGCTTGTAAATCTTGGAGATTAATCCTTTCTCAGTTGCTTCATTTGCAAATATTTTCTCCCATTCTGAGGGCAGGCGTTTGGTCTTGTTTATGGTTTCCTTTTCTGTGCAAAAGCTTTTAAGTTTCATTAGGTCCCATTTGTTTATTTTTGTTTTTATTTCCATTTCTCTAGGAGCTGGGTAAAAAAAGTTCTTGCTGTGATTTATGTCATAGAGTGTTCTGTCTATGTTTTCCTCTAAGAGTTTGATAGTGTCTGGCCTTACATTTAGGTCTTTAATCCATTTTCAGTTTATTTTTCTGTATGGTGTTAGGGAGTGTTCTATTTTCATGCTTTTACATGTACCTGTCCAGCTTTCCCAGCATCACTTATTGAAGAGGCTGTCTTTTCTCCACTGTATATCCTTGCCTCCTTTATCAAAGATAAGGTGACCATATGTGCGTGGGTTTATCTCTGGGCTTTCTATCCTGTTCCATTGATCTATATTTCTGTTTTGGTGCCAGTACCATACTGTCTTGATTACTGCAGGTTTGTAGTATAGTCTGAAGTCAGGAAGCCTGATTCCTCCAGCTCCGTCTTTCTTTCTCAAGATTGCTTTGGCTATTTGGGGTCCTTTGTGTTACCATACAAATTGTGAAATTTTTTGTTCTAGTTCTGTGAAAAATGCCAGTGGTAGTTTGATAGGGATTGCATTAAATCTGTAGATTGCTTTGGGTAGTAGAGTCATTTTCACAATGTTGATTCTTCCAATCCAAGAACATGGTATATTTCTCCATCTATTTGTATCATATTTAATTTCTTTCATCAGTATCTTATAATTATCTGCATACAGGTCTTTTGTCTCCTTAGGCAAGTTTATTCCTAGATATTTTATTCTTTTTGTTGCAATGGTAAATGGGAGTGTTTCCTTAATTTCACTTTCAGATTATTCATCATTAGTGTATAGAAATACCAGAGATTTCTGTGCATTAATTTTGTATCCTGCTATTTTAAGAAATTCATTGATTAGCTCTAGTAGTTTTCTGGTAGCATCCTTTGGATTCTCTATGTATAGTATCATATCATCTGCAAACAGTGACAGATTTATTTCTTCTTTTCCAATTTGGATTCCTTTTATTTCTTTTTCTTCTCTGATTGCTGTGGCTAACACTTCCAAACTATGTTGAATAATAGTGGTGAGAGTGGGCAACCTTGTCTTGTTCCTGATCTTAGTGGAAATGGTTTCAATTTTTCACCATTGAGGACGATGTTGGCTGTGGGTTTGTCATATACGGCCTTTATTATGTTGAGGAAAGTTCCCTCTATGCCTACTTTCTGCAGGGTTTTTATCATAAATGCGTGTTGAATTTTGTCAAAAGCTTTCTCTGCATCTATTGAGATGATCATATTGTTTTTCTCCTTCAATCTGTTAATATGGTGTATCCCATTGATTGATTTGCGTATATTGAAGAATCCTTGCAGTTCTGGAATAAGCCCCACTTGATCATGGTGTATGATCCTTTTAATGTGTTGTTGGATTCTGCTTGCTAGTATTTTGTTGAGGATTTTTGCATCTATGTTCATCAGTGATATTGGCCTGTAGTTTTTTTCTTTGTGACATCTTTGTCTGGTTTTGGTATCAGGGTGATGGTGGCCTCGTAGAATGAGGTTGAGACTGTTTCTCCCTCTGCTATATTTTGTAAGAGTTTCAGAAGGATAGGTGTTAACTCTTCTCTAAATGTTTGATAGAATTCTCCTGAGAAGCCATCTGGTCCTGGGCTTTTGTTTGTTGGAAGGTTTTTAATCACAGTTTCAATTTCAGTGCTTGTGATTGGACTATTTATATTTTCTATTTCTTCCTGGTTCAGTCTCGGCACGTTGTGTATTTCTAAGAATTTGTCCATTTCTCCCAGGTTGTCCATTTTATTAGCATAGAGTTGTTTGTAGTAATCGCTCATGATTCTTTGTATTTCTGCAGTGTCAGTTGTTACTTCTCCTTTTTCATTTCTAATTCTATTGGTTTGAGTCTTCTCCCTTTTTTTCTTGATGAGTCTGGCTAATGGTTTATCAATTCTGTTTATCTTCTTAAAGAGCCAGGTTTTAGTTTTATTGAACTGTGCTATTGTTTCCTTCATTTCTTTTTCATTTATTTCTGATCTGATCTTTATGACTTCTTTCCTTCTGCTAACTTTGGGGTTTTTTTTTGTTCTTCTTTCTCTAATTGCTTTAGGTGTAAGATTAGGTTGTTTATTTGAGATGTTTCCTGTTTCTTAAGGTAGGATTGTATTGCTATATACTTCCCTCTTAGAACTGCTTTTGCTGCATCCTATAAGTTTTGGGTCATCGTGTTTTCATTGTCATTTGTTTCTAGGTATTTTTTTGATTTCCTCTTTGATTTCTTCAGTGATCTCTGGGTTACTAAGTAGTGTATTGTTTAGCCTCCATGTGTTTGTAGTTTTTACAAATGTTTTCCTGTAATTGATATCTAGTCTCATAGCATTGTGGTCGGAAAAGATACTTGATATGATTTCAATTTTCTTAAATTTACCAAGGCTTGATTTGTGACCCATGATATGACTTATCCTGGAGAATGTTCCATGATCACTTGAGAAGAATGTGTATTCTCTTGTTTTTGGATGGAATGTCCTATAAATATCAATTAAGTCCATCTTGTTTAATGTATCATTTAAAGCTTGTGTTTCCTTATTTATTTTCATTTTGGATGATCTGTCCATTGGTGAAAGTGGGGTGTTAAAGTCTCCTACTATGATTGTGCTGCTGTCGATTTCCCCTTTTATGGCTGTTAGTATTTGCCTTATGTATTGAGGTGCTTCTATGTTGGGTGCATAAATATTTACAATTGTTTTATCTTCTTCTTGGATCGATCCCTTGATCATTAGGTAGTGTCCTTCTTTGTCTCTTGTAATAGTCTTTATTTTAAAGTCTATTTTGTCTGACATGAGAATTGCTACTCCAGCTTTCTTTTGATTTCCATTTGCATGGAATATCTTTTTCCATCCCCTCACTTTCAGTCTGTATGTGTCCCTAGGTCTGAAGTGGGTCTCTTGTAGACAGCATATATATTGGTCTTGTTTTTGTATCCATTCAGCCAGTCTGTGTCTTTTGGTGGGAGCATTTAATCCATTTACATTTAAGGTAATTATCGATATGTATGTTCCTATTCCCATTTTCTTAATTGTTTTGGGTTTCTTATTGTAAGTCTTTTCCTTCTCTTGTGTTTCTTGCCTAGAGAAGTTCCTTTAGAATTTGTTGTAAAGCTGGTTTGGTTTGCTGAACTCTCTCAGCTTTTGCTTGTCTGTAAAGGTTTAAATTTCTCCATCAAATCTGAATGAGTTCCTTGCTGTGTAGAGTAATCCTGGTTGTAGGTTTTTCTCCTTCATCACTTTAAATATGTCCTGCCCTCCCTTCTGGCTTCCGGAGTTTCTGCTGAAAGATCAGCTGTTAACCTTATGGGGATTCCCCTGTGTGTTATTTGTTGTTTTTCCCTTGCTGCTTTTAATGTTTTTTCTTGGTATTTAATTTTTGATAGTTTGATTAGTGTGTGTCTTGGCGTGTTTCTCCTTGGAGTTATCCTGTATGGGATTCTCTGTGCTTCCTGGAGTTGATTAACTATTTCCTTTCCCATATTAAGGAAGTTTTCAACTATAATCTCTTCAAATATTTTCTCAGTCCCTTTCTTTTTCTCTTCTTCTTCTGGGATCCCTATAATTCGAATGTTGGTGTGTTTAATATTGTCCCAGAGGTCTCTGACACTGTCCTCAGTTCTTTTCATTCTTTTTTCTTTATTCTTCTCTGCAGTAGCTATTTCCACTATTTTGTCTTTCAGGTCACTTATCCGTTCTTCTGCCACAGTTATTCTGCTATTGATCCCTTCTAGAGAATTTTTAATTTCATTTATTGTGTTGTTCATCATTGTTTGTTTGCTCTTTAGTTCTTCTAGGTCCTTGTTAAACGTTTCTTGTATTTTCTCTATTTTATTTCCAAGATTTTGTATCATCTTTACTATCGTTATTATGAATACTTTTTCAGGTAGACTGCCTATTTCCTCTTGATTTATAGGTCTGGTGGGTTTTTACCTTGCGCCTTCATCTGCTGTGTGTTTTTCTGTCTTCTCATTTTGCTTAACTTATTGTGTTTGGGGTCTCCTTTTCACAGGCTGCAGGTTCGTAGTTCCCATTGTTTTTGGTGTCTGTCCCCAGTGGCTAAGGTTGGTTCAGTGGGTTGTGTGGGCTTCCTGGTGGAGGGGACTAGTGCCTGTGTTCTGGTGGATGAGACTGGATCTTGTCTTTCTGGTGGGCAGGTCCATGCCTGGTGGTGTGTTTTGGGGTGTCTGTGGTCTTATTATGATTTTAAGCAGCCTGTCTGCTAATGGATGTGGCTGTGTTCCTGTCTTGCTAGTTGTTTGGCATGGGGTGTCCAGCACTGTAGCTTGCTGGTCGTTGAGTGAAGCTGGGTCTTGGCATTGAGATGGAAATCTCTGGGAGATTTTCGCCATTTGATATTACGTGGAGCTGGGAAGTCTCTTGTGGACTGGTGTCCTGAAGTTGGCTCTCCCACCTCAGAGGCACAGCACTGACTTCTGGCTGGAGAACCAAAAGCCTTTCATCCACACAGCTCAGAAAAAAGGAAGAAAAAATAGAAAGAAAGAAAGAAAGAAAGAGGATAAAATAAAGTAAAATAAAATAAAATAAAGTTATTAAAATAAAAAATTATTATTAAGAAAAAAAGAATTTTTTAAAGTAAAAAACAAAAATAAAAAAAAAATGGACGGACAGAACCCTAGGACAAATGGTGAAAGCAAAGCTATACAGACAAAATCACACACAGAAGCATACGCATACACATTCAAAAAAAGAGAAAAAAGGGAAAAAATAATATATCTTTGCTCCCAAAGTCCACCTCCTCAGTTTGGGATGATTTGTTGTCTATTCAGGTATTCCACAGATGCAGGGTACATCAAGTTGATTGTGGAGCTTTAATCTGCTGCTCCTGAGGTTGCTGGGAGAACTTTCTCTTTCTCTTCTTTGTTCGCAAAGCTCCCGGGGTTCAGCTTTGCATTTGGACCTGCCTCTGCGTGTAGGTCGCCTGACCATGTCTGTTCTTCGCTCAGACAGAACGGGGTTAAAGGAGCAGCTGATTCAGGGGCTCTGGGTCACTCAGGCCGGGGGGGAGGGAGGGGTCCAGATGCGTGATGAGCTTGTGGCGGCAGAGGCCAGTGTGAGGTTGCACCAGCCTGAGGTGCGCTGTGCATTCTCCCGGGGAAGTTGTCCCTGGATCACGGGACCCTGGCAGTGGTGGGCTGCACAGGCCCCTGGGAGGGGCTGTGTGGATAGTGACCTGTGTTTGCTCACAGGATTCTTGGTGGTGGCAGCAGCAGCCTTAGCATCTAATACTGTCTCTGGGGTCCACGCTGATAGCTGCGGGTCGCACCCGTCTCTGGAGCTACTTTAAGCAGCGCTCTTAATCCCCTCTCCTCACGAACCAGGAAACAAAGAGGCAAGAAAAAGTCTCTTGCCTTTTAGGCAGTTACAGACCTTTTCCCAGACTCCCTCCTGGCTAGCCGTCGTGCACTAGCCCCCTTCAGGCTGTGTTCATGCCACCAAACCCAGTCCTTTCCCTACGAACTGACCAAAGCCCGACCCTCAGCTCCCAGCCCCCGCCCGCCCCGGTGGGTGAGCAGACAAGCCTCTCGGGCTGGTGAGTGCTGCTCGGCACTGGTCCTCTGTGCAGGAATCTCTCCACTTTACCCTCTGCACCCCTGTTGCTGCGCTCTCCTCTGTGGCTCCGAAGCTTCCCCCCTCCACCACCCGCAGTCTCTGCCCACGAAGGGGCTTCCTAGTGTGTGGAAACATTTCCTCCTTCACAGATCCCTCCCACTGGTGCAGGTCCCGTCCCTATTCTTTGTCTCTGTTTTTTCTTTTTTCTTTTGCCCCACCCAGGTACTTGGGGTGTTTCTTGCCTTTTGGGAGGTCTGAGGTCTTCTGCCAGCATTCAGTAAGTGTTCTATAGGAGCAGTTCCATATGTAGATGTATTTTTGATGTATCTGTGGGGAGGAAGGTGATCTCCGCATCTTACTCTTCTGCCATCTTGAAGCTCCCCCTGTTCATTGATTTTTGCTATTGTTTTCTTTGTCTCTAGTTCATTTATTTCTTATCTGATTTTATGATTTCTTTCCTTCTACTAACTTTGGCTTTTGTTTGTCCTTCTTTCTCTAGTTCCTTTAGGTTTAATGTTAGGTTGTTTATTTGAGATCTTCTTGTTTCTTAGGGTAGAATTGAATTGCTATAAACTTCCCTCTTAGGACTGCTTTTGCCGCATCTCATAAGTTTTGGGATGTCATGTTTTCATTGTCATTTGTTTCTATGTATTTTTTCATTTCCTCTTAGATTTTTTCAGTGATCTCTTGGTTATTTAGTACCATATTATTTAGCCTCCATGTGTTTGTGTTTTTTACAGTTTCTTTTTTTTTCTGCAATTGATTTCTAATCTTATAGTGTTGTGGTTGCAAAAGATGCTTGATATGATTTCAATTTTCTTAACTTTACCAAGGCTTGTTTTGTGACCCAAGATGTGATCTATCCTAGAGAATGTTCCGTTTGCACTTGAGAAGACAGTTTATTCTGTTGCTTTTGCATGGAATGTCCTATAAATATCCGTTAAGTCTACCTGGTCTATTGTGTCCTTTAAAACCTGTGTTTCCTTATTGATTTTCTGTCTCAATTATCTGTCCATTGGTGTAAGTGGGGTGTTAACGTCCCCCATTATTTTGTGTTACTGACAATTTCCTGTTTTATGGTTGTTAACATTTGCCTTATATATTGAGCTGCTCCTGTCTTGGATGCATAAATGTTTATAATTGTTATCTCTTCTCCTTGGATTGATCCCTTGATCATTATATACTGTCTTTCCTTGTCTCTTGTAACAGTCTTTATTTATTTATTTATTTATTTTATTATTTTTTTTTTTAAATAACTTTAATAGCTGCACAGTATTTTTTTTTTAATAGTAATCTTTTATTTATTTATTTATTATATTTATTTTTGGCTGTGTTGGGTCTTCGTTTCTGTGCGAGGGCTTCCTCTAGTTGCGGCAAGTGGGGGCCACTCTTCATCGCGGTGTGCAGGCCTCTTCACTATTGCGGCCTCTCTTGTTGCGGAGCACAGGCTCCAGACGCGCAGGCTCAGTAGTTGTGGCTCACGGACCTAGTTGCTCCGTGGCATGTGGGATCTTCCCAGACCAGGGCTCAAACCCGTGTCCCCTGCATTAGCAGGCAGATTCTAAACCACTGCGCCATCAGGGAAGCCCCAGTCTTTATTTTAAAGTCTAGTTTATCTGATATGAGTATTGCTACTCCAGCTTTCTTTTGATTTCCATTTTCATGCAATATCTTTTTACATGCCCTCACTTTTGGTTTGTATGTGTCTCTGGATCTGAAGTGGGTCTCTTGTAGACAGCATATATACAGGTAGGTCTCTTTATGTATCAATTTAACCTGTCTGTGTCTTTTGGTTGGAGCATTTAATCCACTTACATTTAAGGTAATTTATCAATATGTACATTCCTATTACCATTTTTTAAATTGTTTTGGGTTGTTTTTGTAGGTCTTTTCCCCTTTCTTCTTCTTCCTCCTCCTCCTCCTCTTCTTCTTCTTCTCCTCCTCCCCCTCCTCCTCCTCCTCCCCCTCCTCCTCCTCCTCCTCCTTCTTCTCCTTCTTCTTCTTCTTTTTCTTCTTCTTCTTCTCTTGTGTTTCCTGCCTGGAGAAGTTCCTTTAGCATTTGTTGTAAAGCTGGTTTGATGGTGCTGAATTTTCTTAGTTTTCTTGTCTGTAAAGCTTTTGATTTCTCTGTTGAATCTGAATGAGATCTTTCCTGGGTAGAGTAATCTTGGTTGTATTTTTTTTTCCTTTTCATTACTTTAAATATATAGTGCCCCTCCCTTCTGGCCTGCAGAGTTTCTGCTGAAAAAGTAGCTGATAACCTTATGCGGATTCCCTTGTATGTTATTTGTTGCTTTTCCCTTGCTGCTTTTAATATGTTTTCTTTGAATTTAATTTTTGTTAGATTGATTAATATGTGTCTCAGTGTGTCTCCTTGGGTTTATCATACATGGCACTCTCTACACTTTCTGGACCTGCATGGCTCTTTCCTTTCCCATGTTAGAGAAATTTTTGACTATACTCTCTTCAAATATTTTCTCAGACCTTTTCTCTTTCTCTTCTTCCTCTCAGACCCCTAAAATTTGAATGCTGGTGCGTTTAATGTTGTCCCAGAGATCTCTGAGACTATTCTCATTTCTTTACATTCTTTTTTCTTTTTCTTGCTCCTTGGTAGTTATTCCCACCATTCTATATTCCAGCTCACTTATTCATTCTTCTGTCTTAGTTGTTCTGTTATTGATTCCTGCCAGTGTGTTTTTCATTTCAGTTATTTTGTTGTTCATAACTCTTTGTTTGTTCTTTTGTTCCAGGTCCTCATTAAACATTTCTTGTATTTTTTCAATCAGTGCCTCCATTTCACTTCCGCCATTCTGGATCATCTTTACTATCATTACTCTGAATTCTTTTTCAGGTAGATTGCCTATTTCCTCTTCATTTATTTGGTCTTTAGTCTTTTGCCTTGCTCCTTCATCTGTGACATATTGTCATCTCATTACTTTTGGTGGGTGGGACTGCATTCCTGTCTTGCTGGTTATTTGGCCTTAGGGGTCCAATACTGGAGTTTGCTAACGGTTGGGTGGAGCTAGCTCTTGGTGTTTGGATGAGGACCTCTGGGAGACCACACAACAATTAATATTCCCTGGGACCTGAAGTTCTCTGTTACTTCAGCAGCTTGAACTTGGTGCTCCCACCACAGGAGCTCAGGCCCAACCCTGGCCTGGGAACCAAGATTCCACAAGCCATGCAGTGCAGAAAAAAAAAACAAAAAACAAAAAAAACCCAGAAAAGAACAGAACAATAACAAAGAATTTAAAATAAAAAATATATTAGAAAAAATAACAATAAAAATGTATCAAAGCAACAAAACAAAACAGAACAACAACAAAAATAAGTAAAAAGTAAAAAATAAAGAAAATAGAAACAGTTAAAAATAAAATTTTAAAATTTATAATTAAAATTAGAAAAAAACATTCCCTGGTGCCTCCTCTATCAGTGTCTTTGCCCCTACAGTGAGCTACGTTCTACCCTTGGCTCCCCAGTTGGTCTCCAAGACCTGTAGGTTGGTCTCTGACTGTACTGTGTCAGCCCCTCCTCTGGGTGTGTTCCTTTCACCAGTGTCTGTGCCTGGAGCTGGTCTGGAGCACATGTGTCCACACAGGCCAGCTGAGGTGCAGGCCCAGGCCAGCAACCACAGGGGCCAGTGTAACTGGAGGAGGCCTTGGACGGGGGTGGCACTCAGGCTGCCTGGATTCATGCAGCCAGAGGAGGCCCTGTCAGGTGTGTCACTCAGGCTGCCAGGACCTACAGGGGGACTTTTGAGGGTGTGGCTATGGGGCTCAGGGACCCACATGGCCAGAAGAGGCCTTGGTGTGGGGAGCAATTTAGGCTTCGGGAACCACGCAGCTGGAAGAGGACTTCAGGGCTGTGGTTCATGCTCGAAGACCCATGCAGCCAGAAGAGGCCCTGGCAGGGACCTCTCTGTCCCTGCCAGTCCGCCTGCTGTGAGGGGGCCCTGGGGAAGTGGGGGCTCAGGCCCCAGGGGTGTGTGGGCCAAGGCTGGGACTCCAGCAGTCTCACTGGGGCCTGAGCGCGTGGGGGAGATCCTGGCCATGTTCTGCTCCAAACCCCCATCCCTCAAAGGTCCCCCTTTGTTCCCACCAATACCCTTTAGTGAGCAGATCTGTCTGAGCACAGGAAACTCTCCCCTCTTCCAGCACCCCCTCAGGGGCACTGGTCCCATCCCGTCTCCACTCTTCTTCCCTCCCTCCTTCCCTCCCATGTCCTACCTGGTCACTTGGGGGTTCTTCCCATCCCCTTAGGTGTCTGAGGACATCCTCCAGCACCCAGTAGGTTCCCTAGCTGCAAGGAGATGTGAACTCCATGTCCTCCTACTCTGCCATCTTGACTCTGCCACTGGGTAGAGTATTCTTGGTTGTAGGTTCTTCCCTTTCATCACTTTAAATGTATCATGCCACTGCTTTCTGGTCTGCAGAGTTTCTGTTGAGAAATCAGCTGATAACCTTATCAGAGTTCCATTGTATGTTATTTATTGCTTTTCCCTTGTTTTAATATTTTTTGTTGTCTTTATTTTTTGTCAGTTTGATTACTTTGTGTCTCAGCATGTTCCTCCTTGGGTTTATCCTGCCTGGGATTCTCTGCACTTCCTGGAATGCATGATTGTTTCCTTTCCCATGTTAGAGAAGTTTTCAAATATTATCTCTTCAAATATTTTCTCAGCTCCTTTCTCTCTCTCTTCTCCTTCTGTGACCTCTATAAAGCAAATGTTGGGGAATTTAATGCTGTCCTAGAGGTCTCTTAGACTGTCTTCATTTCTTTTCAGTCTTTTTTCTTTACTCTTCTCTGCAGCAGTGATTTCCACCATTCTGTCTTCCAGGTCACTTACTAACTCATTCTTCTGCCTGTATTTTTCATTTCAGATATTGTACTGTTCATCTCTGTTTGTTTCTTCTTTAGTTCTTCTAGGTCTTTGTTAAACATTTCTTGCATCTTGTTGATTCTTGCCTCTGTTCTTTTTTCCAAGATCATGGAACATCTTCATTATCACTATTCTGAATGTTTTTTCTCTAGGTTGCCTATCTTTACTTCACTTAGTTGTTCTTCTGGGGTTTTATCTTTTCCCTCACCTGGGACATATTCTTCTGCTGTCTCATTTTGTCTAACTTTCTGTGATTGCAGTTTTTATTCCACAAGAGGCTGGATTGTAATTCTTGCTTCTGCTGTCTGCCCTCTAGTGAATGAGGTTGTATAAGGGATTTGTGCAGGCTTCCTGATGGGAGGGACTTGTTCCTGCCTACTGAGGGGTAGAGCTGGGTCTTGTCCTTCTTTTTTTTTTTTTAACATCCTTATTGAAGTATAATTGCTTTACAATGGTGTGTTAGTTTCTGCTTTATAACAAAGTGAATCAGTTATACATATACCTATGTTCCCATATCTCTTCCCTCTTGTGTCTCCCTCCCTCCCACCCTCCTTATCCCACCCCTCTAGGTGGTCACAAAGCACGGAGCTGATCTCCCTGTGCTATGCGGCTGCTTCCCACTAGCTATCTATTTTACATTTGGTAGTGTATATATGTCCATGACACTCTCTCACCCTGTCACATCTCACCCCTCCCCCTCCCCATATCCTCAAGTCCATTCTTTAGTAGGTCTGGTCTTTATTCCATCTTGCCACTAGGTTCTTCATGACCTTTTTTTTTTCTTTTTTCTTTTTCCTTAGACTCCATATATATGTGTTAGCATACTGTATTTGTTTTTCTCTTTCTGACTTACTTCACTCTGTATGACAGACTCTAACTCCATCCACCTCATTACAAATACCTCCATTTCATTTCTTTTTATGGCTCAGTAATATTCCATTGTATATATGTGCCACGTCTTCTTTATCCATTCATCCGATGATGGACACTCAGGTTGCTTCCATGTCCTGGCTATTGTAAATAGAGCTGCAATGAACATTTTGGTACATGACTCTTTTTGAATTATGGTTTTCTCAGGGTATATGCCCAGTAGTGGGATTGCTGGGTCGTATGGTAGTATTATTTTTAGTTTTTTAAGGAACCTCCATACTGTTCTCCATAGTGGCTGTATCAATTTACATTCCCACCAACAGTGCAAGAGTGTTCCCTTTTCTCCACACCCTCTCCAGCATTTATTGTTTCTAGATTTTTTGATGATGGCCATTCTGACCGGTGTGAGATGATACCTCATTGTAGTTTTGATTTGCATTACTCTAATGATTAAGGATGTTGAGCATTCTTTCATGTGTCTGTTGGCCATCTGTATATCTTCTTTGGAGAAATGTCTATTTAGGTCTTCTGCCTATTTTTGGATTGAGTTGTTTGTTTTTTTCTTACTGAGCTGCATGAGCTGCTTGTAAATCTTGGAGATTAATCCTTTCTCAGTTGCTTCATTTGCAAATATTTTCTCCCATTCTGAGGGCAGGCGTTTGGTCTTGTTTATGGTTTCCTTTGCTGTGCAAAAGCTTTTAAGTTTCATTAGGTCCCATTTGTTTATTTGTGTTTTTATTTCCATTTCTCTAGGAGCTGGGTCAAAAAGGATCTTGCTGTGATTTATGTGATAGAGTGTTCTGCCTATGTTTTCCTCTAGGAGTTTGATAGTGTCTGGCTTTACATTTAGGTCTTTAATCCATTTTGAGTTTATTTTTGTGTGTGGTGTCAGGGAGTGTTCTAATTTCATACTTTTACATGTACCTGTCCAATTTTCCCAGCACCACTTATTGAAGAGGCTTTCTTTTCTCCACTGTATATGCTTGCCTCCTTTATCAAAGATAAGGTGACCATATGTGTGTGGGTTTATCTCTGGGCTTTGTATCCTGTTCCATTGATCTATATTTCTGTTTTGGTGCCAGTACCAAACTTTCTTGATTACTGTAGCTTTGTAATATAGTCTGAACACAGGGAGCCTGATTCCTCCAGCTCCATTTTTCGTTCTCAAGATTGCTTTGGCTATTCGGGGTCTTTTGTGTCTCCATACAAATTGTGAAATTTTTTGTTCTAGTTCTGTGAAAAATGCCAGTGGTAGTTTGATAGGGATTGCATTGAATCTGTAGATTGCTTTGGGTAGTAGAGTCATTTTCACAATGTTGACTCTTCCAATCCAAGAACATGATATATCTCTCCATCTATTTGTATCATCTTTAATTTCTTTCATCAGTGTCCTATAATTTTCGGCATACAGGTCTTTTGTCTCCTTAGGTAGGTTTATTCCTAGATATTTTATTCTATTTCTTGCAATGGTAAATGGGAGTGTTTTCTTAATTTCACTTTCAGATTTTTCATCATTAGTATATAGGAATGCAAGAGACCTCTGTGCATTAATTTTGTATCCTGCTACTTTATCAAATTCATTGATTAGCTCTAGTAGTTTTCTGGTGGCAGTTTTAGGATTCTCTATGTACAGTATCATGTCATCTGCAAACAGTGACAGCTTTACTTCTTTTCCGATTTGGATTCTTTTATTTCTTTTTCTTCTCTGATTGCTGTGGCTAACACTTCCAAAACTATGTTGAATAATAGTGGTGAGAGTCGGCAACCTTGTCTTGTTCCTGATCTTAGTGGAAATGGTTTCAGTTTTTCACCATTGAGGACGATGTTGACTGTGGGTTTGTCATATATGGCCTTTATTATGTTGAGGAAATTTCCCTCTATGCCTACTTTCTGCAGGACTTTTATCATAAATGGGTGTTGAATTTTGTCAAAAGCTTTCTCTGCATCTATTGAGATGATCATATGGTTTTTCTCCTTCAATTTGTTAATGTGATGTATCACGTTGATTGATTTGCGTATATTGAAGAATCCTTGCAGTTCTGGAATAAACCCCACTTGATCATGGTGTATAATCCTTTTAATGTGCTGTTGGATTCTGTTTGCTAGTATTTTGTTGAGGATTTTTGCATCTATGTTCATCAGTGATATTGGCCTGTGGTTTTCTTTCTTTGTGACATCTTTGTCTGGTTTTGGTATCAGGGTGATGTTGGCCTCGTAGGATGAGTTGGGGAGTGTTCCTCCCTCTGCAATATTTTGGAAGAGTTTGAGAAGGATAGGTGTTAGCTCTTCTCTAAATGTTTGATAGAATTCGCCTGTGAAGCCATCTGGTCCTGGGCTTTTGTTTGTTGGAAGATTTTTAATCACAGTTTCAATTTCAGTGCTTGTGATTGGTCTGTTCATATTTTCTATTTCTTCCTGGTTCAGTCTCGGTAGGTTGTGCATTTCTAAGATTCTGTCCATTTCTTCCAGGTTGTCCATTTTATTGGCATAGAGTTGCTTGTAGTAATCTCTCATGATCGTTTGTATTTCTACAGTGTCAGTGGTTACTTCTCCTTTTTCATTTCTAAAACTATTGATTTGAGTCTTCTCCCTTTTTTTTCTCTTGATGAGTCTGGCTAATGGTTTATCAATTTTGTTGATCTTCTCGAAGAACCAGCTTTTAGTTTCATTGATTTCTGCTATTGTTGCCTTCATTTCTTTTTCATTTATTTCTGATCTGATCTTTATGATTTCTTTCCTTCTGCTAGCTTTGGGGTTCTTTTGCTCTTCTTTCTCTAATTGCTTTAGGTGCAAGGTTAGGTTGTTCATTCGAGATGTTTCCTGTTTCTTGAGGTAGGCTTGTATTGCTATAAACTTCCCTCTTAGCACTGCTTTTGCTGCATCCCATAGGTTTTGGGTCATCGTGTCTCCATTGTCATTTATTTCTAGGTATTTTTTGATTTCCCCTTTGATTTCTTCAGTGATCACTTCGTTATTAAGTAGTGTATTGTGTAGCCTCCATGTGTTTGTATTTTTTACAGATCTTTTCCTGTAATTGATATCTAGTCTCATAGCGTTCTGGTCGGAAAAGATACTTGACACGATTTCAATTTTCTTAAATTTACCAAGGCTTGATTTGTGACCCAAGATATGATCTATCCTGGAGAATGTTCCATGAGCACTTGAGAAAAATGTGTATTCTGTTGTTTTTGGGTGGAATGTCCTATAAATATCAATTAAGTCCATCTTGTTTAATGTATCATTTAAAGCTTGTGTTTCCTTATTTATTTTCATTTTGGATGATCTGTCCATTGGTGAAAGTGGGGTGTTAATGTCCCCTACTATGATTGTTTTGCTGTCGATTTCCCCTTTTATGGCTGTTAGTATTTGCCTTATGTATTGAGGTGCTCCTATGTTGGGTGCATAAATATTTACAATTGTTATACCTTCCTCTTGGATCGATCCCTTGATAATTATGTAGTGTCTTTCTTTGTCTCTTGTAATAGTCTTTATTTTAAAGTGTATTTTGTCTGATATGAGAATTGCTACTCCAGCTTTCTTTTGATTTCCATTTGCATGGAATATCTTTTTCCATCCCCTCACTTTCAGTCTGTATGTGTCTCTAGGTCTGAAGTGGGTCTCTTGTAGACAGCATATATATGGGTCTTGTTTTTGTATCCATTCAGCAAGTCTGTGTCTTTCGGTGGGAGCATTTAATCCATTTACATTTAAGGTAATTATCGACATGTATGTTCCTATTCCCATTTTCTTAAATATTTTGTGTTTGTTATTGTAGGTGTTTTCCTTCTCTTGTGTTTCTTGCCTAGAGAAGTTCCTTTAGCATTTGTTGTAAAGCTGGTTTGGTGGTGCTGAACTCTCTCAGCTTTTGCTTGTCTGTAAAGGTTTTAATTTCTCCATCAAATCTGAATGAGATCCTTGCTGTGTAGAGTAACCTTGGTTGTAGGTTTTCTCCTTCATCACTTTAAGTATATCCTGCCACTCCCTTCTGGCTTACAGAGTTTCTGCTGAAAGATCAGCTGTTAACCTTATGGGGATTCCCTTGTGTGTTATTTGTTGTTTTTCCCTTGCTGCTTTTAATATGTTTTCTTTATATTTAATTTTTGATAGTTTGATTAATGTGTGTCTTGGCGTGTTTCTCCTTGGATTTATCCTGTCTGGGACTCTCTGTGATTCCAGGACTTGATTAACTGTTTCCTTTCCCATATTAGGGAAGTTTTCAACTAGAATCTCTTCATATATTTTCTCAGTCCCTTTCTTTTTCTCTTCTTCTTCTGGGACCCCTATAATTCGAATGTTGGTGCGTTTAATGTTGTCCCAGAGGTCTCTGAGACTGTCCTCAGTTCTTTTCATTCTTTTTTCTTTATTCTGTTCCGCAGCAGTGAATTCCACCATTCTGTCTTCCAGGTCACTTATCCGTTCTTCTGCATCAGTTATTCTGCCATTGATCCCGTCTAGATTATTTTTAATTTCATTTATTGTGTTTTTCTTCATTGCTTGGTTCCTCTTTAGTTCTTCTACATCCTTGTTAAATGTTTCTTGCATTTTGTCTATTCTATTTCCAAGATTTTGGATCATCTTTACTATCATTATTCTGAATTCTTTTTCAGGTAGACTGCCTATTTCCTCTTCATTTGTTAGGTCTGGTGTGTTTTGACCCTGCTCCTTCACCTGCTGTGTGGTTTTTTGTCTTCTCATTTTGCTTATCATACTGTGTTTCGGGTCTCCTTTTCACAGGCTGCAGGTTCGTAGTTCCCGTTGTTTTTGGTATCTGTCCCCAGTGGCTAAGGTTGGTTCAGTGGGTTGTGTAGGCTTCCTGGTGGAGGGGACTAGTGCCTGTGTTCTGGTGGATGAGGTTGGATCTTGTCTTTCTGGTGGGCACGTCCACGTTTGGTGGTGTGTTTTGGGGTGTCTGTGGCCTTATTATGATTTTAGGCAGCCTCTCTGCTAATGGATGGGGATGTGTTCCTGTCTTGCTAGTTGTTTGTCATAGGGTGTCCAGCACTGTAGCTTGCTGGTCGTTGAGTGAAGCTGGGTTTTGATGTTGAGTTGGAGATCTCTGAGAGATTTTTGCTGTTTGGTATTACGTGGAGCTGGGAGGTCTCTTGTGGACCAGTGTCCTGAAGTGGGCTCTCCCACCTTAGAGGCACAGCCCTGATGCCTGGCTGGAGCACCAAGAGCCTTTCATCCACACGGCTCCGAATAAAAGGGAGAAAAAAATAGATAGAAAGAAAGAAGGAGGATAAAATAAAATAAAATAAAGCTATTATAATAAAAAATAAGAAAAAAAATTGTTAAGAATAAATGTATTCAGAAAAAAATTTTTTTTAATTTTTAAAAATAGATTTATTAATTTTTATAGTAAAAAATAAGAAAACAATTATTAAGAAAAAATTTATTAAGAAAAATAATTTTAATTTTTTAAAATAGAAAATATGAGAAAACTTATATAAAATTTTTTTAAATTTTTACAAATAGAAAATAAGGAAAAAATTATTAAGAAAACATTTATTAGGAAAAAAAATTTTTTAAGTAAAAAAAAAAAAAAAAAAAAAAAAACACGGACGGACCTAACCCTAGGACTAATGGTGAAAGCAAAGCTATACAGACAAAATCTCATCCAGAAGCATACACATATACACTCACAAAAAAGGGAAAAGGGGAAAAATTAATATATCCTGCTCTCAAAGTCCACCTCTTGAATTTGGGATGATTCGTTGTCTATTCAGGTATTCAACAGATGCAGGCACATCAAGTTGTTTGTGGAGCTTTAATCCGCTGCTTCTGAGGCTGCCATGAGAAATTTCCCTTTCTCTTCTTTGTTCATACAACTCCCGGGGTTCAGCTTTGGATTTGGAACCACCTCTGCATGTAGGTCGCCTGAGGGCGTCTGTTCCCCACCCAGACAGAACGGGGTTAAAGGAGCAGTTGCTTCGGGGGCTCTGGCTCACTCAGGATGGGGGGAGGGAGGGGCACGGATGCGGGATGAGCCTGTGGTGGCAGAGGCCGGGCGTGACATTGCAGCCGCCTGAGGCGCGCTCTGCATTCTCCCGGCGAAGTTGTCCCTGCATCACAGGACCCTGGCAGTGGCGAGCTGCACAGGCTCCCAGGAGGGGCGGTGTGGAGAGTGACCTGTTCTCTCACACAGTCTTCTTGGTGGTGGCAGCAGCAGCCTTAGCATCTCCTGCCCGTCGCTGTGCTCCGCGCTGATAGCCGTGGCTTGTGCCCGTCTCTGGAGTTCGTTTAGGCAGCGCTCTGAATCCCCTCTCCTTGCGCGCCATGAAACAAAGAGGCAAGAAAAAGTCTCTTGCCTCTTCGGCAGCTGCAGACTTTTTCCCGGACTCCCTCCCGGCTAGCACCGAAGCCCGAGCCTCAGCTCCCAGCCCCCGCCTGCCCTCCTGCCCTGGCAGCTGAGCAGACAAGCCTCTCGGGCTGGTGAGCACTGCTTGGTGCCGAGCCTCCGTGCGGGAATCTCTCCGTTTTTCCCTCTGCGCCCCTGTTGCTGTGGGATCTGCGCTGATAGCCGTGGCTCGTGCCCGTCTCTGGAGCTCGTTTAGGTGGCACTCTGAATCCCCTCTGCTTGCGTGCTGCGAAACAAAGAGGCAAGAAAAAGTCTCTTGCCTCTTCGGCAGCTGCAGACTTTTTCCTGGACTCCCTCCCAGCTAGCACCAAAGCCCGAGCCTCAGCTCCCAGCCCCCGCCCACCCCGGCGGCTGAGCAGACAAGCCTCTCGGGCTGGTGAGTGCTACTCAGCACCGATCCTCCATGCGGGAATCTCTCTGCTTTGCCCTCCACACCCCTGTGGCTGCGCTCTCCTCCGTGGCTCCAAAGCTTCCCCCCTCTGCCACCCGCAGTCTCTGCCCACGAAGGGGCTTCCTAGTGTGTGGAAACATTTCCTCCTTCACAGCTCCCTCCCACTGGTGCAGGTCCCGTCCCTATTCTTTTGTCTCTGTTATTTCTTTTTTTCTTTTGCCCTACCCAAGTACGTGGGGAGTTTCTTGCCTTTTGGGAGGTCTGACGTCTTCTGCCAGCGTTCAGTGGGTGTTCTGTAGGAGCAGTTCCACGTGTAGATGTATTTCTACTGTATCTGTGGGAAGGAAGGTGATCTCCGTGTCTTACTCTTCTGCCATCTTGCCCCTCCCTCCTCTTGTCCTTCTTGTGGGCAGGGCTGTGCTGAGGAAGACTTTTAGCAACTTGTCTGCTGATGGGTGGGGCTGTGTTCCCATCCTGTTGGTTTCTTGGCCGGAGGCATCCCAGCACTGGAGCCTACAGGCTGTAGGGTGGGACAAATGGCAGCTTCCAGGAAGGCTCACACCAATTAGTACTCCCTAGATCCTTTGCTGCCTGTGTCTTTGTGCCTACAGTGAGCCACAACCACCCCCCACCTCTGCAGGAGACCCTTCAATACTAGCAGGTAGGTCTAGCCCAGTCTCCTATGAGGTCACTGATTTTTTCCCCTAGGTGCTGGTACACATGCAACCTTATGTGCACCCTCCAAGAGTGAAGTTTCTGCTTCCCCCAGCCCTGTGAAATTCCTTCGATCAAACCCCACTGACCTTCAAAGCTAGATTCTCTGAGGACTCATCCTCCCATTGCCAAACGCCAAGGCTGGGAAGCTTGATGTGGGGCTCAGTACTTTCACTCCTGTGACAGAACTTCTGTCACAACCAGTTTGTGGGTTGTGCAACTGGTGGGTGCAGGATTTGATTTTATCATGATTGCACAATTCTTACCATCTTGTGACTTTTTCTTTTTGGGGGGGGATGCTTTGGGTTTTTGTCACTGCATGCAGGCTTTCTCTTGTTGTGGTGAGTGGGGGCTACTCTTCGTTGTGGTGTGTGGAGTTCTTATTTGCAGTGGCTAATCTTCTTGTAGAGCACAGGCTCTAGGAGTGTGGGTTTCAGTAGTTGGAGCACATGGGCTCAGTAGTTGTGACACATGGACCCTAGAACATGCAGGCTTCAGTAGTTGCAGCACGTGGGCTCTAGAGTACAGGCTCAGTAGTTGTGGTGCACAGGCTTAGTTGCTCTGTGGCATGTGGGATCTTCCCAGGCCAGGGATTGACCCATATCCCTTGCATTGGCAAGTGGATTCTTAACCACTGCACTACCAGGGAAGTCCCATGTTGCTTCTTCTTTGCCTTTAGATGTAGGGTATCTTTTTTGTTAGGTTCCAAAGTTTTTTTGTCCATGGTTGTTCAGCAGTTGGTTGTAATTTTGGTGCTTATGTAAGAAGAGGTGAGCTTCATCCTCCTACTCTGCCATCTTGAGCTAATGAAATGTGTTTCTAATGCATAATAATTTGAGCCCATCAAGGAAAATTTTCTTATATTTGACTACGTAAAATGGAAAACATCTATTTCCACATCTACTTATAGCTATACATATAAATATAGATAAAACATATATAGAGTTTCAGAAAATATTTGATAACATGGAAGATTGCTATAACATGTTCATTTTTAAACAGATTATAAAACTAATATAGTATTCAAAATTTTGTATGCCTATATTTTTTATTCCTTTTGGTAAGAGCTAGGCCATCACAGCAAACAACTCAGAGTCTGTGCCTCAGGTGGAGAGAGATAATAAATAATCTTTTACACCTAAACTGTTTATGTACTATGAGTTTGAAGCACAGAGAATTATGGTAACATATAACAGGAAACATAATCCAGTTGAGTTGAGGAAAGGCAATAAGGAAGAATCCCTTGATTTTTTAGCTGACAACTCTGAAGGGTAACTGGCAACAAACTAGAAGAAGGAAATATACTCTAAGATATTAAGAGAGTAATTTTCTCATTCATGGAATTTCAGGTAAAATTTTATCCAATATACTTTCCCATAATTTCAAATGATATATTGAATTACTCTTATAATATGAAAATCAAATGTTATAAAAATAAAATACAATAATGAACAACCATAATATAGGGCTTTTTTATATTATAGCTTATTTCTCAGTAACACAAATGTATTTTGTTTGCTAAACCTTCAATGTTCAAAGTAAAAAGCAAAGGGTTTTTTTAGTTTATCTTGAAATGTTCTAATCTAATTAATAAATAGAGTGTCAAGTGAATGAGGATTTTTGTTGAAATTAAAACATTATAAATTTTTATTTGCCAAGATCTGACAAGTGACTAAATATATATGAGTCTTAAAAGGATATGGTATTTGGAGTGAGCACAATGCATGTCCAATATGGATGGGTATTGATTTCCAAGTGTTGAGTGAGAAAATTAGAAATAGAACACAGAGACAGAGACAGAAATGAATGGAAAAGAAGTGGACAGGAAGAGAAAGGTGAGACAGGGAGGGAAGGGGTGAGGAGAAGAAAAACAGGTATTTTGGTGTACAAGTAGTAGGCACACATATGCCTGGTCATATATACTGCCAAGATTTACAAATTGCCAATGTTTCAAAATAATGGAACTTTTAAAACCTTCCTACTTTATTTATTTGGTTTTGCTAGCATTGTATATATTCATCAAAGTAGGAGGAAACCAATAAGCACTTGGGTTTGCCAATATAACTCTAAGCACATAGAGTTTTTAAGCTTAAAAATTATTCTAAGAAATATATTTTCTCATCACTAGTCCCTATGCAAGAAATGGGAAATATTACATTTGTGAGGAACCACCTTTTGTTTTTGAAGCATAAGGAAATCTAACAATATTTTTTTTGTTAGAAACTAAGAAAATTTACATTTTCTGTCACTTTAACCTAATAGGTTGAGATTTATGCCAATATTTGGATTCACCAAGGATGACAATTTCTGTACCTATTGTGATAGGAGTCATAATGAGTAGGATGACAGAAAAGAAGAGGCATAATTTTAGAGTCAGACAGGTGTGTTTTTTCTAATGATAGGGAAATTTACTTGGTCTCCAGAGTAACAATTTATATCTGTAAAATCAGCTATGGCAAAATGACATGACATATGTATGTAAAGTCAGTTTTTGGTAAACAGTATCTAAACCAATAAAAGATAAGTCATTAATATGTTAATAAACACTCAGGTCAATAAAAAATTTTTAACCAAACTAAATACTTTTGCTATCTGTTTCATCACTTCAGTCTTTGATTGAAACTCAAAAAATGTCAGATATTTTTCTGTGTTCAAACTTCGTTATTTTTTTATTCGAAGGAGATATTTCTTACATCTCCAGCTTTTATGTTTTAAGATGGCAGTATTTCTATTCAGAGTTATAAAAAGTAGTCTTCAAGTGAAAAATAATTTTAACCTCTGTGCCTGTCATGTTAATAAATAGCATACCTCATAAAAACGTCAATCTAACCTTAAGCCAGGAAAACACAGGTAACTGGGAATGACCATTTTTTGTAGGCAATTTCTTTACAATGAAATTTCCTATGACTGAATTACTGAAAAGCCTGGATGGATTAAAACAATTAATATCAACTGAGGAAATCCAGACTGCTATTTACTGATGAGACTGAGGTTTGAGCTGGTTAAAAAGCACTTAATAAATCCACTTGGGCAAAGTTATGGCACTTCAGGGAGATTTGAAATAGGACTATAATTGTGAAAAGTCCATGGCCAATTCATACCAGGACTATAATAAAAAGTGGCCAGATGTAACATGTCTGGGACCATGGTTCAGATAAGTTTTCCAAGGTAAAACAATACTCAGAAGGTGTTATACACAAAGATAGAATTTTCTTTCATGATTCACAGCAGCAGAGGCTTTCAAGAGACAAAGAAATTAGCAACTCAATGGATAAAAAGGCATTTGTTACTGGAAATCAGAAGATATAATGAGCTGAAGATGGGAGGCTTGGAATAAACTAGATAGGACTGAAATGTTATGTGCTTTGATATCCACCAAGCAAAATAAAAAGTTTAGACTGTGGGTGGAGACCTTAGAACTACAGAGAAAAGTACCCTTTTTCCCACTCTACTTGTATTATGTAGAGCAAAACAGCCATCTGCTTAAATGGTTTGCTGCACATTCATCTATTTGGGAGCAGAATGTGAGCATTCTAAACTGAATAAGTCCATTCTGTCTCAATCATGTGTCTGAAGTTATATTTATTATCTATTACATTTAATGCAACTTCTGTGCCCTTTGTCCACAATTTGTAAATCCTTAAACCAGGAGTCCCTTGACTCTCTTATTAGAGTGTTTCCCTATATTTAGGAATCATCTGAGAACCTATTCAACATGAAGATTCCCATTCTCCACCCTCCAGGCTCTGATTCAGTAAATATGAGTTGAGGCATAGTTAAGAAACACCTGAAGTGACTCCAAAAGCAGGTGCTCCACGTCCTAGAGAAAAACAAATTCTTTGCCTATCTATTTTTTAAAGAGAAAAATGAGAAATTCATTTGGATCAGAATTGTTCAACTTTTCCCCTACTCTCTTCCTTCAATTAAATAATAAATCAAAAAGAAGGGGTGGGATAGGGAGGGTGGGAGGGAGGGAGACACAAGAGGGAAGAGATATGGGAATATATGTATAAGTATAACTGATTCACTTTGTTATAAAGCAGAAACTAACACACCATTGTAAAGCAATTATACTCCAATAAAGATGTTAAAAAAAAAAAAAAAAGACTCATCAATGGTTGCTAAAACCAGTGGGTGAAAGTTTGATAAGGAACCATATATCTTCATAATCTCAAGCTAGTTCTCCAAGAAATATGTGTTAATTATGGTCTTAATAATTAATAGGTAAAAAATAATTTAAATTGACCTTACAGTGACAATATATGACAGACACCATTTCAACCAAGTAATAAAAGTGATCATCAATAGTAATGGGACAAATCAACCTCATATTGCATATAATATCAAGTCTGTGATATTTTTGCCAAAATTGCACAACCTGAATTGAATCATGAGGGAATATTTAACAAGTATGTAATGAAATTAATTGACCTCTATACTTTAAATGTATTAAGCCATGGAAGCCAAGGAAAGACTGAGAAATTTTTCCAAAGTTAAGGAGACTAAGAAGACTTGACAACTAAATCCCACGCACAATCCCAGATAAAATTCTGGGCCAGAAAGAAAAGAGAAGAAGAGAAGTACATCTTGTATATTTGTTTGATTTTCTGATTTTGCTATAAATGACTTTATTGGGATAGTGGAAAGAAATCTGAATGGAGTTTGAAGGTAGGGTGGTTGTATTGTACCAATATTAATCTCCTGATTTTCATGGATTTACTGTGGTTATATAGGAGATTGTCCTTGTTTTAGAAAAATATACATTCAATAATCATCATGTCTGAGACTTATTCTTAAATGCTATAAAAATATAGAGAAAGCTAAACAGACAGACAAAGAGAGAATGATAAAGCAAATGTGGTCATATGTCAACAACAGTGGAATCAAAGTAAAGGAGACGTAGGTGTTGTACTGTTCTTGCAACTTTTCTGTGATTTTGGAATTGCTTCAAAATAAAAAAGTAAAAAAAAAGAGAAAGAGAGCAATCTCATATTCATCATTATAAAATGGCAACATGAATTCCTGGTGCAAACAATAAGCATCATTATATGCCATTTACAAGGGATACATCAAATACATAAAGTCACAGAAGTGTTGAAAGTCAAAGATATGTCTGGCAAATACTAACTGAAACAAACGTATATGCATACTAAAAAGAAACAAAGGAAGTGTTATGTAAAACGCATTATAAGAAGTAAGGGAGGGGGCATGATAAGATGTTTAGTTTATCCGTTCTAAATTTACACATGCACCTAATTGCATAGCATCAAAACATAAGATATGAAGCAAAACTAACAGAACCATAAATAGAAATAAAGTTCACATTGAAATGAGAGATTTTAACATAAAACTTGAAACCAATAGATCAAGCAGAAGTCAGTAAGAACATGGAAACTTGCACACATTAGCAAGCTTGATCTATGAACTTACATAGAATATTAAACCCCATACCTACAGAATACACATTTTTTTTAAGTACATATGGAATACTTACAAAAATCTCCCAAATATTGCACCACACCTAACAAGTCTCATTACTTTTAAAGGATTGGTGTCGCACAGACCATACTAACCAAAATTCAAATAACCAAGAAATCAATAACTAAAAGATAATTTAGTAAATTATACATGCTTGTAATCCCCCTCATGTGGTAATTTCAGGTCTAGTTTACCACATTCCCCATTACTTCCAGAAACTGAGGCCAGAATAAAGTGATTATTTATTATTATGCTACTTGTTCTGCTGGTTTTTAAACAGTTTTTCTTGATACCCATGCCACCTTTTAAAACAGGGTGCATAGAGATAAGCCGATGGGAATATTTCAGGAAAATATGTATATGATGTGTTCACTATGCAAAGAAAGTGAGTGCATAGTGAATATGACTTAATACAGGAAAATATGACTTAATAAGCCATTATAAGACAAGCCATAACAAGAACAATGATCAGTATACAGAAAAGATGAGTGATGAAAAATAAACTTTAAAAAAAGGACTTAATTTTCTAAAGTTTTTAAAATAAATAAAATAAGCATTGCTATAATGCTATGTCATTATGTATTAAGTGAAAATTTCCTCAGGCTTTAAAACATTTTTTAGGTGTTGAGCTTATTTTTTATAAGTGTCTACAGAATGCACCAGAATTATATGCATTAAGCAGAAATAACCAATTGCAAAAATACGTCTATACAGAAATGTTGTCCTTCAATGTATTGTAGAGTTGGCTAAGCACTTATAGGACAATGCAGGAAAAAGTTAAATTTCTTGTGGTTCATTCTGTTGCAGCTGATGAAAACACACATATAAACAACACCACACAGTTACACAGTTAGCTATGTTTATTCACAATGTCAAAAGGAATTTTAACTTTGGAGCAGAATGCCCATGATAGGAATAACATCTGGAAATGACTTTTTGTGTGTATTAGGAAAATGTTCATGTTGAGCAAATTCAAAATTAGTATTCAGGACTACATACGGTGGTCCTATAATGGTCAGTGGTATACAAATTTAATTCAAGGTAACAACATGTTCCTAGGTTATAAAATATAGCACCATTCACTAGGGAGATCTTTGTGGTGAAAGTTTAAAATTTGTGTTAAAAGTTAAAACTCATTGTCAAGGTAGCAATTACCACAGACTATTTGAATCTCAGACAATCCAACACTTGGCTTGATGAAATAGATACTGTACTGCTTGAAAGTATCTGGTTTAAAGGTGACATGGAGTTGAGGATACTTTTAAAACTATTCAAAGAGATCTACCTCCTTGTATCATTGAAGGAAAATCCCCAGGTTAGTGTACCAGTCAAAACTAGATCAGATTTGATCTTTTGGGTTGACATTACCACCTATCTAAACCCTGTATATTTCGTTGAATGGGTGTTCATATGTATTTACACAAAAATGTATGATTCTATTCACTTATTCCTCAAAAAATTGTGGCTTTAAGAAGCTCTTGGGCAAAGAATAATAACTAGCCAGACTTCCTACCCTAAACTTGGTTTCTAGATATGAAGGTATTGCCTAAACTACATTATCAAAATTGTGGAGTTGAGGACTGAATTCCAAAAGCTATTATCTGATTTCACTTTTTTTTTTTTTTTGATGATAAAAGTCCAAACCTGATTTATTTCTTTTCCCTGATATTGGCTGTATTTTGTCATACATACAAACACATGTATGCAACTTAACAGATATAACAGAAACCAGAACAAACTATCAAAATGACATTTCCAACTAATATTTTATTCTCCATAAAATTATAGAAATTATGAAAAAATCAAATATTTAGAGTTCCAAACAGAAGTGCCCTCTACCCATAAATGTAATTTTTATTTATGTGGTATAAAATTTATGTTAGATTGGAAACATTTAATTTAGAAGAAGTTTCTTTTCTCATGGAAGGATATCGCTTAATTCAAACATGGAATATTAAAGATGATCGTGAAAATGGAACTCTTCCATACCCAAGAATCTGGTCTTACTGTCAAGTTCTTTTTGAGCTTCATTTTTTCTTTTAATTTTATATTGGAATACAGTTGACTAACAATGTGCTAGTTTCAGGTATACAGTAAAGACATTCAGTTATACATATATCTATTCTTTTTCAAGTACTTTTCCTATTTAGGTTATTACAAAATATTGAGCAGAGTTCCCTGAGCTATAAAGTAGGTCCTTGTTGGTTATCTATTTTAAGTATAGCATTGTGTATTTGTCAGTCCCAAACTCCCAATCTACCCCTCCCTCCCACCTTTCCCTCTGGTAACCATAAGTTCATTCTCTAAGTTGGTGAGTCTGTTTCCATTTTATAAATAAGTTCATTGTGTCTTTTTTTTAGATTCTGCATATAAGCAGTATCATATGATATTTGTCTTTCGAAGTCTGACTTACTTCACTTACTATTATAATCTCCAAGTCCATCCATGTTGCTGAAAATGGCAGTATTTCATTCTTTTTAATGGCTAATATTCCTTTGTATATATGTACTACATCTTCTTTATACATTCCTCTGTCGATGGACATTTAGTTTGCTTCCATGTCCTGGCTATTGTAAATAGTGCTGCAGTCAACACTGGGGTGCATGTATCCTTACAAACCATGGTTTTTCCAGATATATGCCCAGGAGTTGGACTGCTGGATCATATGGTAGCTCTATTTTTAATATCTTAAGGAACCTCCATACTGTTCTCCATAGTGGCTGTACCAATTTACATTCCCACCAACAGTATAGGAGGGTTCACTTTTCTCCAAACGCTCTCCAGCATTTATTTTTTGTAGACGTTTTGATGATGGCCATTCTGATAGGTGTGAGGTGATATTGTAGTTTTGATTTGCATTTCTTTAATAATTAGCAATGTTGGACATCTTTTCATATGCCTCTTGGCCATCTGTATGTCTTCTTTGGAGAAACGTCTCTTTAGGTCTTCTCCCCATTTTTTGATTGTTTTTTATTTCTTTTTTGATATTGAGCAGCATGAGCTGTTTGTAAATCTTGGAGATTAAGCCCTTGGCAGTCATATAGCTTGCAAATATTTTCTCCCATTCTGTGTGTTGTCTTAGTTTATGGTTTCCTTTCCTATGAAAAAGTCTTTGAATGTAATTAGGTCCCATTTGTTCATTCTTGATTTTATTTCCTTTGCTCTAGGAGAAGGATAGAAAAAGATATTGCTGTGATTTATGCCAGAGTGTACTGCCTATGTTTTCTTCTAAGAGTTTTATACTATCTGGCCTTACATTTAGGTCTTTAATCCATTCTGAATTTATTTTAGTGTATGGTGTTAGAGAATATTCTAATTTAATTTTCCATTTATTGAAGAGACTATCTTTTCTCTGTTGTATAGTCTTACCTCCTTTGTCATAGATTAATCAACCATAGGTTCTTGGGTTTATTTCTGGGCTTTGTATCCTGTTCTATTGATCTATATTTCTGTTTTTGTGTCAGTACCATACTGTTTTAATGACTGTAGCTTTCTAATATAGTCTGAAGTCAGGGAGCCTGATTCCTCCAAGCTCCATTTTAATTTCCTAAGATTGCTTTTGCTATTTGGGGTCTTTTGTATTTCCAAACAAAAGTTTTGTTCTAGTTCAGTGGAAAATGCCATTGGTTATTTGATAGGGATTGTATTGAATCTGTAGATTGCCTTGGGTAGTATAGTCATTTTGAAAATATTGATTCTTCCAATCAAAGAACATGGTGTATATTTCCATCTGTTTGTGTCACCTTTGATTTCTTTCACCAGCATCTTATTGTTTTCAGAGTATAGGTTTTTGTCTGATTATGTGGGTTTATTCCTAGGTATTTCATTCTTTTTGATACCATCGTAAATGAGATTGTTTCTTTAATTTCCCTTTCTGATCTTTTGTTCTTAGTGTACAGAAATACAACAGATTTCTGTGTATTAATCTTATATTTTGCAACTTTACTAAATTCATTGATGAACTCATAACAGTTTTCTGATAGCATCTTTAAGATCTTCTATGTATGTCTTCATCTGCAAACAGCGAGTTTTACTTCTTCCTTTTCAATTTGGATTCCTTTCATTTCTTTTTCTTCTATGATTGCTGTGGCTAGGACTTCCAAAACTATGGTGAATAAAAGTGGCAAGAGTGGACATCCTTGACTTGTTCATGATCTTAGAGAAAATGATTTAAGCTTTACCCCATCAAGTATGATGCTAGCTGTAGGTTTGTAATATATGGGCTTTATTATGTTGAAGTATGTTCCCTCAGTGCCCACTTTCTGGAGGGTTTTAACATAAATGGGTGTTGAATTTTCTCAAAAGCTTTTTCTGCATCTATTGTGATGATCATATGGTTTTTATTCTTCAATATGTTGATATGGTGTATCACAGATTTGCAGATATTGAAAAATCCTTGCATCCCTGGGACAAGTGCCACCTGATCTTGGTGTATGATCCTTTTAATGTATTGTTGGATTTGGTTTGCTAATATTTTGTTGAGTATTTTTGCATCTATGTTCATCAGTGATATTGGCCTGTAATCCCCTTTTTTGTGATATCATTGTCTGGTTTTGGTAATAAGATGATGGTGACCTCATAGAATGAGTTTGGGAGTTCAGCTGTGTAGGGTCTCTGTTAGAATGACTTTTCATTTGAGCTCAGTGCATTTAGATATGAAAAGAAATAAAGTTAGAAATGAAAAAGGAGAAGTTACAATGGACACCGCAGAAATACAAAGAGATTACTTGGCTATCTCTATGTCTTCCTTGGAGAAATGTCTATTTAGGTCTTCTGCCTATTTTTTGGTTGGATTGTTTTTTTGTTTTTTTTTTTTTAATATTGAGCTGCATGAACTGTTTATATATTGGGGAGATTAATCCTTTGTCCGTTGATTCGTTTGCAAATATTTTCTCCCATTCTGAGGATTGTTTTTCCAACTTGTTTACACTTTCCTTTGCTGTGAAAAGCTATTAAGGGTCATTAGGTCCCATTTGTTTATTTATTTTATTTCTATTACCCTAGGAGGTAAAGAAAGATCTTGCTGTGGTTTATGTCAAAGAGTGTTCTTCCTAAGTTTTCCTCTAAGAGTTTTGTAGTGTCCGGTCTTACATTTGGTCTTTAATCCATTTTGACTTTATTTTTGTGTATGGTGTTAGGGAGTGTTCTAATTTCATTCTTTTACATGTAGCTGTCGAGTTTTCCCAGCACCACTTATTGAAAAGACTGTCTTTTCTCCATTGTATATCCTTGCCTCCTTTGTCATAGATTAGTTGACTATAGGTGCCTGGGTTTATCTCTGGGCTGTCTATCTTGTTCCAGTGAGTTATATTTCTGTTCTTGTGCCAGTACCATATTGTCTTCATTACTGTAGCTTTGTAGTATAGTCTGAAGTAAGGGAGTCTGATTCCCCCAGCTCTGTTTTTTGTTTGTTTTTGTTTTTGTTTTTGTTTTTTTTCACACACACACACTGTATTTTATTTTTACAAGAGATAAATAAACTGACACCAAGCTTTGTAAATGGATGACCACAACAAAAACAACAATGATTGCAATTACCAAACACAAAACACACTCATACTATGTCATAATATTGACATTCAGTCCAGTAATCCTCCACTGTAACAGCTCCTTTACTTTGCAGTGAAAATTGATTTGTATATTTTTTGCCTCTGAGTCCTTGTGGGATTTTTTTTTTAATTCAAACAGAAAGTCACAAAAATTATAATCGTCCTCATCAGTTCACTCAGTCCCATGTAATTATTTTTTTTCACCTTAATCTCTTGTTAGCACTTTAGGGAATTCATCAGTTTTCCATTAGAGTTCTGAAAATGCTTATTCATTCATTTCAGCAGTATAGTCAGTTACCAGAAACCTGTACTTGTCAGAGTACTTTCCATGAATTCCTTGAAGATGAAACCCTTTCATAGGAACATTTTTGCAAAAGCATCAGAGTAACCCAGAACTGTCTGTAAATGAAAAAAGACTTAAAAATGACCATGGTTAAAGATTTGATGAAAGTTCATAAGAATGTAATTGAGAAGGAAATTTAGTTATTTCTGAGATATACATTTTAAAGTAATAACTAGAATTATGTCTTATAACATTTTACCAGAACATATAAGATTTTTAGAAATTTCATGTAATGTCTTAAACACTTATAGTAGTATATTTCCATACAAATAACCCAAAGAAAGTTTAGTATTAGTAGTTTTTTTTGTCTTTTTTTTATACTTCAGGTTCTTATTAGTCATCAATTTTATACACATCAGTGTATACATGTCAATCCCAATCGCCCAATTCAGCACAACACCATCACCACCCCACTGAGGTTTTCCCCCCTTGGTGTCCATAACTTTGTTCTCTACATCTGTGTCTCAACTTCTGCCCTGCAAACCGGTTCATCTGTACCATTTTTCTAGGTTCCACATACATGCGTTAATATACGATATTTGTTATTCTCTTTCTGGCTTACTTCACTCTGTATGACAGTCTCTAGATCCAAACACGTCTCAACAAATGACTCAATTTCATTCCTTTTTAGGCTGAATAATATTCCATTGTATATATGTACCACAACTTCTTTATCCATTCGACATTTAGGTTGCTTCCATGACCTGGCTACTGTAAATAGTACTGCAATGAATATTGAGGTGCATGTGTCTTTTTGAATTATGGTTTTCTCTGGGTATATGCCCAGCAGTGGGATTGCTGGATCATATGGTAATTCTATTTTTAGTTTTTTAAGGAACCTCCATACTGTTCTCCATAGTGGCTGTACCAATTTACATTCCCACCAACAGTGCAAAAGGGTACCCTTTTCTCCACACCCTCTCCAGCATTTGTTGTTTGTAGATTTTCTGATTATGCCCATTCTAACTGGTGTGAGGTGATACCTCATTGTAGATTTGATTTGCATTTCTCTAATAATTAGTGATGTTGAGCAGCTTTTCATGTGCTTCTTGTCCATCTGTATGTCTTCTTTGGAGAAATGTCTATTTAGGTCTTCTGCCCATTTTTAGATTGGGTTGTTTGTTTCTTTACTATTCAGCTGCATGAGCTGTTTATATATTTTGGAGATTAATACTTTGTCCATTGATTCGTTTGCAAATATTTGCTCCCATTCTGAGGGTTGTCTTTTCGTCTTGTTTATGGTTTCCTTTGCTGTGCAATAGCTTTGAAGTTTCATTAGGTCCCATTTGTTTATTTTTGTTTTTATTGCCATTACTCTAGGAGGTGGATCAAAAAAGATCTTGCTGTGATTTATGTCAAAGAGTTTTCTTCCTATGTTTTCCTCTAAGAGTTTCATAGTGTCCGGGCTTATATTTAGGTCTCAAATCCATTTTGAGTTTATTTTTGTGTATGGTGTTAGGGAGTGTTCTGATTTCATTCTTTTACATGTAGTTGTCCAGTTTCCCCAGTACCACTTATTGAAGAGACTGTCTTTTCTCCATTGTATATGCTTGCCTCCTGTGTCATAAATTAGTTGACCATAGGTGCGTGGGTTTATCTCTGGGCTTTCTATCTTATTCCATTCATCTATGTTTCTGTTTTTCTGCCAGTACCATATTTTCTTGATTACTGTAGCTTTGTAGTATAGTCAGAAGTCAGGGAGTCTGATTCCTCCAGCTCCATTTTTTTCTTTCAAGACTCCTTTGGCTATTCACGGTCTTTTGTGTCTCCATACAAATTTTAAGATTATTTGTTCCAGTTCCTTAAAAAATGCCATTGGTAATTTGATAGGGATTGCATTGAATCTGTAGATTGCTTTGGGTAGTATAGTCATTTTCACAATATTGATTCTTCCAGTCCAAGAACATAGTCTATCTCTCCATCTGTTGGTATCATCTTTAATTTCTTTCATCAGTGTCTTAAAGTTTTCTGCATACAGGTCTTTTGTCTCCCGAGGTAGGTTTATTCCTAGGTATTTTATTCATTTTGTTGCAATGGTAAATGGGAGTGTTTCCACAATTTCTGTTTCAGATTTTTCATCATTAGTGTATAGGAATGCAAGAGATTTCTGTGCATTAATTTTGTATCCTGCTACTATACCAAATTCATTGATTAGCTCTAGTAGTTTTCTGGTGGCATTTTTAGGATTCTCTATGTATAGTATCATGTCATCTGCAAACAGTGACAGTTTTACTTCTTCTTTTCCAATTTGTATTCCTTTTATTTCTTTTTCTTCTCTGATTGCCATGCCTAGGACTTCCAAAACTATGTTGAATAATAGTGGTGAGAGTGGGCAACCTTGTCTCGTTTCCAATCTTAGAGGAAATGCTTTCAGTTTTTCACCATTGAGAATGATGTTTGCTGTGGGATTGTTGTATATGGCCTTTATTATGTTGAGCTTGGTTCCCTCTATGCCCACTTTCTGGAGAGTTTTTATCATAAATAGGTGTTGAATTTTTTCAAAAGCTTTGTCTGCATCTATTGAGATGACAATACGGTTTTTATTCTTCAATTTGCTAATATGGTGTATCACATTGATTGATTTGCGTATATTGAAGAATCCTTGCATCCCTGGGATAAATCCCACTTGATCATGGTGTATGATCCTTTTAATGTGTTGTTAGATTCTGTTTGCTAATATTTTGTTGAGGAGCTTTGCATCTATATTCATCAGTGATATTGGTCAGTATTTTTCTTTTTTTGTAGTATCTTGGTCTGATTTTGGTATCAGGGTGATGGTGGCCTCATAGAATGAATTTGGGAGTGTTCATTCCTCTGCAATTTCTTGGAAGAGTTTGAGAAGGATGGGTGTTAGCTCTTCTCTAAATGTTTGATAGAATTCACCTGTGAAGCCATCTGGTCCTGGACTTTTGTTTGTTGGAAGATTTTAATCACAGTTTCAATTTCATTACTTGTGATTGGTCTGTTCATATTTTCTGTTTCTTCCTGGTTCAGTCTTGGAAGGTTATACATTTTTAAGAATTTCTACATTTCTTCCAGGTTGTCCTTTTTATTGGCATAGAGTTGCTGGTAGTAGTTTCTTAGGATGCTTTGTATTTCTGCGGTGTCTGTTGTAACTTCTCCTTTTTCATTTCTAATTTTATTGATTTGAGTCCTCTCCCTCTTTTTCTTGATGAGTCTGGCTAATGGTTTATCAATTTTGTTTATCTTCTCAAAGAACCAGCTTTTAGTTTTATTGATCTTTGCTATTGTTTTCTTTGTTTCTATTTCATTTATTTCTGCTCTGATCTTTATGATTTATTTCCTTCTGCTAACTTTGTGTTTTGTTTGTTCTTCTTTCTCTAGTTCCTTTAGGTGTAAGGTTAGTTTGTTTACTTGAGATTTTTCTTGTTTCTTGAGGTAGGCTTGTATAGCTATAAACTTCGCTCTTAGAACTGCTTTTGCTGCATCCCATAGGTTTTGGATCATCGTGTTTTCATTGTCATTTTTGTCTAGGTATTTTTAGATTTCCCCTTTGATTTCTTCAGTGATCTCTTGCTTATTTAGTAACGTAAAGTTTAGTCTTTACGTGCTTGATATGATTTCAATTTTCTTAAATTTACCGAGGTTTGATTTGTGACACAAGATGTGATCTATCCTGAAGAATGTTCTGTGTGCACTTGAGAAGAAAATGTAATCTGCTGTTTTTGGATGGACTGTCCCCTAAACATCAATTAAATCTATCTGGTCTGTTGTGTTACTTAAAGCTTGTGCTTTCTTAATTTTCTGTCTGGATGATCTGTCCATTGGTGTAAGTGAGGTGTTAAACTCCCCCACTATTATTTTGTTACTGGCAATTTCCTCTTTTATAGCTGTTAGCATTTGCCTTATGTATTGAGGTGCCCCTAGGTTGGGTGCATATATATTTATAATTGTTATATCTTCTTCATGGATTGATCCCTTGATCATTACATAGTGCCCTTCCTTGTCTCATATAACATCCTTTATTTTAAAGTCTATTTTATCTGATATGAGTATAGCTACTCCAGCTTTCTTTTGATTTCCATTTGCATGGAATATCTTTTTCCATCCCCTCACTCTCAATATATATGTGTCCCTAGGTCTGAAATCGGTCTTTTGTAGACAGCATATATATGGGTCTTGTTTTTGAATCCATTCAGCAAGCCTGTGTCTTTTGGTGGGAGCATTTAATCCATTCATGTTTAAGGTTATTATTGATATGTATATTCCTATTATCATTTTCTTATTGTTTTGGGTTTGTTTTTGTAGATCCTTTTCTTCTCTTGTGTTTCCCACTTAGAGAAGTTCCTTTAGCATTTGTTGTAGAGCTGGTTTGGTGGTGCTGAATTCTCTTAGCTTTTCCTCTCTGTAAAACTTTTTTGATTTCTCAGTTGAATCTGAATGAGATCCTTGCTGGGTAGAGTAGTCTTTCTTGTAAGTTCTTCCCTTTCATCACTTTAAATATATCATGCCACTCCCCTCTGACCTGCAGAATTTCTACTGAAAAATCAGCTGATAATCTTATGGCAATTCCCTTGTATTTTATTTGTTGCCTCTAATATTTTTTGTTGTGTTTAATTTTTTCAATTTGATTACTATGTGTCTCAGTGTGTTCCTCCCTGTGTTTATCCTGCCTGGGACTCTCGGTGCTTCCTGTATTTGGGTGATTGTTTCCTTTCCCCTGTTAGGGAAGTTTTCAGCCATTATCTCTTCAAATATTTTCACAGACCTTTTCTCTCTCTCTCTTCTCTTTCTCTTCTCCTTAGTTCTTCTAGGCCTTTGTTAAATATTTCTTGTATCTTCTCGATCTGTGCCTCCACCCTTTTCCTGAGATCTTGGACTATCTTTACTATAATTACTCTAAATTCTTTTTCAAGTTGATAGCCTTCCTCCACTTCACTTAGTTGTTCTTCTGGGCTTTTATCTTGTTCCTCTATCTGGGACATATTCTGCTGTCTCATTTTGTCAAACTTTCTGTGATTGTGATTTCATTCCCTAGGCTACAGGGTGGTAGTTCTTTTTGCTTCTGCTATCTGCCCCCTGGTGTGTGAAGATATCTAAGAGGCTTGTGCAGGATTCCTGGTGGAAGGGACTGGTTCCTGCCTACTGGTGGGTGGAGCTGGTTCTTTTCTCTCTGATGGGCAGGGCAAAGTCAAGTGGTGTATTTAGTGGGCAGCTCTGTACTCAGGAGGACTTTAAGCCCTGTAGCTGATGGGCGTGGCTGCATTCCTGCCCTGTTAGTTGTTTGGGCTCAGGCATCCCAGCACTGGAGCCCACAGGATGTTGGGTGCAGCCAGGTCTTTGTGAGAAAATGGCAGCCTCCAGAGGGCTCATGCCAATGAGTACACCCCAGAACTAGTGCTGCCTGTGTCTTTGTCCTCACAGTGATCCACAGCAACCCCCGCCTCTGCAGGTGACCCTCCAACATTATCAGGTAGATCTGGCCTATGTTCTTATGAGAAGACTGCTTTACTTCCTGGGTCCTATTGTGCATGAGACCTTGTGTGCCCATTCCAAGAGTGGAATTTCTGTTTCCCCCAGTCCCGTGGAATTCCTGCAATCAAACCCCACTGGCCTTCAAAGTCAGATTATCTGGTGGCTCCTCCTCCCATTGTCAGACCGTCAGGCTGATGAGCCTGATGTGGGGCTCAGAACTTTCACTCCTGTTGGAGAATTTCTTCTGTGGTATAACTATTTTCCAGTTTGTGGGTATGGGATTTTATTTTATTGAGTTGTGCCCCTCTTACCATTTTGTTGTGACTTCTTCTTTGTCTTTGGATGTAAGGTATCTTTTTTGGTAGGTTCCAGCTTTTTTGTTGTTGTTTTTGATGGTTCTTCAGCAGTTAGTTGTGATTTGGGTGTTTTCTTAAGAAGAGGTGAGCTTATGTCCTCCTACTCCACCATCTTGTCTCTGTCTGACTTTACATTTTATAAAAATGATCTAACATTTTGCAGTTAGCCTTCCTCTGTGAATGGAGAACCAAAGAGAATATACTAAACTGGAGTACAACAAAGAACTAAAAACCAAATATGATGATATTAAAATTTCAGAATTCTACAAGTATCTCCAATGAAGTCACACTAAATATAAAGACAACTATACTAGCATTATCCCCACTTAAAATATTACAATTGAACACTTATTTTACTTTGAAATTCAAAATGCAAGAATAACAGTCCTATAGTCATTCTACTTTAAAAAACCTTAAACGTTTGGGTTTCAAATCAAAGAAATAACAAACTATGAAAGACAATAAATAATTATGATGTATTTTTTCATTTTTGAATTTTAAAAAAATCTCTAGTTCACATATTTCTATGTTATCAGTTTTCATCCTTTATCACTTATTTATGTTTCCCACCTGACCATGTTAACTCTATATGTCATCTCAGTCACTTTTTTTACATTTTGATCTACCTCCTAGATATCAACATTTTTAGATAGACTTAGAAGACTTGCCTCAGGAATGCAGGCATAATAGCCACTACTTTTGACCAGCCATTTAAACTGATTCCAAATCTGCAGACCACATAGAATATCTCCTTCTCCATTACCCAGTTCATCCAACTTTCTTCACAATAGCTCTCATATTTATCTTCTTCCTGGTCACATTGTCTTGGTTTAGTTCTCAGTCACTGTCACATCAAGTGTTTGCATTTTCCTCTTTGAAAGATGTCCTGCCTGTGGATTCTCCACCCTCAGTCCATCCTCTAAAATATTCCAGAGTAAATCTGTTTCAATATACATATGATCAGGTCCTTCATCTGCTCACATGCTGTTATTAACCTTGTACAGCTTTTGACCACCCACAGTATAAAGATTGTGCTCCCAGCCTGTCAAAGAGTACTTGTGGTCTCTTCCCACCTTAAATCTCACAGTCCTGATCCTTATTCCTCCTCACCACCCATATTTTCAAATAGTTAATTGATTATACAATGCACTGCAATGGTATTTACCTTTCCCCCACATTATTTTCTTAGCTCATGACTAGAATGCCCTTCTGCTCCATTTCCATTTGTTGAAATATTAGCTTCCTTCATGGTCCATCTTAAAAGCTCTCCTCAATTAAGCATACATTGAACTTCCCTATTGAAATAACGATCTTTTTTTAGGTAATCCTATTATAAGTAACCATATATTTAACTATTACCTGTCACTTTATTATAGTAACTTGTGTAAATTTCCTCTTGCCCCTATCAGACGAGAAAATTTTTAGAGACAGGAATTGTGTCACCTTAACTTTGAGTCATAGTGATTCACCCTTCATGGCTTAATGGAATTGAGGTTGTATGTTAAAGGAGGAGAAAATGGACCTTTCAAGGATCCATAAGTAGCTTTTTGTCTATAAACTCCTGAAAAGATTTCCAAAATTCTATTGGTATTATAGGTATGTAACTACAGAGGGCATTTGTCATTATTCAGCTATTCTGCAACTTCCCCTTTCTATTATCACCTTGGTTCTGTCTGTCTGGGGTAATCACCCCCATTCCATTATATGCAGCCTTCATAGATGGGTAATTCAAAATTTTGGCTTCTATGTTCCTTCTGTCTGTGTCTGAGCCAGAGCAAAGAGCTTAATGTTAGCCAGCTGGATGGTTCCTCTTGGGGCTTAAATGTTGATCCAGGGATGAAAGGATGGAGAGAAGAGTTTAAAGTTATTCACTGCAGTGGTGGCAGCAGAAGCAGTAAAGCAATGGTGGCAATAGTTACATCCTGGCAAGAGTGCTAGCCCCAAGGTCACTGCTATGCTTCCAACATCTTTCACAGTTCTCCAGATTCACTTAAATTCATTCCTGCTTTGTCAGGTGTCCATGGCTTCCATAATCCTGCCAATATCCTGCTAGTAAATTTTTCTTATTTCTTATTTCTTATTTCTTAGGGTTGATGTCTATCGTTTACAACTGAGTTCTAATATATCACATATATTTATTTTCTGGGAAGAAATTTGTAGCTATTAGTTAAATTCTCAAAAGAATATATGCTTCCTTCCAAATATCAGAACTACTATCTTAAAGTTTCCAGGCTGTAGCTTGCAAAGAGAAGAATCTGATGATGTCATGATTCCATGCACATGGCAGCTATTCAGTAATTATTTTTTGTCATATTCTAAGTACTCATTAGAAAAGCTTTATAGATAGCTGTGAGTAACAGCCAAGAAAATGATGATGAATTTAAATAAAATAATGTCTCCATTTCTTAGTCATTTTATAGACTAAGACCTCCTTTACAGAACACATGGAAACTGCTGCTTAACAATATCTGGTGATCTGAAGCAGCAAAGACGTATAAAAGCATCAAAATCTTTGTTTAATCTGTCCCTTTCCCTCTGCTGATGATAACAGAAAAGTGAAGAAATCACACTTTGAAACAGAAATCCATTGGTTTATCTTTGAATTTCTTATTTATTTCTTCTTATCACATATTTCGTCATGCTATAACATTGACTCCTGCTCATAGAAGTCTAAAACTGTTAGGATGTTAAGTTCAAGGTGAATCTGCAAGATCCATATGAGCTTAAAATTCAACTATTTTTAACATACTTTTATTTCAGGTTCAGAAAAATATTATATCTGACTCATTTAGGTTTTTTTCTCACACCCTTTTATGTCAGGAGAAAAATAAGTTTGAAAACAGATTTTATGAACTGAACTTCACAGTTGTAAAACATGTTTGATGGATCCTAAGAATTTGATTTATTATACAGTTCTAGAAAATCTTGGGTTTTTTTCACAATGAAAATAATTTGTTTCTCAGCCCTTCAGTATAAAGTCTAATTTTTTTCCAAAGTGTAACACAAATTGGGGACTGGACTTCTAAATAATCAATACTTGATTTACCAATTAATTGATCTATTGACATCTTGATTATGATATGAAGGTCCTGTGCCTATGGCTTGAGGAAAGCCTTATACTGGATCTGAATATTTACTTACAACTGTGGTAAAGTGAAAGAGTGTATCTAATTGCATGTTCCATATTTCCAACCATGTAATTTCCATGCCCTATCTTGTACCTAGAACAGGGGACGGTAATCTTTAGCTCATGGGCTACAATTGGCCTGCCATTTTCTTTTGTAAATAAAGTTTATTGGAACACAGCCATACTCATTCACTTACCTATTGTGCATAACTGCTTTTGTGCTAAAATGGCAGAGTCGAGTAGTTGTAACAGAGACCATGTGACCCAAAAAGCTAAAAATATTTATTACCTGGCCTTTACAGAAAATTCTTGCTGTACCTTGGCCTAGAACATTGTCTCTCCATCAAGAATATAATTACACCCAATGGGGGTGTTTCAGCCTTAAAAATTAAGGAAATCTTGCCATTTGGGATAACATGGATGAACCTGGAAGACATTACATTAAATAAAATAAGCCAGTCACAGAAAGACTAGTACTGCATGATATCACTTGTACATGGAATAAAAGAAAGTTGAACTCATAGTAACAGAGAGTAAAATGGTGTTTACCAGGTGCCGAGGAGGTGGGGGAAATAGGGAGATGTTGTTCAAAAGATACAAACTTTCAGTTATAAGATTAATAAGTTCTGAAGACCTAATGTACAGCATGGTGACTATAGTTAATAATAACATATTAAACACTTGACATTTGTTAAAAGAGTAAATCTCAAGTGTTCTCACCACACAAAAAAGTAACTGTATGAAATGATAGGTATGTTAACAATATCAAAAACAACACATTGTATACCTTAAATACAGCAATTTTTTTGTTAAAAAAAAAAAAGAAAGAACCTGTTTCTCATAGCTAGAATGAAAGTCAGACATGGATTTCTGTGTCAGTTTTGTTTATTGCTATATATATATAAAGCATCTAGACTGGTGCCTGGCCTGTAATAGTATTCAACCAATATTTGTTCAATGGAAATAAATGATATGTAGAACTTCTAGGTTAATAAAATGTTTCCTGATAATCTAGAGAAGGTCATTTTTTCACCCAACAAAGTTTTTTTTTTGTATTTCATTGATGATTATGGGGCTGTGCTAGTGTTTATAGTGGGAAAAAAACAAAAATGAAAACATAATCTTACCTTCATGGGGATTATAGTCTAGTGCGGAATCACTGAACAAACAACCAAAAAGACAAAAATTATGTGCACACAAACACAGTGGTCAACAAGAAGCTGTTCAGATCACACTTGAAGTTGCAAGGTAATATCTACAAACAGCTTGTTCTCTGTTGGGCTTCAGTGAGCCCTTCCATGCTGCCCTGAAGGTGAAGGGGAAAAGAAGGGTGGGACTGACACAGCCAGACCAGTTCTTCTTCCTTTTGAATTAAGTTAGGCAGCAGGTAGGAAGCACAGTAAAGTATTTTCCTGGAGAATGGTAGAGTTTAGATTTGGGATCTGGCAGGAAGGTAATTTTTCTGAAGTACTTCCATGGCTGCTTTAAGTAAGGTTCTCATCAGCCTTGATGCAGGTTTCCCTTGATGATCCCTTTAACCCTGACTTGGAGAGACTGCAGCATTTAAAAAGGCAGTTCATTCCCACCAACAGTGCAAGAGAGTTCCCTTTTCTCCACACCCTCTCCAGCATTTATTGTTTGTAGATTTTTTGGTGATGGCCATTCTGATCGGTGTGAGATGATACCTCATTGTAGTTTTGATTTGCATTTCTCTAGTGATTAATGATGTTGAGCATCCTATCATGTGTTTGTTGGCAACCTGTATATCTTCTATGGGAAAATGCCTATTTAGGTCTTGCACCTAGTTTTGGATTGGGTTGTTGGTTTTTTTGATATTGAGCTGCATGAGTTGCTTGTATATTTTGGAGATTAATCCTTTGTCAGTTGCTTCATTTGCAAATATTTTCTCCCATTCCAAAGGTTGTATTTTCATCTTGTTTATGGTTTCCTTTGCTATGCAAAAGCTCTTAAGTTTCATTAGGTCCCATTTGTTTATTTTTGTTTTTATTTCCATTTCTCTAGGAGGTAGGTCATAAAGGATCTTGCTGTGATGTGTGTCATAGAGTGAGTGCTCTGCCTATGTTTTCCTCTAAGAGTTTTATAGCGTCTGGCCTTACATTTAGGTCTTTAATCCATTTTGAGTTTATTTTTGTGTATGGTGGGAATGTAAATTGATACAGCCACTAGGGAGAACAGTATGGAGGTTCCTTAAAAAATTAAAAATAGAACTACCATATGACCCAGCAGTCCCATTACTGAGCACATACTCTGAGAAAACCATAATTCAAAAAGAGTCATGTACCACAGTGTTCATTGCAGCTCTATTTACAATAACCAGGACATGGAAGCAATCTAAGTGTCCATCAACAGATGAATGGATAAAGAAGATGTGGTACATATATACAATGGAATATTACTTAGCCATAAAAAGAAACGGGGCTTCCCTTGTGGCGCAGTGGTTGAGAATCTGCCTGCTAATGCAGGGGCCACGGGTTCAAGCCCTGGTCTGGGAAGATCCCACACGTTGCGGAGCAACTGGGCCCGTGAGCCACAACTACTGAGCCTGCGTGTCTGCAGCCTGTGCCCCACAATGGGAGGGGCCATGATAGTGAAAGGCACCACGATGAAGAGTGGTCCCCGCACCTCGATGAAGAGTGGCCCCCACTTGCCGCAACTAGAGAAAGCCCTCCCACGAAATGAAGACCCAACACAGCCAAAAATAAATAAATAAAGTAGCTATTAATTAAAAAAAAAAAAAAGAAACAAAATTGAGTTAGTTGTAGTGAGGTGGAGGGACCTAGAGCCTGTCATACAGAGTGAAGTAAGTCAGAAAGAGAAAAACAAATATGATCATCATTTTGTAATGGCAGGGATCCTATGACAGAGAGAGATGATAGATAGATAGATGATAGATGATAGATAGATAGATAGATAGATGATAGATAGATAGACAGATAATAGATAGGTATCTAAATATAGATAAAAGAGAGAAAGAGAAGAGAGAGGAGAAAAAAGAGGGACAGAGGAAGGGAGGGAGGGAAGACAGGATGGAAGGAAAAATACACCAGCTTTATTTAGAAGTCTCCAATTTGGGGGATATAAATATACATTTTATTTAAGTCAAAAATTTCACTGACTATGCTAGATCACATTTTTATTTTGTAATGATATTTCTGATTCCATACATTTTCAATTACATTTAGTTATTGAATGTGTCCAATTAAATTGAAAACTTTAGTCTCCTGTTTTTTCCAAAGTTCCATCCTCCAGTGCAGAGTAGGCAGGCATATGGTTGGTAAATCCTGAGGTGGGGAAAAGGACATGACACACCTCCATTCCCTGTGTAAGCCATATGCCTCTGTTGTTAGGGGCAGTGAGACAAAATGGGACAGAACAGGGTGGTCTTTTGTAACATGTGAGAGTTCAGGATGGTGCTGACCTCTCTTTGGCTACACATATTTCCATCTACTACTGGTGGCTCAGCTGGTGTGGTAGCCTCTGACTGTATTAATTAGGATGATGTTCAGTATCACCCAGTTTCCTTCTTCCTTAGGGATATTTGTAGAGAAGGGCAACTATATCCTTCCACAAGTCCTGCAAGAGAATACCACTATTTCCCTAAGCAGCTATCCAGACTGTTCTGTTTCTCAAGCCCCTTTTCTAACCTCCAATCTCCTACACATGGGCCCATTAGAACTTCTGGAATCCTCTGTACCACCCTCTGGGAGCCAAAGGGGTTGGGCACAGTACACAACCTTCTTTATAAGTCCTGCTTTTTGAGCTATTTGGTACAGATCTTTATTTCAGAGGTATTAGGTCGAAGTGAATATCAGCATCAATCTTTATGATCACATTTATCCCCAAACTTTAAGAAGACTCATGTAAGTCTCTCTTAAAAACTTTCCCACCTACCCTACTAAGGTCAAGACAGCACTGAGTGAGTGGTAAACCACCCATACAAAAACATTTGGTTGGGGGTAGTTACCAATCTCTGCATCTGGCAGTACCCTCAAACTTTATGACTGATTCTATTTGAATCCCCTTTATTTGTTTCAGGTGATGGAGAGGTCTCTCACTGCAACACTGTACTCTACATAAGGCCAATATCTCCCCAATTTCACACACCCCCATAACACCTGCTTCTCAGATTTCTCCTCATGTGGACTAGACAGAGGTGACAAGGTGGTGGTCCATGGTTCTGGACTTAGATCTCACCTCTCAGTAAGTCTTATGAAGGAGGTGTCTGGCAGCTTGGCAGGGAAGTACTAGTGCGTTTTGCTGGGGGCTCTGTGCCTGTCGTAGAAGAGGTCCCCAAACCTCAGATTCAATAATTCACTAGAAGGATTCACAGAGCTCAACAAAGCTGTTATACATATCTTTATGGTTTATTACAGCAAAAGCATATAGATTAAAATCAGCAATGGGAAAAGGCACAGAGGGCAGGTTCTAGGAGAGTTCTAGGCACAAGCTTCTAGCTGTCCTCTCCTCTGGAGTTGTGCAAACAGTGCTTACGTCTCCCAGCAATGATGTGTGACAACATGCACAGAGTATTGCCACCCAAGGAAACACACTCAGGCCTTGGTATTCAAGCATTTTATTAGGAATTGGTTATATACACATAGTTGGCCTTAGTCTCCAGCATTTCCAGAGGTCAAGTTGATACTCTGTGGTCCAAGGCTTCCATCATAGCTCATATTGTTAGCATAGACTATCTGGCATGTCCCCTGGTCCCCAGGTAAATAAAGACACTCTTATCAGACAAGATATCTCAGGGTTTAAAAGTTACCTCCAAGGAGCTGGGCAGAAAGGCCAAAACTTTCTTTGGGTAAAGTTAATCCTTTACTGTACGATGCTTTACCTGCAATTTTCAAATAATAGGAAAAGTTCACTTGAAGTCCTGCTACACATAGAATTCTTACAGTCAGACTTTGAAATTTAAAGACCCTCAATTTCAGAGCACTCCTGAGCACTTTAGGAGCTTCCGCAGCCAAATTCAGCCAATTTCTGTTTTAGATGCAAACCTCTGCCTACTAGTTTTCTGGAGAAAAGAGGGATTCTGTACCTATAAGTCCAAACTTGTATATAACAATTGGTACAAAAATGAAGCTTAGAGGGTTTATAGTGCAGATTGGAGCAGAACAGGGAGTAGAATACAGATGTTCTGATACCAGGCTTATGCTTGCACTACCATGGAAAGTGTTATGTTTCCTCATGAGAAAGATGGCTTGAGCACCTACCATGGGCCTCACACTGAACTAGCTGATAAATGGATGCAAAGGGAAAGTATAAGTTATAGTTTCCGCTTTTAGGGTGCCTTTGTGGTAGTAAGCACCAAACAAACAGATAATGAGAATTAAAAAATATATGTTTTAGAAAAATACCAAAAGAAATTAGAGAAAGGAAACACCACCAAAGGCAGTAGTTTCCCAAAGGGAGTGACAACTTCATCTGCTGTTTTATCCCTCTACAAAGAAGAATAAGCACCAACTTTTTTCTCAACCATTCAAAACTGATAAATGCACATAATCTTCAAATAACTAATCATTTTCTTATTTCTATCTCAATTAACTCAACCCTACAGCATCTCTTTTTAAGATTTTTTTCTGATCTCATATCTTCTGCGTGTCTCTTAAAATTTTATGATAATATTTATTATTACTGATTTTCAAACACATTTGCTTCAGCTGGTATTTCTCATGGAATTCATCATGAGCTACATTTAGCTCACTTTGGACCATCTACCTTCACCAAAAGTATTACATTTTCATCATTCCTATTCAGAAGACTCAACCTGGAACCTCAACATTTTAAATTAAACAGTTGAACGTGTAAAGAGAAGTATTAATTAAGTAATATATTAGGCTTTCAAATAGGGAAAAATATTTTTATTGATGATCCATAATCTTCTTGCAGCAATCTAACCTTCATTGATTCAACAGATATTTATCACAGGCCCATTAGATTTAAGATATTACTCTGAATTCTGGATATATAGCAGAAGCATGACTAAGACAGATTGAGTCTCAGTTCTCATAGAGCTTACTTTCTCTTTTAAGGAGTCAGAAAATAAACACATAAAAAAATAAATAAACAAGATTATTTCAGACAGGAATAAGTCCTAGAGGGAGGGGTAAATTAGGGGTTTGGAATTAAGAGATACACACTGCTATATATAAAAAGATAACGACCTACTGTACAGCACACAAAACTATATTCAATATCTTGTAATAACCCATAATGGAAAAGAATCTGAAAAAGAATAGATAGATTAGATAGATAGATAGATAGATAGATAGATAGATAGATAGATAGATAGACTAGATAGATATACCATATATATGTTGTAAGATGTTATGGAAAAACCCCAAATGAATTTTTTGGCCAACCATATATATGTGTGTGTATATATATATATATATATATATATATATATATATATATATTTATATATATTTGAATCACTTTGCTGTACACCTGAAACCTGAAACTAACTCCACATTGTAAATAAACTAGACTTCAATTTAAAAAAAAGGACAAGTCTTAATAAAGACCATAAGTTAGAGTGACTGAGAAGTAGGAGAGCTAATATAGATCTGACTAACGAAACGCCTCTCTTAGAAGGTAGCATTGAACTTAGACCTGAATGATGAGAAAACAAGCAAGGGAAAATTAAATCTGGAGATATAATAGCTAAAGCAAAAGAAACAGCAGAGGCAAGCCTGTAACAAGGAAGAATTTGTGAGTCTGAGAGCCAGAAAGAGTTAGTGTGTCTAGAATGCATTGAGCAAGGCACAGAGAGTGATAAGCTGAAGTGAGATCACAAAAGTAGGCAAAGATCTACTTAGTTAAGGCTTTGTAGACAATGCATAAGAGCTTAAATTTTATCCTAACTGCAAAGGGAAGTCACTGGAGAGTTTTGTAATCAGATTTCCATTTTCAAAAGTAACTGACTGCTCTGTAGTGAATAAGTTGAATGTAGATAAATGTGAAAGCAGATGGCTAGTTGGAAGTCTACAGCAATAATCTAGGTGACTTAGGCTAGGGTGATAGCAATGGAGATGCAGAGGTGGGTTAAGAATAATTATGGGGGTAGGACAATAGAACTAGCTGATAGATGGATTTGAGGGATGGGAGTAAAGAGGAATTGAGAATAACTTCTAGGTTTAGAGCTTGAGCAACTCAGTAGGTGGTGGTGACATTAAGTGAGATGGAGAAGACTTGAAGTAAAAATAGTTTGAGCAAAAGTGAAAGCAACAGCTTTGTGTGTTCGTTTTGTTTTGATGGTTTCATGTGTTTTGATTTGTTGGTGACTATAAATTTGAAAGCTAAAGAGATATCAAACAAGCATATCAACAGACATATGAGTTGGAGTTGGAGTCAAGAGAGGAGGACATTATCAACATAAAAATTACACTTAATGCCATAAAATTGGTAAAGGTCACCTAATTTGTTTATAAATGGAGTAAATTCCCTTAAGTTAAACCATGTGTTGTTTTTATATTAGTGGTACTGGATTTTGCATTCATATACTCTTACCCCCTCTAAGTGTTTATTAAGATAATTTGTTCACAGTCATAAGTCAACTCACCTGGGTTAAAAGTGCAATTGAGGCTGTACAAATTTAGAGCAAATTTACTGGTGGATACTCACATGAAACCTGTGATTTTGGCTTCATTAACATTACCCTCTAGCCAGCTGTGAAATTATTAAACTCAGACAAATTGTGTGAGGGAAGCATTTGTCCTCTTTAGCTTTTTAATATTCAAAACCTAGCATAAGAACAATTATTATTGAATAGGATTTTCAAATAAGAAGAGACAACAAGCTATTGATTACTGGATTTATAGGAGGAGTCTGCTTTCCATTAAACATGACATGATTTCCAATATAGTACCAATGCTCTCCAAACCTTGATCACAAGTCCTAGACTTGCTTTACTCTATTTTATATCATGGCTCACTGCTTTAAATTATAGATGACATTTCAATGAGAAAATGCAACAGAATCAGACTACTGCAGAATAAGATGAACAAAAAAAGACTTACAAGTGGAAAAAATGAAACATTTATTAGCAAACTACCACATTTTAACTCCGACTTCTTTGAATCTTATCCATGAGGCTTTACCATTAAATCAGTGTTTGTATTTCAGGGAAAAACTAAGCTGTGGGTTAGTCTTGAGGTTTGAGAGGACCTATAAGTTACAGTTGTCTTCTACTCCCATATTTATAACCAATTGAGAGACAGAAGAAGAAATGGGTAGAGAGGTCAGGTATGTTGCTCAAGAAATTCTGCCATACCTAAACATGAGGAAAGGTAAAAATGTCTTCTTCTTGTAATAATAAGAAAAAGGTGGTAAATATAGAAGATGTAAGGAAAATAATACAGGTAATCAAGTATGTACCGAAGACATAAAAATATTGTTTAGGATTAAAGGCTCTGATATAATACAAGTAATGAGATACATGTAGTATGTATAGAAGAATATAAAAATATGGGTCATCACATCTGGCCAACAAGATTATGCACTGTGTATTCCAAGGAGTATAATTCACTTAGAACAGAATGTGAGTAGCATCCTTGGAGTTATGAAAATGAATATGAATATGGATATTCCAAAAGAATACCCTGAAGATATGACACCTCAGAAGAAGGAGTGACTCTTTCTAGAGAGATTAAATAAAATTCATAGAGGAGGTAAAATTTGAACTGATTCTTGAGGATGGATAGATGTTTTCTGGAATAAAAAATAAAGTAAAAATTTAAGAGCTATCAGGAAGAAGTCATGAAATTTAAAAATTGGTGAAGGCATGAGAGAACATGGTTTTGTTTACAAAACAAATATGGTGGTTTACAGCCAGTAAATCATAAGTTTTTCAGAGTATCCAAAGGATTGGGAGATGGATGGAGTCTTTTTGAAAAGGTATACATAATAAAAAGTAAGATTATAGTTCAAAAGATACCTCATGTGTAATACGCCAAGGGTACAAACTTTATTGCATAGGGGCAAGGAACAATGATGAAAGGATTTCAACTAAATTGTGGACAGAAGGGTTACACAAGCAGTTCACCTTGGTTTCAATTAACCTTCTAAACAAGGAGGAAAAGCCTTCCTTGTTTAACAGTTAAGCCTGCTTTGTGGCTAAGCCTGCATCCCTCAAAATGTCAGAGGAACAAAGACAATAGGGTAGATGGAGCCTTAAAAGCTCAACCCCAACTCAACCCTGTGCTGAAAACCAATGTGCAGCACTTGCACTCACATATATACACAAATGACACATATACACATATATACTGAAACATATACACAAAAGCTTAACACTCATCCTTTAGAGTTAATTAAGGTTCTTGAAATTTTTTCCACATAATTTTCACTTTTCTTATCTTACAGATGAAATTGGACATACAGAAAAGACATATATGAGGGTAGTAAGAATTTTCTCCCAACCTACCTGGTCTGTGCAGGCCTCCTGCATGAGATGGAATTTGTGAAGATTTCTGAATGAGAGTAGAAAGGTGGCTTGGAAGATAGGAGGATGGAAACAGTCCTAGTGATAGTGAGGCCTATCACTCATTATAGAAAAAAAATGGAATAAAAATGCCTTAACACTTTAATATGTTCAAAGGTGATTTGACCTACATAATTTCATTTGACCTTTACATAAACTTTATATAGGCCTCTTTCCTCATTCATTATTCAATTCATTCATTAATGAGTATTTATAGAGCCAGGCACTCAAAAGAAAACTGTAAGAAGAAAAACCTCTTCCCAGCCCAGGGAGCATAGCTACTAAAGAGGGAACAATACACAAAATAGGTTAAGGGCCAATAAATAATTATAAAACAGTAGCTGTAACTCCCATGAAGAAAAAAGGAAATGCTGAGATGGACAATAATAAATTGGGGACCAGGAATACACTTTATTTCAGATATGGTGCTTAAAAATATCCTTTTGGTGATATTTGTTTAAGTTGAGATCCAAAGTAAGAGGAAAAAACTAGTTATACAATAAGTGACAGAAGGGATTCTAAACCAACAGAGCATGCCAGCATCCTGAGGTAGGAAATAATTTAGCAGGATCCGGGAGGTGAAACTAGATCAGCATGACTGAGCCATAAACAGACTTGAGAAGAGTTCAAAAAATTCAAATGGAGAGCTAAATCATGCTCCAAGTAGGCCATTTTAAAGAGTTTGGGTTTAATGTAAGTGTAATGGAAGTCAACAAGAATTTTTGAGCAAGAGAATGGCATAGATTTACTGGACTACGTTCAAATATGACACCTAGATTTTGGTTTGAGAAACAGGGAAGATAGTATTGCCATTTACTAAGAAGGGAGGTTACAGAGTTATAGGTTTGAGGAGATGGGAGGTGAGTTTAATTTTCCTTGTTAATATTTAGAGATTAAAGTTTCTGTTAAATTAAGGGTATCCCTAAGACACCCAAGTTGAAGTGAAAAGCAGGAAATTGAATGTGTAAACCTAGAATTTCTGCTGATAATTTTTAATTTCTCAACATAGTGTTAAGAAATTCAAGGAAAGAAAAAAGATCACCTGATGAAAAATAAAAGTAAGGAAGAAGGACCAGGATGGTACTCCAAACTACTCTTACATATGGTCAGGGGGAGAAAGAAGAGCTAACAAAGGAGCTTAGAAGGAATGGCCAGTGAAGTAGAAGGAGGACAGATGGCAGCAGTGTAATAGAAGCCAAGTGAAGAGGGTGTATCTAGAAGAAAAGCATAGTTAAATGTGTTGCATTCTGGGAGAAATGAAACAAGATAAAGACAGAAACGTGTCAATTGAATTTAGCAATAAGGAAGTTGTAAAATACATGACCTGGTAGAAGAAAAAAGAAATAATTTGCTTTCAGTAGGAGAAGAGGGCAAAGAGAAGATGGAAGTAAATTTAGGAAAGTTTGTAAAGTTCCTGATTGGAACTTGATTTCTACTTTCTCCATAAAGTTTGAGAAAAGGTCTTCAGCTGAATGTGAGAGTTTTAGAAATAGGTTTTAGAGATTTGAACAGATAGATAGTACTTGAGGAATAGAAAATTAAACCTATTAGAGAAACATAGTTGAATTTAGGGGCTATATTAAATGTCAAATTGAGAATTGGAATGGTTATTTTTGTTTAATTGAAGCATAGCTGACTTATGATATCATTTTAGTTTCAGGTGTACAACATACTGATGCAATATTTTTATAGATTATACTTCATTTAAAGTTATTATAAAATATTGGCTATATTCCCTGTGCTGTATAATATATCACTGTAGATTATTATTTTATACATAGTAGTTTTTTTAAACATCTTTATTGGAGTATAATTGCTTTACAATGGTGTGTTAGTTTCTGCTTTATAACAAAGTGAATCAGCTATACATTACATATACATATATCCCCACATATCCTTTCTCTTGCATCTCTCTCTCACCCTCCCTATCCCACTCCCTTAGGTGGTCACAAAGCAATGAGCTGATCTCCCTGTGCTATGTGGCTGCTTCCCACTAGCTATCTACTTTACATTTGGTAGTATATATTAGTCCATGTCACTCTCTTACTTCATCCCAGCTTACACTTTCCCCTCCCCATGTCCTCAAGTCCATTCTCTACATCTGTGTCTTTATTCCTGTCCTGCCCCTAGGTTCATCAGAACCTTTGTTTTTTTTTTTTAGATTCCATATATATGTGTTAGCATACAGTATTTGTTTTTCTCTTTCTGACTTACTTCACTCTGTATGACAGACTCTATGTCCGTCCACCTCACTACAAATAACTTAGTTTTGTTTCTTTTTATGGCTGAGTAATATTCCATTGTATATATGTGACACATTTTCTTTATCCATTCATCTGTCGATGGACGCTTAGGTTGCTTCCATGCCCTGGCTATTTATACATAGTAGTTTGTGTCTCTTAATTCCCTACCTAAGAGATGCTTAATTTAGAGTGAAGCAATAGTTATGTGATTTCCCCCCGCCCCCCAGCAATGTTGCACTTGAATAGGAGCAGACATAAAGAAGATACATAGTAATGTTTATCCAAGCTTTGAGTTTTTCTCAGAAAATAAATTAGAGGAAAATGATACAAGAGAACTATGATGATCTGCAAGGGATAACTCTAATGGAATGTGGAATTTAACCTGAGAAAGGAGAAAAATGAATCCAGGAAAGTATGGATAGATAGTAAAAAATGGTGTGATCAAAAGATTGGAAATCTTGCAGATCATAAAGAGGATGTAGCAGGAAATTTGGGAGTACAGAGCAGAGAGATTGGGGAAGGTAAAAGGTAACACAGGAATGAACATCAGAATAATGATAGATGAGAGAGGTGCCCTGGGCCCTGGTAGTGACTGACTGAGGTAAGCACAGATATAATGCATGGCAGAGTTAGTCCTCATTTCTCCTTAAAAAGTCCCATAACCGTATATATTTAATCCTAATTTTCTTCACCGTCCTAATCTTTACTGAGTGAAGTACAGTAAGCCCTTGGCAGGAAAAGGGAGATAAAGTTTTCTTAATGAGAAGAACAATATATTTAGACTTTAAGTGAGGAAGGGTCTATTCACTTCAATGTTTCTTTTTTCTTTATTTTTGAAATTTGTCAACAACCCATTTTGCCAAAAGGGAAACTGAGGCAATAAATGCTGGAGAGGGTGTGGAAAGAAGGAAACCTTCCTACACTGTTGTTGGGAATGTAAATTGGTACAGCCTCTATGGAAAACAGTATGGAGGTTCCTTAAAAAACTAAAAATAGAGCTACCCAATGATCCTGCAATCCCACTCTTGGCATATATCCAGACAAAAACATGGTCTGAGAGGATACATGCACTGCAATGTTCATTGCAGCACTGTTTACAATAGCCAGGACATGGAAGCAACCTAAATGTCCATTGGCAGAGGAATGGATAAAGAAGATGTGGCACATATATACAATGGAATATTACTCAGCCATAAAAAGAAATAAAATTGAGTTATTTATAGTGAGGTGGATGGACATAGAATCTGTCATACAGAGTGAAGTAAGTCAGAAAGAGAAAAACAAATACCATATGCTAACACATATATATGGAATCTTAAAAAAAAAAAGAAAAAAGGTTCTGATGAACCTAGGGGCAGGACAGGAATAAAGACACAGATGTAGAGAATGGACTTGAGGACACAGGGAGGGGAAAGTGTAAGCTGGGACAAAGTGAGAGAGTGACATTGATATATATACACTACCAGATATAAAATAGATAGCTAGTGGGAAGCAGCCACATAGCACAGGGAGACCAGCTCAGTGGTTTGTGACCACCTAGAAGGGTGAGAGGGAAATACAAGAGGGAGGGAATATGAGGATATATGTATATGTATAGCTGATTCACTTTGTTATACAGCAGAAACTAATGCAACAATGTAAAGCAATTATACTCCAATAAAGATGTTAAAAAAAAGAATCCAAATAAACAAAAAAAAATGAAAGAGGAGAAATAACATCCAATAACACAGAGAATTAAAAATCATTAAAGAATATTATGAAGAGCTATATGGTAACAAATTGGAAAACCTAAAAGAAATAGACAAATTTCTAGAAACATACAGCCAGCTGAGGCTGAATCAAGAAGACACAGGCAAATTGAAAACACTGATCACTAGAAGTGAAATTGAATTTGTAATTGAATAATCCCAGCAAACGAAAGTCCGGGAACAGACAGCTTCCCAAGAGATTTCTATCAAACTTAAAAAGAAGAAATTATACATATCCTTCTCAAACTATTCAAAAAAATTGAAGAGAAGGGAATACTGCCACCTTCATTCTATGAGGCCCCCATTACCCTGATACTAAAGCTAGACAAAGAAATTACAAAAAAAGAGAAAATCACAGGCCAGTATGTTTGATGAATATAGAGGCAAAAATCCTCAACAAAATATTAACGATCCAAATGAAACAATACATAGCTAGGATAATACACAATGATCAAGTTGGATTCAATTCCAGGGTCACAGTGATAGTTATGCAAATCAATCAAAGTGATACACCACGTTAACAAAAAGAAAGACAAAAAACACGTGATCATCTCAATATATGCTGAAAAAGCATTTGACAAAATTCATCATCCATTCATGATAAAAACTCTTGCCAAAATGGGTATAGAATAAATATATCTCTACCTAATAAAAGTCATTTACAACAAACCCAACATAGCACTCAACAATGAAGTGCTGATAACTTTCCCACTAAATTTAAGAAGAAGACAAGGATGCCCATTCTCAGCTCTTCTATTCAACACAGTATTGGAAATTCTGGGATCCAGGCAAGAAAAAGAAATAAAATGCACCCAAAATGGAAGGGAAAAGATACATTTGTCACTATTCACAGATGACAGATACTCCATACGGAAAACTCTAAAGTCTTCACACAAAATCTGTTATAACGAATAAAGACATTCAGCAGGTAACAGGATATAAAATTAATATACAGAAATCTGTTACATTTCTTTACACTAACAATGAAATATCAGAAAGAGAAAGTAAAAAAAAAAACATGTTAAAAACAAACAAACAAGGAATAAGCTTAACCAGGAGGTGAAAGATATATTTGCTGAAAACTATAAAACATTGATAAAGGAAATTGAAGAAGATTCAAAAAAATGAAAATATATCCTGCATTATAGTTTAAATGGATATACTATCCAAAGCAATATAAAGTTTTATGCAATCCTTATCAAAATACCTATAAAATTGTGACAGAACTAGAAAAATAATCTTAAAATTTAAATGCAACCACAAAATACCCAGCATTCCCAAAGCAATCTTGACAATCAAACAAACAAAACTGGCGGTATAACCCTCCTAGACTTCAGACTATACCAAAAAGCTACAGTAATCAAAACAGCATGGCACTCCACAAACACAGACACATAGATCAGTGGAACAGAATAGAAATCCCAGAAATAAAGCCCCACACACCTATGGTAATTAATCTCTGACAAAGGAGACAAGAATATACAATGGAGAAAAGACAGTCTCTTCAAAAGGTGGTGTTGGGAAATTGGACAGCCACATGTAAAAGAATGAGATTAGAACATTCTCTCCCATAATATACAAATAAACTCAAGATGGTTTAAAGACCTAACTATAAGACTGGAAACTATAAAACTCCTAGGAGAGAATAGTCAGAACACTCTTTGACATAAATCACAGCAATATTTCTTTAGATCAGTCTTCTAAGGCGAAAGAAATAAAAGCAAAATAAGCAAATGGAACCTAATTACACTTAAAATGTTTTGCATAGCAAAGGAAAACATCAAAAAAAGGATAAGACTACCTGTGGTATGGGAGAAAATATTTGCAAATGATGAGACTGACAAGCAGTTAATATCCAAAATATACAAACAGCTCATACAACTCAATATTAAAAAAGCAGCCCAATCAAAAAATGGGCAGAAGACCTGAATAGACATTTTTCCAAAGACATACAGATGGCTAACAGGCACATGAAAAGATGCTAAACATTAATAATTATTAGAGAATTGGAAATCAAAACAACAAAGAGATATCACCTCACTCCTGTCCAAATGGCTATCATCAAAAAGTCTACAAATAACAAATGTTGGAGAGGAGGTGGAGAAAGGGGAGCACTTATGCACTCTTGGAGGGAATGTAAATTGGTGTAGCTACTATGGAAAACACTATGAGCTTCCTCAAAAAACTAAAAATAGAACTATCATATAATCCAGAAATTCCACTCCTGGGTGTACGTCTGAAAAAATGAAAATATTACCCCAATATTCACAACAGCACTATTTACAATAGCCAAGACATGGAAGCAATGCAAGCCCCCATCAACAGATGATTGGATTAAAACACTTGGTATATATATAGACAGTGGAATATTACTCAGCCATAAAAAAGGATGAGATTCTGCTATTTACAGCAATGTGGATGGACACAGAGAATATTAGGCTGAGTGATATTAGTCAGACAAAGACAACTACTGCTTCATATCACTTATATGTGAAATCTAAAAAAAAAATACAAAATAATATATTTGTGAACAGAAACAGACTCACAGATACAGAAAAATACTTGTGATTACCAAAGAGGAGAGGGAAGAGGGGGAAGGATAAATTAAGGGTATGGGATTAAAAGACGCAAAATACTATGTATACAATAGATAAGCAACAGGGAAATAATGTATAGCACAGGGAATTATAGGCATTATCTTGTAATAACTTACAATGAAGTATAATCTGCAAAAATACTGAATCACTATACTGTACACCTGAAACTAATACAATATTATAAATCAACTATACTTCAATTGAGAGAAAAAAGAAGAACAAGGGGGATTTTATTTGAGCTGAATTGAGGATTATAACCCAGGATATAGACACTCAGAAGCTCTGAGAAGTGTTCCACCTGTTAGAAGTCAAAGGTACATTTATATACATTTTGGAGACAATGGATTGTACATCAAAATGACATACTTATATTTTACATAAAGTTCACCAAAGATTCATAGTCCAGGTAAGCACATAACAAAGTGAGAAGCAAGTCACTATGACTCCCTAGAGAGCTGGAAGTAATCTAATCTTTTCAGAAGTTAATTTTCTAGCCCCAGAAGAAAGGGAGAAATTTTATTTTTACGTTTGAGCAAGCATCTGTTTAATGTGCAATGCAGATGCACAGTGCACATTATGGAGGGAGGGAGGAGGCCCAACAGATAAAAAGAGAATTTCATGTTTAAATTTTCTTGTTCTGCTTTAACATATAAATTTGATTTCATCAATTTCACCTTTTGTTTATTAATCTTTCAATAGAAAGCATTAGGTGATCAAATATGTGGTCCTCTGATGCCAGGGTGGTTGCTTACCTGCCCTGGATCTATCGTTTCCCTCGATGCTGGGTCTTCATAGCATGGTTCTTTCTTTTTACACCAGTTATACCAGTTACATGCTTTGCAAGGACTGATAGTCAATTCCAGACTGTCCAAAAGGACTTCTGTCAATTTTACCCTGTATGTACATTTTTCGTGCTCATTATCTTATGTAGAACTATAGATGTGATCAAAGAGTTTCAAGTTGTTTAGGTATCATTATTTTAGTCGGTTATTTAAATACATATCAAGAGGCAAAAGAGATTATTACTCTATAAACAATACAGAACACAATCAATATAGCCAACACCAATAAGTCATAAGCAGAGATTTAAACTATGAACCCCCAGAGCTCATCTATTTACCCAAGATTGCACTTAGACTAGAAAGAGGATCCTTTCTATGAATTTGATTTGTCCTGTGAATCTTTAAATGAGTTATATAGAGGATTCATCCTGTGAGAAAACACAACACACAGTCTGTATTACAGCACAAGTTTCCCCTTGTAAAATAATTTTAAAAATCAAAAACCATTCTGTTTTGCAACATCACTTCCCCATCATAGAATCTTCAGAATTGGTCAAATGTAATAAACAAACGTAGAGGTGTATGTTAGGGAAACATTTTATTGATTATAATATTTCTAAGCCAACTCTATTATTTAATACTACATGACCTAAGGAATTTAAGGATGTCTGTTGTGCTACAATTACCTTTTATTTCTTTTTTTCTATTGTAGTTGATTTACCATATTCCAGGTGTACAACATAATGATTTAACATTTTTATAGATTATACTCCATTTAAAGTTATTAAAAATAACGGCTATATTTCCCTGTCCTGTACAATATATCCTTGTTGTTTATTTATTTTAAACGTAGTAGGTTGAGTCTCTTAATCATACACCCTTATCTCACTTCTCTTAATTCAATATCCCTATCTCACCCCACTTGCCTTCCCTCTCCTCACTGGTAACCACTAGATTGTTTTCTATATCTTTGAGTTTGTTTCTGTTTTGCTATATACATTCATTTGTTTTAATTTTTAGATTCCATATATAAGTGGTATTATACAGTAATTTTCTTTCTCTGTCTGACTTATTTCACTAAGCTTAATACTCTCTATATCCATCCATGTTGTTGGGAATGGCAGAAACTCATTCTTTATGGCTTGGTAATATCCCATGTTACATAGATACCAAATCTTTATCCATTCATCTGTTGATGAGCACTTAGGTTGATACCATATCTCGGCTATTAAGAATAATGCTGCTATAGTGTTACATGTATCTTTTTGAATGAGCATTTTCACTTTCTCAAGATGTATGTCCAGGTGTGGAACTGCTGGATCAATGGTAATTCTATTCTTAATTTTTTGAGGAACCTCCATAGTATTTTCCATAGTGTCTGGATCAATTTACAACTCCACCAACAGTATACTAAGCTTCCCTTTTCTCCACATCCTTTCTAACACGTGTTGTTTGTAGACTTCTTATAATAGCCTTTCTTACAGGTGTGAGCTAAGATACTGTAGTTTTGATTTGCAATTCTCTGATGATTAGCAATGTTGATCATTTTTACATATGGCCATTAGCCATCTGTATATCTTATTTGGAAAAATGCTTACTCATGTTTTCTGCCCATTTATAAATTGGTTGTTTGTTTTGGGGATATTGAGTTGTATGAGCTCTTCATAAATTTTGGATATTGACCCTTTAGTGATCACATCATTTGCAAATATTTTCTCCAATTCAATAATTTCTCTTTTGATTTTGTCAATGGTTTCCTTCACTGTCAAAAGCTTTTAAGTTTAATTAGGTCTCATGTTTATCCTGCTTTTTAAAAAAACTTAGAAGACAAAATACTGCTACAATTTAGGTTAAAAAGTGTTTCACCTGTGTTCTCTTCTAGGTGTTTTAGGAATTCAGGTCTATATTTAAGCCATTTTATTTTTGTATATGGTGTGAGGAAATGTTCTAATATCATTATTTTACATGGAGCTATCTAGTTTTCCTAGCATCATTTATTGAAGAGACTGTCTTTTCTCCATTGTATATATTTCCCTCCTTTGCCATAGATTAATTGACCACAAGTTTGTGGGTTTATTTCTGGGGTCTCTATTATTTTCCATTGATCTATGTGTCTGTTTTAGTGCCAGTACCGTGTTGCTTGATTTAGGTAGATATGTAGTATAATCTGAAGTCAGGGAGCATGATACCTCCAACTTTGTTCTTTTTCCTCATGATTGCTTTGGCAATTTGCAGTCTTTTTTGTTTCCATATAAATTTTAGGATTTTTTCTTGTACTTCTGTGATAAAAGTCATGAGTATTTTGACAGGGATTGCATTAAATCTGTAGCTTGCTCTGGGTGTTTTGGCCATTTTAGCCATATCAAATCTTCCAACCACAAGAGTATGGGATATATTTCCACTTCTTTGTACCATCTTTTATTTCTTTAATCAATGTTTTTTAGCTTTTAGAGTATAGGTTTCTCATCTTCTTGGTTAAGTTTATTCCTAGGTATTTTATTCTTTTGGATGTGATTGTAAATGGGATTATTTCCTTAATTTCTCTTTCTGTTGTTCATTATTAGTGCATAGAAAATCAACCAATTTCTGTTTATTAATCTTATATCTTGAAACTTTACTGAATTCATTTATTAGTTCTAGCCATTTTGGGGTGGAGACTTTAGGGATTTCTAGATATAGCATCATTTCATCAGAATATAGTGACAGTTTTACCTCTTCCCTTCCAATTTGGATGCCTTTTCTTTCTTTTTCTTGTCTGTTTGCTGTAGTTAGGACTTCCAACACTATGTTAAATAGAAGTGATGAGAGTGGTCATCCTTGACTTTTTCTGATTTTACAGGAAAATCTATCAGCTTTTGAGTATAATGTTACTTGTGAGTGTGTCACAAATGGAGTTTATTATGTTAAGATATGTTGCCTCCATACCAACTTTGATGAGGGTATTTATCATGAATGGATGTTTAATTTTGTCAAATGATTTTCTGTGTTATTGAGATTATCATGTGATTTTTATCCTCCCTTTTGTTAGTGTGGTGTATCATGTTGATTAATTTGTGAATTTTAATCCATTCCTGCATCTCAGGAATAAATACCACTTGATCATGGTGTATGAGCCTTTTTATATATTGTTGAATACAATTTGCTAAAATTTTATTGAGAATTTTGCACTTATATTCATCAAATATATTGGCCTGTAATTTTCTTTTTTTGCAGTGTCTTTGTCTGGTTTTGGTATCAAGGTAGTGATGGCCTCGTAGAATAAATTTGAGAGTGTTCCCTCCTTTTCATTTTTTTCAGAATAGTTTGAGAAGGCTAGGTATTAGCTCTTCTTTTTGTGTTTAGTAGAATTTTCCTGTGAAACTGCCTGGTCCTGAACTTTTCTATGCTGGGTTTTTATTATTAATATTATTACAAATTCAATTTCACTACTAGTGATCAGTCTTTTCAGGTTGTCAGTTTCTTCCTGATTCAGTCTTGGAATGTTGTATGTTTCTAGAAATGTATCCATTTCTTTTAGGTTGTACAATTTGTTAGCTTATAATTGTGCATAATATTCTTTTATGACTATTTGTATCTCTATGCTATTGGTTGCTATTCCTTCTATTATTTCTTCTTTTGTTTATTTGGATTCTCTCTCTTTTTTTCTTGACTTGCCTGGCTAAAAGTTTATCAATTATTTTATATATGCAAAGAATCAGCGTTTGGATTTATTGAACTTTCCTATTCTTTGTTTTGGTCCCTATATTATTTCCTTTCTGATCTTCATCATTTTCTTCATTCTGCTGATTTTTGGTGCTCTTTATCTTATTTTTCTTATTTCTTTAAGTGGGAGGTTATGTTATTTATTTGAGTTTTTCTTATGTCTTCAGATAAGCCTGTATCACTATAAGCTGTCCTTGTAGAACTGCTTTTGCTGCATCTAATAGATCTTGGAAAGTTGTGTTTTTCTTTTCATTTGTCTCAAGGTATTTTCTGATTTCCTCTTTGATTTCTTCATTGACCAACAGTATTTTAGTAGCATGTTGTTTAGTCTCTACTTCCCCCCCCCATTTTTCTTCCTGCAATTGATTTCTAGCTTCATATCATTGTAGTCAGAAAAAAAGGCAAGATATAATTTCTATCCTCTTAAATTTGTTAAGGTTTTATTTTGTGACCTATTAGTACTGAAGTCTCTACTATTGTTGTATTATTACCAATTTCTCCCTTTATGTCTGCTATTTTTTCCTTTATATATGGGTGCTCCTATATTAGGTGTGTGTATATTAATGAGTGTAATATCCTCTTCTTGTATTGATTCCTTTATAATTATATAATGCCTTTCTCTGTCTTTTGTTATAGACTTTGTTTTAAAGTCTATTTTGTCTCATATTAGTATTGCTACACCAACTTTCCTTACTTTTCCATTTGCATGAAATATCTTTTTCCATCCCCTCACTTTCAGTCTCTGTGTGTCTTTAGCTCTGAGTGTCTGTAAGCAACATTTAGACTGGGGGGTATTTTAATCCAATCAGCCACCTCATGCCTTTTGATTTGAACATTTACTCCACTGACTTTTAAAGCAATTATGGATGTGAATCTACTTATTCCCATTTATTTTATGTTTTCCTGTTGTTTTTATAGTTCTTCCCTATTCTTTTCTTATTGTTTCAGTTTATTCCTGTAGTTTGATGATTTTCTTTAGTGGTATGCTTGTCTACATTTCTCTCTTGTTTTTGTGTATTTATTGTTGGCTTTGATTTGTGGTTACCATGAAATACAAATAAACAACATCTATTTGTTTTAAACAGGTAGTCCTTTAAGATCAAACACATCCTAAAAGATCTACATTGTTTACTTCCTTTCCCCACATTTTGTGTTTCTGATGTAATATGTTACATCTTCTTGCTTATCACTATACTAATTATTGTAATCATAGATAATTTTACATTTTTCCTCTTTTAATCTTCGTACTAACTCATTTAAGTATTTGATCCTTAGCCTTTACTATATATTTGCCTTTCCTAGTGTGATTTTTCCTTTCAAATGGATACTTACTTCTTATTATATCCTTTTCTTTTCCACTAAGAGAAGACCCTTTAACATATTTTTAGGGTCTATTTAGCATTGCTGAAATCTTTTAGTTTTTACTTATCTGAGAAGTTCTTTATCTCTCCTCCTATTCTAAATGTAATCTTGATGGGTAGAGTATCCTAGGTTGCAGCGTTTTCCAACACTTTGAATATATTAGGCTACTCCCTTCTAGCCTGCAAAGTTTCTGCAAAGAAGTCAGCTTATAGCCATATGGTGATTCCCTTGTATATGACTCTTTGTTTTTCTCATGCTGCCTTAAAATTTTATCTTTAATTTTTTCCATTTTAATTATGATATATCTTGGAGTAGATCTGTTTCAGTTTACCTTGTCTGGGATTCTTTCCCATTCCTGTACCTGGATATCTGTTTCATACTTCAGCTTTGGGAAGTTTTCAGACATAATTTTATCAAACACATTTTTGACCTTTTTCTGTTTTTCTTCTTCTTCTGGAACCCATATAATGTGAATGTTGGTATGCTTAATGTTATCCTAGAAATCTCTTAAATTGCTTTTATTTTTTAAAATTTGTTTTTCTTTTTGTTGTTGTGATTGGTGGATTTCTATTCTTCTCTCTTCCAGATCACTTATGCATTCTTCTCTATCACTTAGTCTGCTATTCCTTCTTTCTAGTGTGTTTTATATTTCAATTATTGAATTCTCCATTTCTGTTTGGGTGCTTTTTACATTTTGTAGTTCCTCATTAAAATGTTCTCTGTGTAGATCAATTCTTTTTCATAATTCAGTTGGCAGTTTTATTACCAGTGCTTTGAATTCTTCAGTGAATTGTTTATTTCTGTTTCATTATTTACTTTTTCAGAGGTTTCTCTTACTCTTTCCACTGAGAGTAGTTTCTTTGCCTTTTCATTTTGCTTAATTTTCTCACTCTCTATTATTTTATGTGAAACAGTTATCTATTGCAGCATTGAAGTAGTGTTCATATGTGGGAGAATCACTATACAGACTGTGTGTTCCCAGTGGTTTTGTGGAACAGCTAGATCTTATGTGAACACAAATCATGGTTTCCTCAGGGTATTTTGGAAGCTCTTAACTTGGTAGGCGGTGGGCTTAAGAAGGAGGGACCAGGACTGGAGCCAGGTGTGAGGTGGGTCTTTCCTTCTGCTCAGTGGCTGTCACCACACTATCAGGAGCATGATTAGGTCCCAGGTTGCTGAAGTAGAAACGCTGAGGGTTGGGTCTCAGCTGGCTGAGTTCCCTTTAAGTGTGTGTTCCTCCCCTTCCCATCACAAGCACATACAACCTTGAAGGGAAGCAGTGCTGGAGCAAGAGGTGTTGGTGAGGATAATCAGTGAGGGTTGGGGCACTGGGTGTGTCTATCTGGACACCATTCAATACATGATCTGCCTCTGATGCACCATCTGTGCATTCACAAGTAATGGATGCCCTCTCCCTGCTCACACACCACTTAGGTTTTAAGCCACCACAGCATCACATGACCAAGCTTTATCTTCTGCCATGTCAGTTCTCATGAGGTAAATGGTGCTGGAGTATTAACTCATATCAAGCTGGAGCACATGCCAGGGATTTCATGGGAGACCAGTCATATGGTTGCACAATTTCAATCAGGCTATTCCACTCTCTCCACCCTGCTTCAGGGACAAGTGAGTGTTCATGCACTCTTCATGGGTAGAGTGAAGGCTTTGCACAGCCCTTCTGTTAGTTGCACTGGCCCTTCAACCAGGCAAAAGGGCTCATGTTTCCTTTTTTGAACCCCAGGGCAGTGTCCAATATGTGGCTTGAACTTCTCACACTCCAGGTAGAGTCTCTGACTATGTATACACCCGTTTTCTCCAATTCCCCTCCCAGGGGCACAGGTTCTCATCCTGACTGTTTCTCTTCTCTTCCTACGTGATTCTGTGTGTATTTTTCTTACAGCCTTGGTTGTACAGGAGTCTTTCTGATATTCTCCACTTAGTTTTCAGTGAAAATTGTTCAGATATAGATAAATTTTTTTTTCATTTCTTCTTCCTTTTCTGCAACATTTTCTTATTTTTTTTAATTTTATTGACTTATTTTTTATACAGCAAGTTCTTTTTAGTTATCATTTTATACATATTAGTGTATCTATGTCAATCCCAATCTCCCAATTCATCCCAACACCACCCTCCACCACCACTTCCCCCTTGGTGTCCATATGTTTGCTCTCTACATCTGTGTCTTTATTTCTGCCTTGCAAACCTGTTCATCTGTACCATTTTTCTAGATTCTACATATATGCATTAATACACCATATTTGTTTTTTTCTTTCTGACTTACTTCACACTGTATGACAGTCTCTAGGTCCATCCATGTCTCTACAAATGACCCAATTTCATTCCTTTTTATGGCTGAATAATATTCCATTGTATATATGTACCACATCTTCTTTATCCATTCATCTGTGGATGGGCATTTAGGTTGTTTCCATTACTTGCCTACTGTAAATAGTGCTGCAATGAACATTGGGGTCCATGTGTCTTTTTGAATTATGGTTTTCTCTGGGTATATGCCCAGTAGTGGCATTGCTGGGTCATGTGGTCATTCTATTTTTAATTTTTGAAGGAACCTCCATACTGTTCTTCATAGTGGCTGTATCAATTTACATTCCCACCAACAGTGCAAGAGGGTTCCCTTTTCTCCACACCCTCTCCAGCATTTGTTGTTTGTAGATTTTCTGATGATACCCATTCTAACTGGTGTGAGGTCATACCTCATTGTAGTTTTGATTTGTATTTCTCTAGTAATTAGTGATGTTGAGCAGATTTCATGTGCCTCTTTGCCATCTGTATGTCTTCTTTGGACAAATGTCTATTTAAGTCTTCTGCCCATTTTTGGATTGGGTTGTTTGTTTTTTTAAATATTGAACTGCATGAGCTGTTTATATATTTTGAAGATTAATCCTTTGTCCGTCGATTCATTTGCAAATATTTTCTCGAGCTCTGGGGGTTGTCTTTTCATCTTGTTTATAGTTTCCTTTGCTGTGCAAAAGCTTTTAAGTTTCATTAGGTTCCATTTGTTTATTTTTGTTTTTATTTCCATTACTCTAGGATGTGTTTCAAAAAAGATCTTGCTGTGATTTATGTCAAAGAATGTTCTTCTTATGTTTTCCTCTAAGAGCTTTATAGTGTCTGGTTTTACATTTGCGTCTTTAATCCATTTTGAGTTTAGTTTTGTGTATGGTGTTAGTGAGTGTTCTAATTTCATTTTTTTACATGTAGCTGTCCAGTTTTCCCAGCACCACATATTGAAAAGACTCTCTTTTATCCATTGTATATCCTTGCCTCCTTTGTCATAGATTAGTTGACCATTGGTACATGGGTTTATCTCTGGGCTTTCTATCCTGTTCCATTGATCTTTATTTCTGTTTTTGCGCCACTACCATGATGTCTTGATTACAGTAGCTTTGAGGTATAGTCTGAAGTCAGGGAGTATGATTCCTCCAGCTCTGTTTTTTTTCCTCGAGATTGCTTTGGCTTTTGGGGGCCTTTGTGTCACCATATAAATTTTAAGATTTTTTGTTCTTGTTCTGTAAACAAACAAACAAAAAAATTGGTAACTTTATAGCGAATGCATTGAATCTGCAGATTGCTTTGGGTAGTATAGTCATTTTCACAATACTGATTCTTCCAATCTAAGAACATGGTATATCTCTCCATCTGTTTATATTGTTTTTGATTTCTTTCCTCAGTGTCTTATAGCTTTCCGAGTACAGGTCTCTTACCTCCTTAGGTAAGTTTATTTCTAGGTATTTTATTCTTCTTGTTGCAGTGGTGAATGGGATTGTTCCCTTAATTTCTCCTTCTGATCTTTCTTTTTTAATGTATAGGAATGCAGGAGATTTCTGTGCATTAATTTTGTATCCTTCAACTTTACTGATTCATTGATGAGCTCTAGTAGTTTTCTGGTGACATCTTTAGGATTATCTATGTATAGTATGAGGTCATCTGAAAACAGAGACAGTTTTACTTATTCTTTTCCAATTTGTATTCCTTTTATTTCTTTTTCTTCTCTGATTGCTGTAGCTAGGACTTCCAGAATTACGTTGAATAATAATGACGAGAGTGGACATCCTTGTCTTGTTCCTGATCTTAGTGGAAATGCTTTCAGTTTTTCACCATTGAGAATGATGTTTGCCTTGGGTTTGCAATATATGGCCTTTATTATGTTGAGATGGGTTCCCTCTATGCCCACTTTCTGGAGAGTTTTTGTTATATATGGGTGTCGAATTTTGTCAAAGGTTTTTCTGCATCTATTCAGATGATCCTATGGTTTTTATTCTTCAATTGGTTAATATGGTGTATCACATTAATTGATTTGTGTATATTGAAGAATTCTTGCATCCCTGGGTTAAAACACAGTTGACATTGGTGTATGATCCTTTTAATGTGTTGTTTGATTCTGTTGCTAGTATTTTGCTGAGGAGTTTTTCATCTATATTCATCAGTGATATTGGTCTGTAATTTTCTTTTTTTTTTGTAGTATCTTTGTCTGGTTTTGGTATCAGGGGGATGGTGGCCTCATAGAATGAGTTTTGGAGTGGTCCTTCCTCTGCAATTTTTTGGAAGATTTTGAGAAGATGGGTGTTAGATCCTCTCTAAATATTTGATAGAATTCACCTGTGAGGCCCTTTGGTCATGGACTTTTGCTTGTTGGAAGATGTTTAATCACAGTTTCAATTTCATTACTTGTGATTGGTCTGTTTATATTTTCTATTTCTTCCTGGTTCAGTTTTGGAAGGATATACCTTTCTAAGAATTTGTTTGTTACTTCCAGGTTGTCCATTTTATTGGCATAGATTTGCTTGTAGTCATCTCTTATGAAGCTTTGTATTTCTGTGGTGTCCATTGTAACTTCTCTTTTTTCATTTCTAATTTTATTGATTTCAGTCCTCTCCCTCTTTTTCTTGATGAATCTGGCTAAAGGTTTATCAATTTAGTTTATCTTCTCAAAGAACCATTGATATTTGCTATTGTTTTGTTTTTTTCTATTTCATTTATTTCTGCTCTGATTTTTATGATTTCTTTCCTTCTGCTAACTTTGGGTTTTGTTTGTTCTTCTTTCTCTTGTTCCTTTAGGTGTAAGGTTAGATTGTTTATTCGAGGTACTTGATGTAGGATTGTACTGCTATAAACCTCTCTGTTAGAACTGATTTTGATGCATCCCATAGCTTTTGGATCACCGTGTTTTCATTGTCATTTGTCTCTAGGTATTTTTTAATTTCCCTTTTGATTTATTCAGTGATCTCTTGGTTATTTAGTAATGTATTTTTTAGCCTCATGTGTTTGTGTTTTTTACTTCTTTTCCCCTGTAATTTATTTCTGATCTCATAGAGTTGTGGTCGGAAAAGATGCTTGATATGATTTCAATTTTCTTAAACTTACCGAGTTTAAGAGTTTGTGACTCTTAAGTTTAAGTTTGTGACACAAGATGTGATCTATCCTGGAGAATGATCTGTGTGCAGTTGGGAAGAAAGAGTAATCTGCTGTTTTTGGATGGAATGTCCTGTAAATATCAATTAAATCTATCCGGTCTATTGTGTCATTTAATGCTTGTGTTTCCTTATTAATTTTCTGTCTGGATGATCTGTCCATTGGTGTAAGTGAGGTGTTAAATTTCCCCACTATTATTGGGTTACTCTCGATTTCCTGTTTTATAGCTGTTAGCATTTGCCTTATGTATTGAGGTGCTCCTATGTTGGGTGCATATATATTTATAATTGTTATATCTTCTTCTTGGATTGATCCCTTGATCATTATGTAGTGTCCTTCCTTGTCTCTTGTAACATTCTTTATTTTAAAGTCTATTTTATCCAATATGAGTATTGCTACTCCAGCTTTCTTTTGATTTCCATTTGAATGGAATATCTTTCTCCATCCCCTGACTTTCAGTCTGTATGTGTCCCTAGGTCTGAAGTGTGTCTCTCAGATAGCATATCTGAGTGCTATCAGTGTGTAGATAGCATATATATCAGTCTTGTTTTTGTATCCATTCAGCGAGCCTCTGTCTTTTGGTAGGAGCATTTAATCCATTCACGTTTAAGGTAATTATCTATATGTATGTTCCTGTTACCATTTTCTTAATTGTTTTGGGTTTGTTTTTGTAGGTCCTTTTCTTCTCTAGTGTTTCCCACTTAGAGAAGTTCCTTTAGCATTTGTTGTGGAGGTGGTTTGGTGGTGCTGAATTCTCTTAGCTTTTGCTTGTCTGTAAAGCTTTTTATTCCTCTGTTGAATCTGAATGAGATCCTTGCCAGGAACAGTAATCTCATTTGTAGGTTCTTCCTTTTCATTTGTTTAAGTATATCGTGCCACTCCCTTCTGGCTTGTAGAGTTTCTGCTGAGAAATCACCTGTTAAGCTTATGGGAGTTCCCTTGTATGTTATTTATCATTTTTCCCTTGTTGCTTTTAATAATTTTTCTTTGTCTTTAATTTTTGTCAATTTGATTACTATGTGTCTCGGCCTGCTTTTACTTGGGTTTATCCTGCCTGGGACTCTCTGTGCTTCCTGGACTTGGATGTCTGTTTCCTTTCTGATGTTTGGGAACTGAAAGGCTGCCCCCGCCTTTGCAGGATACCCTCCAACACTAGTAGGTTGGTCTGGATCAGTTCCCTATGGGGTCACTGCTCCTTACCCTTAGGTCCTGATGCATACACTACTTTGTGTGTGCCCTCCAAGAGTGGAGTCTTTGTTTCCTCCAGTCCTGTCAAAGTCCTGCAGTCAAATTTCACTATCCTTCAAAGTCTGATTCTCTGGGAATTCCTCTTCTCATTGCTGGACCCCCAGGTCGGGAAGCCTGACGTGGTGCTCAGTACCTTCGCTCCAGCGGGTGGACTTCTGTGGTATAATTGTTCTCCAGTTTGTGAGTCACCCACACAGTGGTTATGGGATTTGATTTTATTGTGATTGCACCCCCTCCTACCATCTCACTGTGGCTTTCCCTTTGTCTTTGGATATGGGGTATCTTTTTTGGTAAGTACCAGTGTCTTCCTGTCGATGATTGTTCAGCAGTTTGTTGTGATTCTGGTGCTCTTGCTACTCCCCCATTTTGAACCACATATAGATGTTATTTTTTTTGAAAAGATATTTATAGTTTATTTATTTTTTCAGTTTCAAAATGTCCTCTTACCTATTCTTTTTCACACTTCGGGCTTTCATTTTTTTTTTTTAACATCTTTATTGAAGTATAATTGTTTTACAATAGTGTGTTAGTTTCTGCTTTAAAACAAAGTGAATCCGTTATACATATACATATGTTCCCATATCTCTTCCCTCTTGCATCTCCCTCCCTCCCACCCTCCCTATCCCCCCCCCTCTAGGTGGTCACAAAGCACCGAGCTGATCTCCCTGTGCTATGCGTCTGCTTCCCACTAGCTATCTATTTTACATTTGGTAGTGTATATATGTCCATGACACTCTTTCACCCTGTCACATCTCACCTCTCCCCCTCCCCATATCCTCAAGTCCATTCTTTAGTAAGTCTGTGTCTTTATTCCCATCTTGCCACTAGGTTCTTCATGACCTTTTTTTTTTTTCCTTAGATTCCATATATATGTGTTAGCATACTGTATTTGTTTTTCTCTTTCTGACTTACTTCACTCTGTATGACAGACTCTAACTCCATCCACCTCATTACAAATACCTCCATTTCATTTCTTTTTATGGCTGAGTAATATTCCATTGTATATATGTGCCACATCTTCTTTATCCATTCATCCGATGATGGACACTTTGGTTGCTTCCAAGTCCTGGCTATTGTAAATAGAGCTGCAATGAACATTGTAGTACATGAGTCTTTTTGAATTATGGTTTTCTCAGGGTATATGCCCAGTAGTTGGATTGCTGGGTCGTATGGTAGTTCTATTTTTAGTTTTTTAAGGAGAGGTTCCTTAAAAAACTAAAAATAGATGTATTTTTGATGTGTTCATGGGGGAAGGTGAGTTCCGCATTCTCTTAGTCTGCCATCTTGATATAAGTCCTTTGCTGCAATGCTCATTGCAGTCTCTTATAGGTATTTGGCCAAAGGTGACTGATAGATTTCTGACATTATCTCTGTTTATATATATTCCTGCACTAGGAATCAATATTCCCAAAAGACTTTGTTACCAGTTATCTTAGTATCCTGCTAACATGCATCTCATGACTCTGTAATGAAGAGAAAAGAAGGCTCTTCTGTTTCATTATGTGTAGACATTGAGGTAACATAATGTCCTAATAAGTATAAGTGTTCTATCTGCCAGCTATTAAGGCATTTATATGCCTATCTTGGGTAGGTGGGTCAATTCCAATACCACATATGAAAACAAAATTTGGGGAGTGCAAGTGATCCCTCCTGGAGTGCTCTCATTGATAGCTTCATCAACTGGAAGTTTTGTTAACAGAGTATTAAACCACAGGTCACTTCTTTTGCAGCTATCTTTATGATATTTATTGTGAGGGTGTTGCTGGCACACATGACTTTTATTTCTCCCTTTAAGGCATCTGTTAATCAAGACAGAGACAGAGTGAGGGGGTCCTAGGGTAAGTTGTATCTGGTCTCCAAGGACTGAGGATAGTGTCAGACAAGGGATGGGCATATTAATATGTTGGAAAATTTGAACCTGAAAGGTTAGGCCAGAGGGAGGTTGATTACATTTCAAGAATTATGAGAGACCTATACTGGTATTATATTGTATTGATTGAGGAATTTGATGACAGATCCAACAATTGGTTAAATTGCCTTGAGTGGCTATTCACTGTGACAACTTTACTAAAGAATTTTCTTTTCATCCTAAACACTGGGACAAAAGCATGGTTAGAAGTAAAAAAAAAACTTTCAATTTTTACAGAGGTACAGACATTTGATAAGGTAGTACAATTTGAACTAGTGAGATGGCTATTAAAGGCCTGGTCTGGAGTCTTGGGTTAGCTCTCTGCTGATGTTGTTTTCCTCTTTTTATCTTAGCTTGGTGATGTTTGTCTTAGAAAATCAAAATGGGGTGTCAGAAACGGGAGTTGAAGTCCATTCAGGTGGAGGAAGCTTTTCTAATGAGAGATGTGAATCCATGAATTTACGTCTTTCAGTTTGCGTGTACATGGATTAAATAATAATACCTGATAAGGTCCTTTCCATTGTGGCTGAAGATGATCTCTTATTTGATATTTTTTTCAATAAACAGAATCTCTAGGTTGTAATACATGATCCTTGAAATTTTTGTCTCCTTGGAACTTGCTGTAGAAGTAGTTAGCTACCAATTTTTTATTTCTTTTAAGTGCCTCAATAAGATCCTGACAATAATGTCATATATTTCCCTTGAACCACGGTGGATGAAAGTTTCCAAAAATATTGTTTTCCCAACAAAACCATTTTCTCAGGTGTCCAATCAGTTAAATAATGTACATGCTGGAGTAACAGCAATTGTGATACAATAGACACTGTAGTTTTGCTTTGTTTTATTTTTAAAATTCAGGTCCAAACTATTTTGTGTTGTGGGGTCAAAATTCCCCCTTTTTGCTGTCATATATGTTTGTTTTCCTTAGTGGTAATTTCCTGAGCCTGTAGAAGGAAATATTTTCCTGGATTAGCAGGGTTAATGGAGAGCAGGGAACATTCTCAAGGCTGGACAGGATGAGTAAAGTTGCAGTTTCAACTGCAGCGTCAGCAAGCTGCTTTCCTTTATCTGCCATAGTGTCAGATTTGAAATGTCCTGGTGTTTAAATAATTGCTAACTGTTTTGGCAGTTGTGTACCAATTAATCACTCTGCAACCAGTTTTCCATTGTTTTTCATAGATAGTCCTAAAGAGGTTAAAAACCTCATTGCTTCTATAACATTCCAAATTCTCGTGCCACTCCAAAGGCATGATGACTCTTAATATAAATATTTGCTATAGGATATTATCTAATTGATAAGCTTGGGTTAAAACAATTAATTTGGCTTCTCCTGACTTTGTTTCTGGTAAATGAAAGCTTTCAGTTATGTCCACTGTGGGCATTACTGCATATCCAGCTCAGTAATGTCCTTGCTCATCTTTTAAGTAGGACCCATCTGTAAACTAAATTAGATCAGCCTTATCAATAGGAGCTTTTTGTAAATCATTCTTGGAAGGAAGAAAATAATCTGTTAATAAAATTCAATCATGGTTTCTTTATTCCTATAATGCAGGAAGAAGTTGTAGGGTTAAGGTTATTACAGCAAACAACGGTAGTATTTGTGCTGAAAGAAACAATACTTCATAAGAAGTTAGTTAGCTCACAGAATAGTGCTAAATGTGGTGAGAGTTCAGAAGAGACTCAACTGATTCTGGGACACAAGTAGTTAAAGGAGACACCATTACTATTTCTTCAGTATCCTTACATAAGAGAGCCATTTCTGAAATAGCCCTCATAGAAGGTAAAAGTCATTTTGTTACTGAGTCTAATTTTGTTTTGAAGCATAAGAGCAAATCATCTTCCAGCATTTTTGTAAAAGCATCAGAGTAAGACAATAACTCTCTATAAATAACAAAGGACTTAAAGGGAAATACCTGATTACAATGCAGTTGTCAAGGGAATTTGACAATTTCTGTAACATACAGTATTTTAATATAATAACTAGAATTATGACTGACAACATACCAGGACATTTTAAATTTTAAGAACTTCATATAATTTCTAGAACATGTATATTAATATTTACCCATACAATGTAACTTGAAAAGATTTATCATTACTCATTTGACAATGTTTTCCAGGTAATTTAACATACCAAATGAGCCTAGTTAATTTAATATTTCTCTTTGAGATGTTTAGGGGTTCTCTGAGGCATCCCACAGTTAGCTAGAGGTCAAAGGAACTTCATTCAGAATTTGATTTTAGGAATTTTGTCAAAAATATCAAAAGGTTTAAAATGTTTGGCTAAGTAGGATCATAGGTCACTGTGAAACAATATTTATTTAACCACAGTGACAATAAAATATTTCAAAGGCAAATACAGAAAGTTTTAACAAATTACTAAAAAGATAAACTTTGCAATCTGTCATCAAAAGGAGATCAATATTTCAAGAAAACTTTGTCCTCTTAACAAAGAAAAAAATAACAAATTCTAGTTTTGCACCATTTTACCTTTAATATTAAAATTCATTCATTTAATGACATTCTACCTATTCTTATTCAGTCCTGACCATGCATAAAACTCTTTTCTCTGGGTTCCCTCTTTTTTTTTTTTTCTTGAAATATGTTTCATTTCATAGTACATCTCTCAATGAAGCACAAAATATATTTATTAATAGTGTCAAACATATTCAGTCTTTCTAAATACAGTCAAATATGATCAAAAATAGGTAAATATAGACTTCTTTAGCAATTAAAGTTCCAGTATTTTATCTTATTAAAAATGATCTAGACATTTAATGAATTTCCATCATTTAAATTAATTTAGCAGAACTCTAAAATTTCAAGTTACCAAAAATCTAGAGAAACTATTTTTAGACAGGGATACCATAAAACATAATTATTCTTAAATAGTTCACCCAAAAATTTTTATCCCATTTATCTCTACTTCATTGCTTATGAAATGTTGTCATACCAATTTAATTTTCCTGCTGACAAATTTTGTAACAGAGAACACATGAGCTTATAGACTTTTAGTAAACCTAGGTACAATAAAAGCATTATACTTCATGTTGATGACTCTAAAGACATGTCTATGTTAATCAAATTAAACTTGTTTTCATTCATTAAAGATTAATCCTAGAACATGTGATCCTTCAAAAATTGGGAGTAGTTTAAGTTACTTCTATAAATATTTGATTTTTAAGCCTTTACTTTTAAGTCAATTAAATAGAGCTCTTGTACAAATTATTTTGATAACACCATCAAGATGTAGAGACATATTTATATATACACACAGACATACATACATTCAGATAGACACAGACAGAGATTACATAGTTTTCCTGCTTGAAGATAAAAAGGGCTCTTTTTCCAATATTTTTTCTCAGTTTTAGGTTTTACTAACTGAAACAAAGCTGTAGCCTCAGGAAATGTGGACTGTGTTTACATTTCAAGCACATGATAAGAGTTATAACTTCAAGCTTTCTCCTAAGAATACTTTTATTCTCTCAGGGTCAGAATTTTGAAATGATTTTTTTATCAAGCTGGCTTTCTCTAACTGCGTATACAAAAAAACAGTTTTGAAATATCAAAAAAGCCCCCATCTTGGCCATTTAAGAAGATATACAGGTGGCCAGCAGACACATGAAAAGATGTTCAACACTGCTAATTATTAGAGAAATGCAAATCAAAACTACAATGAGATATCACCTCATACCAGTCAGAATGGTTATCATCAAAATGTCTACAAATAATAAATGCTGAAGAGGTTGTGGAGAAAAGGGAACCATCCTACACTGTTGGTGAGAATGTAATTTGGTGCAGCCACTATGGAGAACAGTTTGGAGGTTCCTTAAAAAACTAAAAATAAAGTTACCATAATATCCAGCAATTCCACTCCTGGACATGTATCTGGAAAAAGATGAAAACTCTAATTTGAAAAGATACATGCACCCCAAAGTTTATATAGCAACACTATTTTTATAAAATGTAAGTATATCCCCAACTATCTTAGTACAAGTAGCAGATATATGAGTGAAACACCATGTTGGTCATTCCAGTCTCAGCAGATAAGAAGTACAGAAGAACTGAGGTCCAGTCTTATGACCCCCATTGAGCTGTCTCAGCCACCACCAGCTGGTTGAATCTCCTCAGCTCATCATGGAGCAAAGATGGGACTTCTCCTTTTCTTAAAAAAAAAAATATTGGAGTATAGTGGCTTTACAATATTGTGTTATTTTCTGCTGTACAGCAATGTGAACCAGCTATACGTATACATGTATGCCTTCTTTTTTGGATTTCCTTCCCGTTTAGGTCATCACACAACATTGAGTAGAGTTCCCTGAGCTATACAGTAGGTTCTCATTAGTTACCTATTTTGTACATAGTATCAATAGTGTATATATGTCAATCCCAGTCTCCCAATTCATCCCACCCCTCTTTCCCTCTTGGGATCCATACGTTTGTTCTCTATGTCTGTGTCTCTATTTCTCCTTTGTAAATAAGTTCGTCTATATCAATTTTTTCAGATTCCACATATATGCATTAATATACGATATTATCAGGGAGCCTGATTCATCCAGCTTCGTTTTTTTTCTCAATATTGCTTTTGCTATGCGAGTTCTTTTGTGTTTCCATAAAAATTGTGAAATTTTTTGTTCTAGTTCTGTGAAAAATGCCATTGGTAATTTGATAGGGATTGCATTGGATCTGTATATCGTTTTGGGTAGTATAGTCATTTCCACAACATTGATTCTTCCAATCCAGGAACATGGTATATCTATCTGTTTTTATTGTTTTTTATTTCTTTCATCAGTATCTTATAGTTTTCTGCATACAGGTTTTTGTCTCCTTAGGTATATTTATTCCTAGATATTTCCTTCTTTTTGGTTCAATGCTAAGTGGGATTGTATCCTTAATTTCTCTTTCTGATCTTTTGTGGTTAGTGCATAGGAATGCAAGAGACTTCTGTGTATTAATTTTGTATCCTACAACTTTACCAAATTCATTGATTAATTTTAATAGTTTTCTAGTGGAATCTTTAGGATTTTCTATGTATAGTAACATGTCATCTGCAAACAGTGTTGGCTTTACTTCTTCTTCGTCAGTTTGGATTCCTTTTATTTATTTTTCTTCTCTGATTGCTGTTAGGACTCTGATTGGTTAGGACTTCCAATACTGTGTTGAATAATAGTGGTGAGAGCGGGCACCCTTATCTTGTTCCTGATTTTAAAGGAAATGCTTTCAGTTTTTCACCATTGAGAATAATATTTGCTGTGGGTTTGTAATATATGACCTGTATTATGCTCAGGTATGTTCCATCTATGCCCAATTTCTGGAGAGTTTTATCTGTTGAATTTTGTCAAAAGCTTTTTCTGCATCATTGAGATGATCATATGGTTTTTATTCTTCAATTTGTTAACATGGCGTATCACATTGATTGATTTGCATATATTGAAGAATCCTTGCATTCTTGGGATAATACCTCTTGATCATGGTGTATGATCTTTTTAACGTGTTGTTGGATTTGGTTTGCTAGTATTTTGTTGAGGATTTTTGCATCTATGTTCATCAGTGTTATTGGCCCGTAATTTTCTTTTTCTGTGATATCTTTGTCTGGTTTTGGTATCAACGTGATGGTGGCCTTGTAGAATGAGTTTGGGAGTGTTCTTCCTTCTGCAAATTTTTGGAAGAGTTTGAGAAGGATGGGTGTTAGCTCTTCTCTAAATGTTTGGTAGAATTTGCCTGTGAATCATCTGGTCATGGACTTTTGTTAGAAGATTTTTAATCACAGTTTCAATTTCATTACTTGTGTTTGGTCTATTCATAGTTTCTATTTCTTCCTGGTTCAGTCTTGGAAGGTTGTACTTTTCTTAGAATTTGTCCATTTCTTCCAAGTGGTCCATTTCATTGGCATATAGTTGCTTGTAGTAGTCTCTTTGTATTTCTGCGGTGTCCATTGTAACTTCTCCTTTTTCATTTCTAATTTTATGGATTTGAGTCCTCTCCCTCTTTTTCTTGATGAGTCTGGCTAAAGGTTTATCAATTTTGTTTATCTTCTCAAAGAACCACCTTTTAGTTCCACTGATCTTTGCTATTGTTTTTTAGTTTCTATTTCATTTATTTCCACTCTGATTTTTATGATTTTTTTCCTTCTACTAAATTTGGGTTTTGTTTGTTTTTCTTTCTCTTGTTGTTTTAGGTGTAAGGTTAGCTTGTTTATTTGAGATTTTTCTTGTTCCTTGGGGTGGGATTCTATTGCTATATATCCATCTTAGAACTGCTTTTGCTGCATCCCATAGGTTTGGGGTCATCATGTTTTCATTGTCATTTGTTTGTAGGTATTTTTTTTTTAATTTCCACTTTGATTTCTTCAGTGATCTCTTGGTTATTTAGTAGCATAGTGTTTAGCCTCCATGTGTTTGTGTTTCTTAGGGTTTTTCCCTGTAATTGATTTCTAATCTCATAGTGTTGTGGTCAGAAAAGATGCTTGATATGATTTCAATTTTCTTAAATTTACCGATGTTTGATTTGTGACCCAAGATGTGATCTATCCTAGAGAATGTTCCGTGTGCACTTGAGAAGAAAGTGTATTCTACTGCTTTTGGATGGAATGTCCTATATATATCCATTAATTGTATCTGGCCTAATGTGTCATTTAAGGCTTGTGTTTCCTTATTAATTTTCTATCAGGATGATCTATCCATTGGTGTAAATGGAGTGTTAAAATCCCCCAGTATTATTGTGTTGCTGTTGATTTTCCCTTTTATGGCTCTTAGCATTTGCCTTATGTATTGAGGTGCTCCTATGTTGGGTGCATAAATATTTACAATTGTTATATCTTCTTCTTGGATTGATCCCTTGATCATTATGTAGTGCCCATCCTTGTCTCTTGTGATAGTCTTTATTTTAAAGTCTATTTTGTCTTATATATGTATTGCTACTCCAGCTTTCTTTTGATATCCATTTGCATGCAAAATCTTTTTCCATTCCCTCAGTTTCATTCTGTATGTTTTCCTAGGTCTGAAGTGGGTCTCTTGTAGATAGCATATATGTGGGTCTTGTTTTTGTATCCATTCAGCCAGTCTGTGTCTTTTTGTTGGAGCATTTATTCCATTTACATTTAAGGTAATTATTGATATGTATGTTCCTATTACCGTTTTCTTAATTGTTTTGGGTTTGTTTTTTTAGGTCTTTTTCTTCTCTCATGTTTCCTGCCTAGAGAAGTTCTTTTAGCATTTGTTGCAAAGCTGGTCTTGTGGTGCTGAATTCTCTTAGTTTTTGCTTGTCTGTAAAGCTTTTTATTTCTCTGTCAAAGCTGAATGAGAACCTTGGTGGTTAGAGTAATATTGGTTGTAGATTTTTCCCTTTCCTCACTTTAAATATATACTGCCACTCCCTTCTGGTCTGCAAAGTTTCTTCTGAAAGATCAGATGATAACTTATGGAGATTTCCTTGTATTTGTTGCTTTTCCCTTTCTGCTTTTAATAATTTTCTTTGTATTTAACTTTTGTTATTTTGATTAATATGTGTCTTGACGTGTTTCTCCTTTTATTTATCATGTATGGGGCTCTTTACACTTCCTGGACTTGATTAAATATTTCCTTTCTGATGTTAGGGAAAGTTCGACTATAATCACTTCAAATATTTTCTCACACCCTTTCTCTTCTTCCTCTTCTGGGACCCCTATAATTCGAATTTGTTACATTTAATTTTGTCCCAGAGGTCTCTGAGACTGTCCTCAATTCTTTTCATTTTTTTTCATTATTCTGCTCTACAGCAGCTATTTCCAGCATTCTGTCTTCCATCTCACTTGTCTGTTCTTCTGCCTCAGTTATTTTGCTATTGACTCCTTCTAGTGTATTTTTAATTTCAGTTATGTTGTTGTTCATCACTGTTTATTTGTCCTTTAGTTCTTCTAGCTCCTTGTTAAAAGTTTCTTGTATTTTCTCCATTCTATTTTCGAGATTTGGGATCATCTTTACTATCATTGCTCTTAATTCTTTTTCAGGTAGATGGCCTACATCCTCTTCATTTATTCAGTCTTGTGCATTTGTATCTTGCTCCTTTGTCTTCAGTGTATTCTCTATCTTCTCATTTTGTCTAACTTACTGTGTTTGAGGTTCCCTTTCCTCAGGCTGCAGGGTTGCATTTCCTTTCTGCTTCTTGTGTCTGTCCCCAGTGGATAAGGTTTGTCCAGTGGCTTGTGTGGGCTTCCTGGTGTGAGGGACTGGTGCCTGTGTCCTGATTGGTGGAGCTTGATCTTGTCCCTCTGATGGACAGTGCTTGCACAAGTGGTATGTTTTTAGGTGTCTGTGGGCTTAGTATGACTTTAGGCAGCCTACCTGCTGAAGGGTGGGTTTGTGTTCCTGTCTTACTTGTTGTTTGGCATGGGATGTTCAGCATTTGAGCCTGCAGACAGTTGGGTGTGTCTGGGTCTTAGAGTTGAGATGGAGACCTCTGGGAGAGCTCTCCTCATATAATATTACCTGCTGCTGGGAATTCTCTGGCATGCCAGCATCCTGGAGTCGGTGCTCCCACACCAGAGGCTCAGGCCCGACCCCTGGCCTGGGAACAAGGACCCTGAAAGCCACACGGCCCAGCAAAAATCAGGGAAAAAAGTGCAGGAAGAAAACAAATAAAAACAAACAGACAAAAAAACCCAAGACCAATATCAAAGACAAAAATAAGCAAACAGCAACAACAACAATTAAAAACAAACAACCAAACAGACAGACAAAACCCCAAACAAATTGTAAAAGAAAAAACAAACAAAAACAAACCAAAAAACCCCACACATACAAAAACAAAAGACAAAAACAAAGGTACAGAAAACAAGAGAACAACCAGACAAACAAAAGAACCCTAAAACGAAATCAAACAATTAAATACACAATTAACACACACAAAAATGAAAAACAAAACAAAAGCAGACTGAAAATTGAAGGAAAATGCAAAGCAAACAAAACAATCACAGAAAAATGATTTTAAAAAGATAAAAAAGATGAGAACAAATGGAACGAAGGAAAAAAGATTAAAAGAAAACAAAGGAAAGAAAAAAACAAGAAAAAGCACAGAACAACAAAAAAGTAATGTAGAAATAGAAATTTAAAAATTATTAATATATTAAAAATTTTAAAAAACAAATAATAAAAACAACAGAGCCAAAAAAACATAAAAAATATAGTAATAATTATATTTTCCTGGGGTCTCAGCTGTCAGTGTCCTTGCCCTCATTGTGAATCACAGCCAACCTCTGCCTCCCCAGGAGGCCCTCCAAAACCTCTAGGTAGGTCTCTGGTCCCCCTTAGGGCACTGTGGGGGCAGCTCAGACTCTGCCCTGGCCCAACTCCCATGTGTACTAGTCTTCTAAGTCCACAGCTGCTAGAGCTAAACCAGTTTCATTTGTGGGAACACTCATTGTCCATTCAGATATTCCATAGATGCAGGGTTTACCAAGCTGATTGTGGGGATTTAATCTGCAGCTTATGCAGCTGCACAGAAAGATTTTTGTTTATCTTCCTTAGTTGCCCCATCCCTGAGGCTCAGCTGTGGTTTTAGCCCCACCTATGCATGTGGGCCACCCACAGGAGTCTGCTCCCAAGGCTACCCTGGAGCACTCAGGTCTGCCCCAGTGAGGACAGGTCGCAGAGGTGGCACAACTTCTTGGGTCTCGGGGGCCCTGGCAGTGACAGTTGCATGGGGAAAGCCAGTGGCCACAGGAACGAGAGATCTTGTCCTAGCTCCTGACAGCTGGTTTGAGAAGGTCAGCCCTGGAGGGGGCTTTTCTTAGCACCTGGAGGCAGGCACAAGAAGGTTAGCCCTGGTGAGGGCTTTTCCTAGTGGCTGGCAGGACAGGGGGTTGGTGTGTGGATAGAGAGGCTGCAATGACAGCTCCACCCCCTGCACATCACTCAACAATGGCATCTTGGTTCTATGGCAGTCCAGGTTTCCTCCACAAGCATTCCTGGTTATGGATTTCCTCCCTCCTGTCCCCTCAGGCTGTCTCCTTGCAGCCAACAGCAGTCCTTTCCCCAGGTTTGCTCTCCAATCCCCACATTCCAGCTCTCAGCCCCTGTGTGCACTGGCAGACACACTTCCCAGTCTGGGGCATGCAGGGCTGTGGCACAGACCATCTGTGTAGGTCTCACTCTGTCCTGTCTGCCACAGACCAGCCATTTCACCTTCCTCCAAAAGCCTCAGATGTTCCCCTTCTGTCCCAACTGATTTCCCTGTCAGTGCGGAGCCTTCCCCGTGTGTGGGAACCTCTCCTCTGCTTCAGCTCCCCCTCATGGGAGCAGATCCCATCCTGCTTCCTCTCCTCTTCTTTTTCCCTTCTTTCTTTAGTCCTACTCTATTATGTGGGAATCTTTCTAGTCCTTTCTGGTGTCCAAGGTCTTTTGTAGTGTTCTGTGACAATTGTTCCATCTGTAGATGTATTCTTGATGCATTTGTGGAGAGAGATGAACTCCATGTCCTCCTACTCCTCTGCTGTCTTGGTTCTTCAGGGACATCTCCCTTATGAACTGCCGAAATTGCTGACCTACAAATAGTAAAATAGCTCTTGTTTTACTTCACTAAGTTTTGTAAGTGGTTTATTTTGCAGCAATAGATAAATGAAATAAACACACACAGATAATGATTTCCCAAGGCATGTCCATGATTAGCATTCAGAATACCCTTTGTTCTTCTATTTCTCCCAACACTCACCTCCCCCCCCATAGTATGGCATCAGCAGACTTTCAAATGTCTATGATTTAATCCATAATCATCTTTTGGTATAAGTTATCTTTCCCTCACCTATCCAAAAGGACAGAAAAAGCTCTCCTACAAATGTCAAAAGGGGATCAGAATGAATCCCCAACTGAAAAATCCTTCAACTGTAACAGTGTGATCATTGAAATGGTGGCAGCAGCATGTTTGAAACCTCTACTAGCAGAGATCTAAACTGGGGTGAAAAAGTAATCCAAATGTCCCAAAGCCATAACTAAAGTAAATTGTCAGAGCATAACAAGTGGTTTGAGACCTAGCTATTTTCTGGAATTTTCTCTGTGCTTAGCATAGAACAAAAACTAGCAATCCATTTTCTTTGACCTGTTTTCCCAGTAAGTGGGAATTTCTCTCTAGCCAATCAAGGCTGTAGCTAAATATCAAAATGTCACAAGGAGGAAGATGCTCCTTTAAAGTATAGTAAAAGCTGAAATTGCATATTGGAAATGGAAGGCTAATTGTTACATACTTTCTGAGCGATGGTTTAAAATTGGCACTGCTCTATGTTGTAGAAAAACATATGAAACAAAAAAAAAGGAATAGGGCAATTAAATTGGGACTTTTAAATTGTGACATTTAATAATTTAAATAATTCCTCTTTCTGTACTTTTAAGGGATTTCTTTGTTGGTGTTCATTAGGTAGAGAACTTTTTATTAATAAATATATGTTCTAAAAGGACAGCTTGCAGCTACCTTAGAATCTAAAGCTTGGGATGTCATCACAGAGTGCTAATGATATGACAACATGCACATAAACTACATGAACTTAAAAAATGCTAAATAATGGGTGGGCTGCAATTTTGGTGTTTGATTTTTCTTTGGCCAGTGTTTCTGGGATTATTCCAAGCTTGTCTAGGAATTATTCACTGCAGTCTTGGGTGATATCTAAATGTAATGTGAGTTTGGGCCTGGAGTGGAGATATGCTGACTCAGCACACTGCCTCAGATCTGGATTTCAGCTGCACCTGAGATCTCTGAAGGACAAGAATTTCCACGCTAGTTTTTAACTAAATTTTCTACTTTGATCCTTAATAATCTGGGTGATAGCAGATGCATTTAAAAATGCATAGGTTTATACAAATTGTCCAATTTATTCTGTTTGGTACAGCACATTAAATATCTACTCTTGGTTTTGTTTTGTTAATCCTTTATTTGGTTACAATTACAGTTTACGGTCTATAGGTAACTATCACAAAATGTGTAGTGGTTTAAAGCAACAATTTCATTTTGGTTACAATTCTGTACTTCAGGAATTCAGGAATGACTCAGCTGGGCAGTTCATCTCTGATCTATGTGGCATTAATTGGGTGACTGGGGCTGAGGGACCTACTTCTGATCTGGCTTTTTCACTCACTGGGGCTCTGAAGCTGCTTGGTCACTCTGTCTCCATATGATGTCTCATCCTTCTAGGGATTCTTCATTTGGGTCTGGCTGCTGGCAGCCTGATGGACTCAGGATAGTGACGTTTCCTACGAGACATCTGGCTTCCAGGATTCCTGGGCAGAATTGCAAAAATTCTTAAGACCGAGCCTCAGAAATGTCAGAGTAGCATTTCTGACAAATTCTATTGGCTAAACAAGGGGAAGGGAATTTTACCCTACTTCTGAAGTAGAGGGATAGTAAAGAATTTGCAGCCACCTTTAATTTACCAAAATTATATCTTATAATATCTACCATTTTATCTTTCAAAGTATTTACAGAGTGCTAAACTGAGATAAAAGTATTTTTCCTAAAGCCCTCTAAGAAACTGGAGTCATAGTAGAAATATATCTATAGACACTTAATATCCACAAGAAGTTCCTCTGTTATTCATCTGACTTATACTGTTGGTTAATTCCAAAGAGGAGCCATTTTATGGAATCCTCAGAGTGGTCTCTAGCTATTTTCCTTTCCAGCTCATTCTGCTTCCTGAAAACCTCTACAGAATAAACTGATCTATATGTTTCTGAGATATGGATTTTAACTTTTAGAAAATTCCTTTCTGCAAAGGATCCATGAAAAAAAAAAATCCCAATACATGGGGTGGGTTGGAATGCTATATGCAGGAATAGGTTAGCTCCATTAAATGTAGTTTGTTTTAAAAAAGAGTTAAATGAGAAATGTTGAAAGATTTTCTAAGATTTCCAAAGAAGAAATAGGGTCAGTAATAGAACATCCTATGACAGAGGAGGAAAAAAATGTCACCAGTGAAGAAAACAAAATGTAAAATGCAAATGCAAGTTTCTAACAGGAGGGGCTTTGTTTGTACAACACTCAGCCCATCTGAAAGAAGAATGAGAGAAGGATTTTGGCAATTCACCAAAGATAATATTTTCCTCCAGGCTATTTTGGGGGTTCTTGTGTCCTTGGAAATTTTATTGTCTTCTCTGGGAAAAAGCTGAGATTTCTCTTATCTGGGGAGACTGCTATTTTGTGGTATTATATTTTCTGGATGCTGCATGAACATTAGCACCACTAAATCAATACTGAGACACTTTGTAAGGTTTATTAAAAATTAATTCATAATCACCCGACAGTCCCCCTGTTCAGGATATACCCTGGGATTCATTTGCACATTAATTCTCATTTGTAAACCACATTAGTCTTTCCTGCAAGCAAGAATAGACTGCAGAATATAATCGTTTATAATTTAATGGACTTTAATACAAAGAGAAATTTTCTAAAGTGTTATAGCAACTCAGAGCACACATTCCAATAGAGGAGGAAGAAATAATAGGAAGTTAAGATAATGCTGACTCTAAATCTATCCCCAAAACCACAGAAGAGTAGAAAGGTGATAGGTAGTATACTCACCTACAGTGGAACTAAGCCCCACTCCACAGCACCCCTCCAAAAAAAAAAAAAAAAATTCTGTGCCTGTACGTATTTCTGCTAAGCTTCTGTTCAGATATATGTGATAGAATATGCATACCAAATTTACATATGGATATTCCACCCACAGAGAGTATATGAGAAAATTAATGACCACACCAGGTACTCATCTAAACGCATAATAAATAGCAACATATGGTGGAGCACGTATCCGCTCCAACTCTGAATCACAGCAACCATGAGGGATTTACTACAATGACTTGGCCACATGAATGTTGGAGAACGGCTTTTGGTATCATATTTGAAGGATCCATGAACATAACAACATAACAAATGAAAATATTGTGATCAAATATTAGAAATTCTACATATGCCATTGAATACAGAGCCTTGGAAGATTCGAACAAACAAAAGTGGACTTTAATTTGAAGCCTCAGAGCTCTTCTTTCAAAATGGACTTTTCAGCTGTGTAGGGTCTCTGTTAGAATGACTTTTCATTTGAGCTCAGTGCATTTAGATATGAAAAGAAATAAATTACCTAGTGATTCCATTCCAAATATGAGCACACATGATGTATTCTGTATATTACAAAATTGCTAATTCTGTGCTCACAAATGGAAATTGTATTTGAGAGACGTATTTGATGCCTCTGGCTTAAGATGATGATGTAGACCCCTGAGTTTACTGTTCCCAAAAATCAGAGAAAAATGGCAAATAATCTGTATTATCCTTGGAAACTAAAGGAAAGCCTATACATTCTCAAAAAACCTTTAAAATGTCTATAAAAATAAACAGGGACTAAAGTGATAAAAGGTATAGTCAAACCACAATTCACTTCAAGAGAAGACATATGCTTGGAAATCAAGCTCAAGTGACTTCCTAAAAGGGATTGAAAGGGAGAAAATATTTGGTGGCCTTTGCTTACAGTCAAACTCAATTACATCTAAATGCAGGATTAGTTCTGGAACAGAATCTAATTAGATGCTAGATTAGATTCTGGAACAGAAAAAGGACATAAGTGAGAAAACTGATGAAATCCAAATAAAATCTGTAGTTTAGTTAATAGTATTATACTAGTGTCAATTTCTTGGCTGTGACAAATGTACCTTGATTATATAAAATATTAACATTAAGGGAAGTTAAGTGAAGAGTATACAGGAACTCACTACTATTTTTACAACTTTTGTAAATTTAAAGATATTCCAAAATTAGAAGTATTTTTTTTAGAAACCTAAGTCATATGAGCACAAATAAGTTAGTTACAGGTACTCAAAACAACATAAGGTCAGGATCCATTCTTAATACCTATTCCTGGTTGCAACTTACCCAGAAAGCAGAGGTAGGTAACAGAGAAGCACCACTGGTGCTCACTCCTAAAAAGCACTGACTACCATTCCAGTGAGAGAATTTTGAGCCCTGCGTCAGCTAACTTACTTCAGACAGCCATACAATCACCAAAATGTAACCATTCAATACAGAAGTGATGCTCTCTGTCACCACAACTACCATCTGCAATTCAGTCACCCTCTCTCCTCTTCCAAATCAGATCATCTGGTCTAAGGATCAGTGAGCTACATCTAAGCAATTACCCATCTCCCTTCATCTGTACCTGCAATACTCAAAGTGCAACCCAAACAACTGTTGATAAAAGTGAACTAAAAGCCAAAAAAAAAAAAAAAGAAAATTACTGGATATATGATAAGATTCAATACCAAGAGGAATAAATTTTATGAACTAGAATACTTTCCTTATAACCAGAGCTGCTACAAGAAACAGGAGAAAATTTTGGAAATTTTTTGATTAATATTTTCATACACATTCTAAGGAAATTTATATCTATGGAACAAGAACAAGCAGTCATGGAGCCAGGAAAGTTGGATATTGATTAAGATGTTTTGGAAATGAATAACATAAATGCAGAATTTAATATTTCTATTAGTGAATAGAAGATTAAATATTATAGGAATTGACTTAGCAAATTAGAAGATAAGTGTAAAAGATTCTCTGAGAATTTGGAAAAAAAACTGCTATTATGATATTTTAGATAATGAAAACAATGGGAGAAATTATAAAAAATTCAGAAGAGAATAAAGTTATATATATAGATATATAACTATACATATACACACATATGTGTCTACATAGACACGTGTGTGTGTATACACACACATATTCTTGTTTCTCTACCTCTTCAATGATAGTATTTTTTGTTAATTTGATGGGTAAATAAAATGCTATCTGACTGCTGGTGACCTGTTTTCTTTTGCTTACACATTCATAAGATTTTTCAATATATCCTTGAAATGCAATTTTTATCACAATATGTCTTTCTTATTGTTTTTACTCTATTAAAAGTAGAGCTAGAAATAGAGACAGAGATATAGACACTGGATATATAACTATCCAGTGCGTGTGTGCGTAAGTATGAATATATTGTTATGTAATTATCACTTTTCTTCTACTGATTTCACATACATTAACATACGTATGCATGTATATATGTGTATACATTAGGATTTCCCAAAAAAGAGAATAAGATAAATAACAAAGATATACTTTGTAAAACTTTAAGTATCAAAGATAAATTTTAAAACCTTATGAATACATAGGTAAACAGCAATTAGATATGATTTTTCACCAGGTAATTCAATTCTAGAAATTTATCATAAAAAAATAAGAGTATTTGCTGCACATTATTAAAAGTGACAAAAAAATAGAAACATCCAAAAATAGACCATTTCTTATATATTACGGGTCTTTCGTTTGATAGAATATTATGTAACCATTAAAAATGATATAGTAGACACTACATAAAAAAGAGTTTACAATATATTTTATAAACAGATTGCAAAACAGCATAAATAGAATGATTATTTTTACTTTATGGTATCTGTGCATATGTATTATATATATATACATAGAATAAAATATTTAAAATATAGAACATTTTAACCATACTTATCTCTGAGAAGTATGGCTATATGTGTCTGCATTTCTTTTTTCTTTCATCTGATTTTCTAATTTCATTGTGATAAATATATGCATTTGTCAATTAAAAACATACATGTGCATTTTCCATGAGAAAATAATATTTCAAAATATATCATCTACAGAAGGACAGAATCTCTAGAATTCTGCTCTGTTTGGTTATTATAGTTAGATCCTTCTTCCCTTAGCCTAAAAATAAGGGAGAAAGTTTGGACATTTGTGTGTCCTTTTCAAAGTGCAACTTTTTAATTTTCTTTTTGACATAGGTGTATTATGTTGCTAACAGTAAGCAAATATTTTTCGTCTTACCATTTCATCTTTTCTTTCCACTTTGGGATTCATATGAACACTTAAGAGTTACTGGGTGTTCCTTTTTTTTTTTTTTTCTCCAAACTGGACTATTTAGATCATATCTCAAGGAAGTCTTATATAATTCAAAACCCATATGTGAATAAAATATCAATACGGTTTCTCTATAAGCTCTCAGCAAACCAGTGTCAAGCATGTTTCCACTGTTGGATGGAGAGTGAATGATTTTTAGACATTGTGTGTTTTTATTCTGTAACAAAGACTATGAAAGGAAATTGTTTTCTCCTTCTCCTCTTTTCACTTCCCCCAACATTTTTCTTTTGTCCTCCTCCAGTGTCCTTGAAGGCTGTATTGAATCTGACAAAGGATAAAGTAGCAGGGGGTGGGAAAAACTAAAACTACCAAGGGGCTCCAACTGCCTGTCTGAAAATCTGTTTATATAGCACCTGGGTCACTCTCATCTGATAGGCTTTTCTCTATGTGTTATTGTGTTTATATCTAGAAGAAAAGGCCAGCATCCCTTGATGCTGAGCGCTGCTCTATAGATAAATTCTACCACCTTCATTTTCCACTTGCTACCTCATTTTCTTTGAAAGAGTTTGCCTATCGAGCTTCACCTGTGATCACCAAGAACACACAATCTCCCTTTTGTTCATTGAGTGACCTTTATATTTCACTAGAGGTGAAACGTGTCTTGAAACCTAAACCAATTTTAGCAAAGAAGTCTTTAGAAAAAATATAACTGAGACTGCCACATACAAAAATTAATGATGCTGGTTTCATTGTTATTCATCAAGTGTTTCTCTGTGCATTTTGTTTGGGAATTCAAAGTACAATGCATTGTTCTGAAATGAATGCAACATCACAGACAGGAGCTTCCCTGGGGTATGGTGAACTGGTGACAGCCCAAACGCTGTGGTGTTATTTTTATTTCTTGGAAGGGGAGTGGGTTGGGAAGGAGTCACTCACTCCTGCCAAAATCAAGTGGCTTTAAGAATCAGGCAGCTGGACAGTCACCCAGAGAGGTGAAAATCAAAAGAAGTTTGGCACAGAGACCTGATACAGGAGATGATATGAAGTTTATACATATATCCTATAACTAGTCCAGAAGTCCCAATAATCTTTGTTACCTAGGAATATCAAGCAGAATTGTCCTTTACATATACACTCTGTCTTGAAGGAGTGTATTTTAGAGCAGAACAAGCACCAAAGAGTGAAGATAGGGCCTTCCTGAGCAATTGTGTTTCTCTCTTTCCTTCCCCCTCACCTCCCCTGCCCTTCTCCTACACCCTATATGTTTATGTGTAGGTGAAAACAAACAGAAATTTGAGGAGGATAAATGGTCAAAAGGGGACACTTTCAAAGTGTTTGGGTTTAAAAAAGTGAAAGGACAGACACAAAGTCTAATTTACCCTCATCTCATGCTCCCTTCAGGGAAGATCTTGGACTCCATACTTTCCCTGGACTTGACCAACAGATGGGCAGCCTTCTTCTCAGGAGAATAGTAATGCAACTTGGTTGGTAACTAAATATTAGTAACAAAATATTGAACTCGAGCAATTTAAAACTTGCACTGAGATGTCCATTCAAAGAAAAAAATCAAGGTGGTGCTATAATAACACACAAGTGTATGATAGATGAATATTTTGAATAATGTCCAGAATATGAATTATTAACTTTCTTTTAATTTCTACTCTGTGAATTATACCCCATAAGGAAAGGTACACCTAGACAGTATAAATATATTTTTTGCTTAAATTCTAATATTACATGTGAAAAAAATATAGAAATGTGCCATGCAAAGAGTGTTAAGAAAAGTTTCACTGATAAATCCCAAAATCTCACAGTGAAAGTCATAAGGCCAAGGGCAGTACTTAAGGGTGCCCCATGTTGCATTCAGAGCCCCAGACTGAAATCTGCTATTCTCAATGCATGGTTCCTAAAGGCACCCTGGGCATCAACATCTGGCCAACAGATGAGTGAAGACAATGTACAGGGTTGCAGGGTGAAAGGTGTTGATTATGGACCAGGTATGGGAGTAGTATCCATGCACCTCACCCTACAATGCATTGGCCAGAATCTAGTCACAGTGGCCTTACCCCAGTGAAAACTGAAGTTGTCATGTACTGAACTGGAGAAAATTGCAAGTAGACCAAGTTTAGGGGGTGAGATGTTAGAAGTACAGTTTGGACATGTAAGTATGAGATACCTATCAGATGTCTGTATAAGTCAGTTTGGGCTGCTATTACAAATACATCATAAACTGGGTGGCTTAAACAACAAACATTTTATTTCTCACAGTTCTGGAGGCTGGGAAGTCCAAGATAAGGTGCTGGAAGATCTGATGTCCGGTGAGGGACTGCTTCCTGGTTTGTAGGATCTTGAAATGGGGAGATTATCCTGAATTAAGCATGTATTAGTCAGGGCTCAGCCAAAGAATAGAGGTAATGTTGATATATATATTAAAGACTTATTTCAAGGAATTGGCTGATTTGATAGTGGGAGCTAACAAAGAGGGTCGAAAATCCATAGGACAAAGGATGAGAAGGAAATGTGACCACGAAGGCAGAAATCGGAATGATGAGGCCACAAGTCAAAGAATATCTGGAGCCACCAGAAGCCAGAAGACTCAAATCAGGAAATCTCCCCTATAGCCTTCAGAGAGAATGCAGCCCTACAGACACCTGGATTTCTGTTTTCAGGCCTCCAGAACTGTGAGAGAATAAATTTGAATGCTTTAAACTACCTAGTTTGTGGTAATTTATTACACTAGCCCTAGAAAAGTAAGACAGTATGCTAAACCTTCATCTATTCCAGAATCCTTGTACGACATCTGTCAAAAGGGTACTGAAGCCAAAACATTTGAGAACTGTTGTTTTAAGTACTGTTATATTATTTTGTTTTTGCTTTCCTATCCAACCAGACCCAACTCTCTAGAAAATTTTGATAGATCCCTTTAAATAATTCCTCCATATTTATTTCAAGTTTATTCTTTTTATTAAAGGTTTTTTTTTTTTTTAATTTTTTTGCAGGATCTTAGTTCCCCAACCAGGGATTGAACCCACGCCCCCTGCAGTGGAGGCACAGAGTTTTAACTGCCAGACCTCTGGGGAAGTGCCTATTTTAAGTTTATTCTTAAGAAATTTTAAATTTGCTACTGTAATTAAGATATTTTACATTCATTATACTTCCTAACTAGCTATTGCTGTATAAAAAGTGATTAACTTTTGTATATTTTAAAACATACCATCTTAATAAACTCTCTTAGAAATTTTAATAGCTTTTCAATTTATACTCATGTGTTTTCTGGGTAGACAAACATATCACTTGCAGATAAAATAATTTGCTATCTTCCCAATATTTAGATCATTTATGTCTTTCTGTACCTTATTGTTTTGCTCAAAATGTCCAGAACAATAGAGATTATTATAGTTATCTTTACCTAATTTTAGGTACTTCTTTGAGCATGTCATTGTTGAGGATGATGTTGAGTGATTATTTCAGATATTCTTGTCATATCAATGAAATATTATTTTCCTGGTATTACCAAGATTTTCCATTTAATCAACAATAGTGTTTAAATTTATCCAGTGTCTATTAAGAAGAGCCTGTGTACTTCTTTCTTTTTCATATTCCTTCCTTGCTTCCTGGACTAAACTCAGCTTGTCAGTTTATTATCACTTTATAAATTTTACTTGTTAATATTTTATGTAGGACTTTTATATCTATAGCTGAGATTTATGTGTAGTTTTTCTGTTTTGTATAATCATCTTAAGTTTTTAAGTAAGAGGTTTCCTTAGTACAATGATTTAGAAAGTTTTCCACCTTCTTCTATGCTCTAAAACATTTTTTATTCATTTCCCTCTTTAAGTTTTTTATCTTTATCAAATAATGCATTATGTATTTAAAATTTAGGAAAAAATATTGAAAGGCTTCTAATGTAATAAAGCAGTCTTCTGACCAACGATTTTGCTTAGTCCCATTCTTACTTTCAACTTTCTTAGAATTTTTGGGGGGGGCTATTTATCTCCACATTTCCATATAATTGTTTATACTATTGTTTCTTGATTTATAAAATGTAGACATTATTTATAAACTTCTAGTTATGGGAATTATGCTTTACACAATCCTCCACTTTTCGCTTCTCCTAAACTCCCAACATAATTATGGCAAAATTAGTTTTTTAAATAAATAGTTCATGGTTGTATATTATTTATAGTTGAGACAGAGTGGTCTATGATTATGCATATTTTCTAATACAACTTCTGTTGGTATCAATAATTGCTTTTGTATTGCTTTCTCTGGGCTTTTCACATTTTAAAAAATATACCCATTGATCTGTCAATTATTTTCCCAAATGCTTAAATACAGACCCATGACATTTCGTTGTAGGTCTGATGCACAGATGTCATCTGGGAACTTCCTTCATTACTCCTCTTGATTAATGCCCTATTTCTTATTTTCTGTCTTTCTCTGTCTTGTTTATCCACGTCACTTTACTAAAGAACAATTAAATAGATTCTGAAAATGAGTACATGAGAAATAAAAATTTTAGTACTCTCATATTTTATGACTGGATTGATAGGTTGCCTGGGTATACAATCATGCACTAAAAATAATTTTCACTCAAAGATGAAGGCTTTATTCGACAGACTTCTAGTATCCAGTTATATTTTTTAAAATTCCTGTGTCATCTGATTACCACCTATTTATAGGTTATTCCTTTTTTCTTTTCAGAATAAGCCTAAGATTTTGCTCTTTACCACTGATGTTCTAAAATGTCATGATGATATGGCATGGTGAGTTTTTTCATTCATTACACTGAACACATGGGTCCTTACTATCTAAAGACTTAGATCCTTCACCTCTGGGAATTTTACTCATATTATTTCTTTGATGTTTTCCACTTCTCTGTTTTCTCAGTTGTCCTTTCTTAAACTGTTATTTGGATATTGGACTTTATACATTGATTCACAAATTTTATCTTTTCCACCTTTGTATTGTGTTCTAATTTCTAAAAGAGTCCCTAGGGTTTATCTTTCAACTGTTCAATTAAATTGTTGGGGTTGATCTATTTGACATTTCTAAGAGCTGCTATGTTCTAAAAGTCCTTTTCATATAACATCTTCCATTTGCTGATGAATGAAATGTTTTATCACATAGTATTTTCTGCTATCTACCTGAGCATATTAATGATTTATATTTTGAGAGGCAGCATATCTTTCTTCTACTCCCTGATTTGCTCTTTATTTTCTCCAAGGTCATTTTACCATTTATTTGCTTTTCTGTTTTTTTCTCCGTCTTTAATGTTAAAAGCACTCCTCAACCATCTGGTATTCTTTGGTTGTCTCTGCATCCATAATTGAGTCAATAAAAACTTGATTGGGAGCTCTGTGGTATGAGCATGCTAATTGAGTGGTGGGTCAGTATAATGCAATGAGGCAACATTCCATATTTTTCACTGAGGAATTCTCAGGCCCTTTCTCGGGGATTATTTAGTTTCTCCAAAGGATAATCTTCCACTCTCCTGTATAAGGAGTAAAGCAACTTTGTCTCAGATTGTGTACATTCTGGAGACGAGGGTCAGGGAAGGGCAGGGGAAGAGCTGAGTAGAGGAAGGCAGGAGAACTCACCAATGCACATCTGTTCTGATTTTAGTCTATCCCCTATCTCCATTACCACTGTTCTTGAGGCCATAGTGTCCCTTGAGGCAGTAATCAGGAAGTAATGAGTAGCTACTTGCTGTTATGTGGGCATGAAACTACTATAATCACAGTATGGTCAATCAGCAGGTATTCAGCACTAAACTTTCTACAGGATGCAAGGTCTTCTTGAGTTCTGCTGGGCAAATCACTGAGCATCTCTTCATTTTTCATATTCTGCCAAGTCTTAAGATTTCAGCTTTCCTCTGCTCTGCCAAGACAATTTCTCCTTTGAAGCCATTCCAGCTTCTAAAAACAAGTTGACATTTCTCACCTATTCTACTACTGTCCTTCCTCCCATTCTCTTTATGCTCATAGATTTTCTGTCTTTTTATTATTAATTCTTTTTTTTTTTTTTTTAAATCATTCAGGGCCACTTTGGACAGAGGCTCTGATTCTTTTAAATTTTTTTTTTTTTTAATTTTACTTATTTATTTATGGCTGTGTTGGGTCTTCGTTTCTGTGCGAGGGCTTTCTCTAGTTGTGGCAAGCGGGGGCCACTCTTCATCGCGGTGCGCGGGCCTCTCACTATCGTGGCCTCTCCCATTGCGGAGCACAGGCTCCAGACACGCAGGCTCAGTAGCTGTGGCTCACGGGCCCAGTTGCTCCGCGGCATGTGGGATCCTCCCAGACCAGGGATCAAACCCGTGTCCCCTGCATTAGCAGGCGGACTCTCAACCACTGCGCCACCAGGGAAGCCCATTATTAATTCTTAATATCATTGTGTTGGAATTTGGAGGGGGTACATGTGTTCAACAGCTTAGTTTAATCTGAAATCTCCTGAAATATTTTTAAATATTATGAGAAATAACTTTTCTTTGACAGTTTGCTAGAAATTGCCCATTATATCACTTAGGCCAATAATTTTTATGGGCCTAAACACATTGATTATTTCTTCACTCTATTCCATTTGTGGTTTTTTTTGTTTTTTTGTTTTTTGTTTTTTTTAACATCTTTATTGGAGTATAATTGCTTTACAATGGTGTGTTACTTTCTGCTTTATAACAAAGTGAATCAGTTATACATATACATATGTTCCCATATCTCTTCCCTCTTGCATCTCCCTCCCTCCCACCCTCCCTATCCCACCCCTCTAGGTGGTCACAAAGCACAGAGCTGATCTCCCTGTGCTATGTGGCTGCTTCCCACTAGCTATCTATTTTACATTTGGTAGTGTATATATGTCCATGCCATTCTCTCACCCTGTCACGTCTTACCCCTCCCCCTCCCCATATCTTCAAGTCCCTTCTCTAGTAGATCTGTGTCTTTATTCCCGTCTTGCCACTAGGTTCTTCATGACCTTTTTTTTTCCCCCTTAGATTCCATATATGTGTTAGCATGTGGTATTTGTTTTTCTCTTTCTGACTTACTTCACTCTGTATGACAGACTCTAACTTCATCTACCTCACTACACATACCTCCATTTCGTTTCTTTTTATCGCTGAGTAATATTCCATTGTATATATGTGCCACATCTTCTTTATCCATTATCCGATGAAGGACACTTAAGTTGCTTCCATGTCCTGACTATGGTAAAATAGAGCTGCAATGAACATTGTGGTACATGACTCTTTTTGAATTATGGTTTTCTCAGGGTATATGCCCAGTAGTGGGATTGCTGGGTCGTATGGTAGTTCTATTTGTAGTTTTTTAAGGAACCACCATACTGTTCTCCATAGTGGCTATATCAGTTTACATTCCCACCAACAGTGCAAGAGTGTTCCCTTTTCTCCAAACCCTCTCCAGCATATATTGTTTCTAGATTTTTTGATGATGGCCATTCTGACTGGTGTGAGATGATATCTCATTGTAGTTTTGATTTGCATTTCTCTAATGATTAATGATGTTGAGCATTCTTTCATGTGTCTGTTGGCCATCTGTATATCTTCTTTGGAGAAATGTCTATTTAGGTCTTCTGCCCATTTTTGGATTGGGTTTTTGGTTTTTTTGTTATTGAGCTGCATGAGCTGCTTGTAAATCTTGGAGATTAATCCTTTGTCAGTTGCTTCATTTGCAAATATTTTCTCCCATTCTGATGGTTGTCTTTCGGTCTTGTTTATGGTTTCCTTTGCTGTGCAAAAGCTTTGAAGTTTCATTAGGTCCCATTTGATTATTTGTATTTTTACTTCCATTTCTCTAGGAGTTGGGTCAAAAAGGATCTTGCTGTGATTTATGTCATAGAGTGTTCTTCCTATGTTTTCCTCTAAGAGTTTGATAGTGTCCGGCCTTACACTTAGGACTTTAATCCATTTTGAGTTTATTTTTGTGTATGGTGTCAGAGAGTGTTCTAATTTCATACTCTTACATGTACCTGTCCAGTTTTGCCAGCACCACTTATTGAAGAGGCTGTCTTTTCTCCATTGTATATGCTTGCCTCCTTTATCAAAGATAAGGTGACCATATGTGTGTGGGTTTATCTCTGGGCTTTCTATCCTGTTCCATTGATCTATGTTTCTGTTTTTTTGCCAGTACTATACTATCTTGATTACTATAGCTTTGTAATATAGTCTGAAGTCAGGGAGCCTGATTCTTCCAGCTCCATTTTTCATTCTCAAGATTGCTTTGGCTATATGGGGTCTTTTGTGTTTCCATACAAATTGTGAAATTTTTTGTTCTAGTTCTGTGAAAAATGCCAGTGGTAGTTTGATAGGGATTGCATTGAATCTGTAGACTGCTTTGGGTAGTAGAGTCATTTTCACAATGTTGATTCTTCCAATCCAAGAACATGGTATATCTCTCCATCTATTTGTATCATCTTTGATTTCTTTCATCAGTGTCTTATAATTTTCTGCATACAGGTCTTTTGTCTCCTTAGGTAGGTTTATTCCTAGATATTTTATTTTTTTTGTTGCAATGGTAAACGGGAGTGTTTTGTTAATTTCACTTTCAGATTCTTTCATCATTAGTGTATAGGAATGCAAGAGATTTCTGTGCATTAATTTTGTATCCTGCTACTTTACCAAATTCATTGATTAACTCTAGGAGTTTTCTGGTAGCATCTTTAGGATTCTCTATGTAGAGTATCATGTCATCTGCAAACAGTGACACCTTACTTCTTCTTTTCCAATTTGGATTCCTTTTATTTCTTTTTCTTCTCTGATTGCTGTGGCTAACACTTCCAAAACTATGTTGAATAATAGTGGTGAGAGTGGGCAACCTTGTCTTGTTCCTGATCTTAGTGGAAATGGTTTCAGTTTTTCACCATTGAGGACGATGTTGGCTGTGGGTTTGTCATATATGGCCTTTATTATGTAGAGGACAGTTCCCTCTATGCCTACTTTCTGCAGGGCTTTTATCATAAATGGGTGTTGAATTTTGTTGAAAGCTTTCTCTGCATCTATTGAGATGATCATATGGTTTTTCTCCTTCAATTTGTTAATATGATGTATCACGTTGATTGATTTGTGTATATTGAAGAATCCTTGCCTTCCTGGGATAAACCCCACTTGATCATGGTGTATGATCCTTTTAATGTGCTGTTGGATTCTGTTTGCTAGTATTTTGTTGAGGATTTTTACATCTATGTTCATCAGTGATATTGACCTGTAGTTTTCTTTCTTTGTGACATCTTTGTCTGGTTTTGGTATCAGGGTGATGGTGGGCTCATAGAATGAGTTGGGGTGTGCTCCTCCCTCTGCAATATTGTGGAAGAGTTTGAGAAGGATAGCTGTTAACTCTTCTCTAAATGTTTGATAGAATTCGTCTGTGAAGCCATCTGGTCCTGGGCTTTTGTTTGTTGGAAGATTTTTAATCATGGTTTCATTTCAGTGCTTGTGATTGGTCTGTTCACATATTCTATTTCTTCCTGGTTCAGTCTCGTCAGGTTGTGCATTTCTAAGAATCTGTCTATTTCTTCCAGTTTGTCCATTTTATTGGCATAGAGTTGCTTGTAGTAATCTCTCATGATCCTTTGTATTTCTGCAGTGTCACTGGTTACTTCTCCTTTTTCATTTCTAATTCTATTGATTTGAGCCTTCTCCCTTTTTGTCTTGATGAGTCTGGCTAATGGTTTATCAATTTTGCTTATCTTCTCAAAGAACCAGCTTTTAGTTCTGTTGACCTTTGCTATTGTTTCTTTCATTTCTTTATCATTTATTTCTGATCTGATCTTTATGATTTCTTTCCTTCTGCTAGATTTGGGGTTTTTTTGTTCTTCTTTCTCCAATTGCTTTAGGTGCAAGGTTAGGTTGTTTATTCGAGATGTTTTCTGTTTCTTGATGTAGGCTTCTATTGCTATAAACTTCCGTCTTAGAACTGCTTTTGCTGCATCCCATAGGTTTTGGGTCGTCGTGTCTCCATTGTCATTTGTTTCTAGGTATTTTTTGATTTCCCCTTTGATTTCTTCAGTGATCACTTCGTTATTAAGTAGTGTATTGTGTAGCCTGCATGTGTTTGTATTTTCTACAGATTTATTTCCTGTAATTGATATCTAGTCTCATTGCATTGTGGTCAGAAAAGATACTTGATATGATTTCAATTTTCTTAAATTTACCAGGGATTGATTAGTGACCCAAGATATGATCTATCCTGGAGAATGTTCCATGAGCACTTGAGAAAAATGTGTATTCTGTTGTTTTTGGGTGGAATGTCCTATAAATATCAATTAAGTCCATCTTGTTTAATGTATCATTTAAAGCTTGAGTTTCCTTATTTATTTTCATTTTGGATGATCTGTCCATTGGTGAAAGTGGGGTGTTAAAGTCCCCTACTATGATTGTGTTGCTGTCGATTTCCCCTTTTATGGCTGTTAGTATTTGCCTTATGTATTGAGGTGCTCCTATGTTGGGTGCATAAATATTTACAATTGTTATACCTTCTTGGATCGATCCCTTGATCATTATATAGTGTCCTTCTTTGTCTCTTGTAATAGTCTTTATTTTAAAGTCTATTTTGTCTGATATGAGAATTACTACTCCAGCTTTCTTTTGATTTCCATTTGCATGGAATATCTTTTTCCATCCCCTCACTTTCAGTCTGTATATGTCTCTAGGTCTGAAGTGGGTATCTTGTAGACAGCATATATATGGGTCTTGTTTTTGTATCCATTCAGCAAGCCTGTGTCTTTTGGTAGGAGCATTTAATCCATTTACATTTAAGGTAATTATCGATATGTATGTTCCTATTCCCATTATCTTAAATTTTTTGAGTTTGTTATTGTAGGTGTTTTCCTACTCATGTGTTTCTTGCCTAGAGAAGTTCCTTTAGCATTTGTTGTAAAGCTGGTTTGGTGGTGCTGAACTCTCTCAGCTTTTGCTTGTCTGTAAAGGTTTTAATTTCTCCATCAAGTCTGAATGAGATCCTTGCTGGGTAGTGTAATCTTGGTTGTAGGTTTTTCTCCTTCATCACTTTAAGTATATCCTGCCACTCCCTTCTGGCTTGCAGAGTTTCTGATGAAAGGGCAGCTGTTAGCCTTATGGGGATTCCCTTGTGTGTTATTTGTTGTTTTTTCCTTGCTGCTTTTAATATGTTTTCTTTATATTTAATTTTTGATAGTTTGATTAATATGTGTCTTGGCATGTTTCTCCGTGGATTTATCCTGTATGGGACTCTCTGTGATTCCAGGACTTGATTAACTATTTCGTTTCCCATATTAGGAAAGTTTTCAACTAGAATGTCTTCAAATATTTTATCAGTCCCTTTCTTTTTCGCTTCTTCTTCGGGGACCCCTATAATTTGAATGTTCGTGTGTTTAATGTTGTCCCAGAGGTCTCTGAGAGTGTCCTCAGTTCTTTTCATTCTTTTTTCTTTATTCTGCTCTGCAATAGTTATTTCCACTATTTTATCTTCCAGGTCACTTATCTGTTCTTCTGCCTCAGTTATTCTGCTATTGATCCTGTGTAGAGTATTTTTAATTTCATTTATTGTGTTTTTCATCATTGCTTGGTTCCTCTTTAGTTCTTCTACATCCTTGTTAAATGCTTCTTGCATTTTGTCTATTCTATTTCCAAGATTTTGGATCATCTTTGCTATCATTATTCTGAATTCTTTTTCAGGTAGACTGCCTATTTCCTCTTCATTTGTTAGGTCTGGTGTGTTTTGACTCTGCTCCTTCATGTGTTCTGTGTTTTTCTGTCTTCTCATTTTCCTTTCTTACTGTGTTTAGGGTCTTCTTTTCACAGGCTGCAGGTTCGTAGTTCCCATTGTTTTTGGTATCTGTCCCCAGTGGCTAAGGTTGGTTCAGTGGGTTGTGTAGGCTTCCTGGTGGAGGGGACTAGTGCCTGTGTTCTGGTGGATGAGGCTGGATATTGTCTTTCTGGTGGGCACGTCCACGTCTGGTGGTGTGTTTTGGGGTGTCTGTGGCCTTATTATGATTTTAGGCAGCCTCTCTGCTAATGGGTGTGGCTGTGTTCCTGTCTTGCTAGTTGTTTGGCATAGGGTGTCCAGCACTGTAGCGTGCTGGTTGTTGAGTGAAGGTGGGTCTTGATGTTGAGATGGAGATCTCTGAGAAATTTTCGCCATTTGGTATTACGTGGAGCTGGGAGGTCTCTTGTGGACCAGTGTCCTGAAGTTGGCTCCCCACCTCAGAGGCACAGCCCTGATGCCTGGCTGGAGCACCAAGAGCCTTTCATCCACATGGCTCAGAAAAAAACGGAGAAAAAATAGAAAGGAAGAAAGAGGATAAAATATAATAAAGCTATTGTAATGAAAAATAAGAAAAAAATTATTAAGAAATTTTTTTAAAATTTTTTATAATAAATTTATTCATTTTTTTATAATAAAAAATAGGAAAAAAATTATTAAGTAACAAATTTATTAAGAAGAAAATTTTTTAAATAAAAAATATGAAAAAACTTATTACAAAAAAATTTTTTTTTAATTTTTAAAAATAGAAAATAAGGAAAAAATTATTAAGAAAACATTTATTAACAAAAAATATTTTTTAAGTCCAAAAAAAAAAAAACAAAAAAAAAAAACAGATGGACCAAACCCTAGGACAAATGGTGAAAGCAAAGGTGTACAGACAAAATCTCACCCAGAAGCATACACATGTACACTCACAAAAAAAGGAAAAGGGGAAAAATTAATATGTCCTGCTCCCAAAGTCCACCTCCTGAATTTGGGATGAGTCGTTGTCTATTCAGGTATTCCACAGATGCAGGTACATCAAGTTTGTGGAGCTTTAATCTGCTGCTTTTGAGGCTGCTGGGAGAGATTTCCCTTTCTCTTCTTTGTTCATACAGCTCCCAGTGTCCAGCTTTGGATTTGGACCGGCCTCTGCGTGTAGGTCGCCTGAGGGCATCTGTTCTTCGCTCACACAGAATGAGGTTAAAGGAGCAGCTGCTTCAGGGGCTCTGGCTCACTCAGGCGGGGGGGAGGGAAGGGTACGGATGTGGTGCGAGCATGCGGCGGCAGAGGCCAGCATGACGTTGCAGCAACCTGAGGCGTGCTGTGCGTTCTCCTGGGGAAGTTGTCCCTGGATCACGGGACCCTGGCAGTGGCGGGCTGCACAGGCTCCCAGAAGGGGTGGTGTGGATAGTGACCTGTGCTCGCACAGAGGCTTCTTGGTGGTGGCAGCAGCAGCCTTAGTGTCTCACGCCCGTCTCTGGGGTCTTCGTTGATAACTGCGGCTCACGCCCACCTCTGGGGTCTGCGCTGATAGCCGCGGCTCGTGCCCACCTCTGGAGTCTGCGCTGATAGCCGCGGCTCACGCCCATCTCTGGAGCTCGTTTAGGCGGCGCTCTGAATCCCCTCTCCTTGCGCACCACGAAACAAAGAGGCAAGAAAAAGTCTCTTGCCTCTTCAGCAGCTGCAGACCTTTTCCCGGACTCCCTCCCGACCAGCTGTGGTGCACTAACCCCTTCAGGCTGTGTTCACGCCGCCAACCCCAGTCCTCTCCCTGGGATCCGACCGAAGCCCGAGCCTCAGCTCCCAGTCCCCACCCGCCCCGGCGGGGGAGCAGACAAGCCTCTTGGGCTGGTGAGTGCTGCTCGGCGCCGGGCCTCTGTGTGGGAATCTCTCCACTTTGCCCTCCGCACTCCTGTGGCTGCACTCTCCTCCGTGGCTCCGAAGCTTCCCCCCTCTGCCACCCACAGTCTCTGCCCACGAAGGGGCTTCCTAGTGTGTGGAAACATTTCCTCCTTCACAGCTCCCTCCCACTGGTGCAGGTCCCATCCCTATTCTTTTGTCTCTGTTATTTTTTTTTTCTTTTGCCCTACCTAAGTACGTGGGGAGTTTCTTGCCTTTTGGGAGGTCTGACGTCTTCTGCCAGCATTCAGTGGGTGTTCTGTAGGAGCAGTTCCACGTGTAGATGTATTTCTAATGTATCTGTGGGAAGGAATGTGATCTCCACGTCTTACTCTTCCACCATCTTGCCCAGACCCCTCGATATAGAGTTTTAATATTTTTGAACATATATATTTATATTTGTGTGTGTGTTTATATTTCATACAAATGGAAATAAAAAGAAGCTTGGGTAACAAAACTCATATCCTAGAAAAGGGAATTTTAAAAAAATCTATAACAAAATACAAAGAACAGTATTATAACATTCTTAAATATATGTGACCTAATACAGGAACACCTAAATAAATTTTAAAATTAATAAGCATAAAGAAAGAAATTGACAGTAAGACAATAATAATAGGAATTTTAATATACTACTTGCATCAATGGATATATGATCCAGACAAGGAAAAAATAAGGAATCAATGGCGTTACATGGCACATTACTCCAGATGCACTTAATAGATATGTATAGGACAAGTCATTCAAAAACAGCACAATACACATTCTTTTCAACTGCACATAAAAATTTCTCCACGATAGATCACAAGGTATCCCAGAAAACAAGTCTAAATAAATTTTAAAAGATTGAAATTATCTCAATAGACACTGAAAAAGCATTTGACAAAATTCAAATTCCATTCATGATAAAAATTCCTATCGAAATTCTGATAGAGGGAACATACCTCAACATAATAAAGGCCATTTATGACAAACAGACAGATAACGTCATACTAAATGGTGAAAAGCTGAAGGCCTTTTCTCTAAGTATTGAAAGTCCTAGCCTGAGCATTAAAACAAGAAAAGACATAAAAGGCAACCAAATTGAAATGGAAGAAGTAAAACTGTCATGACTTGCATACTATATATAGAAAACCCTAAAGTCTACAAAAAACCCTGATTAGAACGAATAAATGAATTTATTAAAGTTGTGGGTACATGATTAATATACAGAAATTTGTTGTTTTTCTATACACTAATAATGAAATCGAAAGAGAAAGCCAAAAAAAAAAAACAAAACACCCAATTCCATTCAAAATCACATGTAAAAGAATGAAATACTTAGGAATAAACTCAACAAAGAAGATAAAAGACCTATCCTCTGAAAAACTGTAAAATATTGATGAAGGAAATTGAAGATAATTCAAAGAAATGAAAATATATCCTGCATTTTTGCATTGGAAGAATTAATATTATTAAAATGGCCACACTAGTCAAAGCAATCTACTGATTTAATGCAATCTCTATCAAAGTACCCATGACATTTTTCACACAACTAGAACAAATAATCCCAAAACTCATATGGAACCACAAAAGACTGAATTGCCAAACCAATCTTGAAGAATAAAAACAAAGCTGGAAGTATGACACTCCCTGACTTCAGACTATAGTACAAAGCTTGAGTAATAGAAACAGCATGGTACTGGCACAGAAACAGACACATAAATAAATGGGACAGAATAGAGAGTCAATTAATCTGTGACAGAGGTAAGAATACACAATGGAGAAAAGACAGTCTCTTCAACAATTGGTACTGCAAAAACTGGGCACCTAATGTAAAAGAATGAGATTAGAAGATTTCCTCACACTGTATACAAAAATTAACTCAAAATGGATTAAATACCTAAATGTAATACCTGGTATCATAAAACTCCTAGAAGAGGACACTTTTTGACATACATCATAGCAATAATGTTTTGGATTGTCTCTTAAGGAAAAAAAAGCCAAAAAAAAGGGAGGGGGACCTAATTAAACTTAAAAGCTTTTGCACAGCAAAGGAAATCCTCGACAAAATGAGAAAAACAACCTACTGAATGGAATAAAATATTTCCAAATGATATGACCGACAAGGGGTTAATATACAAAATATGTAAATAGTTCATACAACTCAATATCAAAAACACAAAAAAACCATTTTTAAAAAATGGGCAGAAGATCTGAACAGACATTTTTCCAAAAAAATATATATGGATGGCTTAACAAGACATAAGAAGCTGAATATCAGAGAAATGCAAATCAAAACCACAATGAGTGGTATCACCTCACACCTGTGAGAATGGGTATCATAAAAAAAATCTACAAATAACAAATGTTAGCAAAGATGTGGGGAAAAGGGAACCCTTGTACACTGTTGGTGGAAGTGTATATTGGTGCAGTCACTATAGAAAACAGCATGGAGGTTCCTCAAAAAACTATAACTATGATCCAGCAATTCCACTTCTGGGTATTTATACAAAGAGAAAAAAGACAGTAGTTTAAAAATATATATTCAGCCCAATGTTCATAGCAGCATTGTTTACAATAGCCAATATATGGAAGCAACCTCAGTGTCCATTAATAGATGAATGGATAAAGAATATATATATATATATATACCACTATTCAATGCAATATTATTCAGACTTCAAAAATGAATAAATTTTGCAATTTGCAACAACATGGATGTACTTGGAGGGTAGTAAGCTTAGAGAAATAAGTCAGACATAGAAAGACAAGTACTGTTTTTTTCACTTATATATGGAAATTGAAAAATAAAACAATATAACAAAACAGAATCAGACTCACAGATTAGAGAACAAACTAGTAGGTATCCGAGGGGAGAGAGTTAGGGGAGGAGTGAAATAGGTGAAGATGATTAAGAGGTACACACTGCTAGGTATAAAATAAATAAGTTACACGATTTTAAGGTACAGCACAAGGCATATAGTCAATATTTTATAATAACTCTTTACAGAGTATAATTTTATAAAAATATCAAAACACTATGTTGTACACCCAAAACAAATATAATATTGTAAATATTGTAAGTCAACTATGCTTCAATTTTTTTTAAAGTTTACACTATAGCATTCTCAACTGGACTCAGTCATGTATACTGTCCAGATGGTCTCAACAACACATTAGTATCTCAAGGCTGTGTCCTTGAGCTACATTCTAGCATGATAAAGGCAAGAAGAACACATATTCTAAGGACAGAGGAGGGTGGATCCCTGATGCCCAGATCCATCTCAATATTCATTCAGTCGCCACGTCTCTTGACGAACTCCTCTAACATCCATTTTCATGAAAAGTGCAGGATAATAACATAAATCTATGGAGACAGAAAATAGACTGGTGGTTGCCAGGGTTTGCAGAGAGAGGGGAATGGAGAGTGACTGCTAACGTGATGGAGTTTCTGTTGGGGATAAAGAAGATGCTCTGGAATTATATAGCAGTGATAAGCAAAAATTTGAATATACTAAAAAAAATATTGAATTATGCACTTTACAAGAGTGGATTTTATAGCATAGTAATTATATCTTAGTTCAAAAATAAAATAAAAATTAACTGGGTGTCCACAATATTTTCCAGGCATGGTTACAGGTAAATCCTTTAATACACTTTACTGCACTTTATGTACCCTGTGAAAATGTTTAATTGTGGTGATTCTTATATGATTTTTCTTTGAAACTATATAAAGCACCACTTTTACAGGTAGTTGGTGAGATGATGGAATTTTCCTGCAGGAAGTGTCAATTACTTTAGGAAGAGACAAAGCCTGGGACAAAAAAAAAAATCTGTAAAGCATACTTGGGATGAAAGGAGATGGGACATCTATTTCTCCAAGTGTCTTACTGCTACTGTCTTGACCTGGTACTTCAAGTTTGAAAGGAGATGGGACATCTATTTCTCCAAGTGTCTTACTGCTACTGTCTTGACCTGGTACTTCAAGTTTGAAGACATGCCCAGAAGACATGGAAGAGAGAGCTACTGCTAACTCACTGAGGAGTTCTGGGAGCCAGGTGGATTGGTATCTTGTAGTTAGGCAGGAAAGCAGCCCTCTCAGGGATATGGTGAGAATGAGTCAGGATCCAGGTGCATCAGACTGCCAAAAATTTTTTATTGTATGTTACTTTCTATGTTGAATCTCTTGTTTCATCTTTCCCTGATATTAAGTGAAGACTTCATAGGAGGGGAGATCAAGATGGTGGAGTAGGAGCACATGGAGCTCACCTCTCCTTACAAATATATCAAAAACACATCTGTATCTGGAACAATTCTCACAGAATACCAACTGAAAGCAAGCAGAATATCTCATACAACAAAAGCTACAAGAAAGAGCCCCACATAAATAGGTAGGACTAAATTAAAAAAGGGACTCGAGACAGGACCTGCTCCCTTGGGAGGGAGCCATGAAAGAGGAAAGATTCCCTCATCCTAGGAACCTGCTTCAATGGTTAGAACGTCCACCAGGGCAAATAGTGAGCTGCAGGGGTGTGGAATTTGCCTGAGAGCAGTGTGCATGGGCTGGCTTTCTACAAGCAAGCTAGAGAAGAATTGGTGCTGATAGCTGCCACATTGCTGCACTTCACAGCCTGAGATGTACACCTACTTGTATGTGCAGTGGCTGGGTGTTGAAACGTGGGCTTCAACAGACAAACTTAGGGAGAGTACTTGGTTTGGCTGTGCAGAGACAGGCTGAAAGGCCTGGAGTGTGATCTAGGCCGAAATTGGGGTTGTGTGTTGGAAAGAGCATGGGTGCATACACCCCATTATCAAGGGGTAGGGCATGGGTGGGCCCACCATAGAAACCTCATTGTCAGTGTGCTTATCACAGGGCATGGCTTCCATGGATTTTGGGGGCTTGTGTTTGTGAGTGTGCACACTCTGAAGGCAGGCAGGGCTGAATGCATAAGATGATTATCAGTGTTCTTGCAGTGGAGACACATCTGAGTTTGTGGGCACACACACCAGGTGGCAGGCAGTGTCACAGAGTCACAGAGTCACACATTCCCATGGAGAGCTCCTGGAGAGGAATATGCAGTGGGTCCTTTCCCAGAGGAAGTGCTCCAGTACCACTTACCACACAGGGCAGCTTAGAACTGGATCTGGTGGTTTCTACTCCAACAACTGGGGAGCAGACCCTGCCCCCGACAGGGATGTGACAACCACAGAGCAAACAGGAGGCTCCACCCAACATCCAGTACAGGCTCTGGTCACTGCAATGTCAAACACACTCCTTATCAAGGGGACAATGGCCAGCACACACTGAGGAAGACTTCCCAAACCTAAAGAAGGAAACAGATATTCAGGTACAGGAAGCACAGATGGTCCCAAACAAGATGAACCAAAACAGACCCACACAAGACATATCATAATTAAAATGGCAAATGTTAAAGAGAAAATTCTAAAGGCAGCAAGAGAAAAACAAAGAATCAGTTAAAAGAGAACCCTCATAAGGCTATCAGCTGATTTCTCTACAGAAACTTTGCAGGCCAGAAAGGAGTGGCAATATATAGTCAAGTCACAGAAGGGAAAAGTCTGCAACCGAGGATATTCCACACAACAAGATTATCATTTAGAATAGAAGAATAGATAGAGAATTTCAAAGACAAGAAAAAATTAAAAGAATACAGCAATACTAAACTTACCCCAAAGAAATATTGAAAATTCTTCTCTAAATAGAAAAGAGGCAAGAATCTCTAGGAAAGGGAATATCACAATAGGAAAGGCAAATACATGAAAGGATTGAAGATCACATAAATAAGGCAGCATACAAATTTTAAAAAATCAAAAAAATATTTGTGAAAGTGATGATAACCAAAATGAACAGCAAAAGGATAAACATGAAGATGTAAAATAGGATATCAAAATCACAAAATGTGGGGGCATTAAGAAAATATACGTCTTTGAGAATATGTTTGAGCTTACATGACTATCAATCTAAAGTGAGTAGATAATTTCATGGGTTAACATAGTTCAAAACTAGGGTAAACACAAATCAAAACATAAATGTAGAAACATACAATAGACTCACAAAAAACAATGAAAAAAACTCAAGCATAATACAAAAATAAACCATCAAACCACAAAAGGAAAAACAAAAAAGGAGAAAGAAATGAAGAAAAAATACAAAATCAACTGGAAAACAAGGTTTAAAATGGCAATAAATATATACATGTCAATAATTATTTTAAAAGTCAGTGGACTAAACTCTCCAATCAAAAGACTTTGAGTGCCAGACTGGATAATAAAACAAGAACTTACAGTATACTGCTTACAAGAGACCCACTTTAAGGTGAAGGACATAAATGGATTGAAAGTGTGGGGATGGAAAAGATATTTCATGCAAATGGAAACTACAGTAAAGTGGGGATAGCAATACTCATATCAGACAAAATAGACATTAAAACAAAGGTGATAAAGAAAGACAAAGAAGAACACCATATAATGAAGAAAAGGATCAATACAAGAAAAGGATATTACTCTAGTTAACATTTATGCACCCAATATAGCTGCACCTAAATAAATAAAACATATACAGATACAAAAGGAGAAACTGATGGGAACACAAAAATATTAGTAGATTTTTAAAAACATCTTTATTGGAGTATAATTGCTTTAAAATGGTGTGTTAGTTTCTGCCTTATAACAATGGGAATCAGCTATATATATACATATATCCCCACATCTCCTCCCTGTTGTGTCTCCCTCCAGCCCTCCCTATTCCACCCCTCTAGGTGGTCACAAAGCACCAAGCTGATCTCCCTGTGCTATGCAGCTGCTTTGCACTAGCTATCTATTTACATTGGTAGTATATATGAGTCCATGACACTCTCTCACTTCAGCCCAGCTTACATTTCCCCAACCCTCCCCATGTCCCCAAGTACATTCTCTACCCCAGTGTCTTTATACCTGGCCTGCCCCTGGTTCATGAGAAACTTTTTTTTTTTTAGGTTCCATATATATGTGTTAGTGTATGGTATTTGTTTTTCTCTTTCTGATTTACTTCACTCTGTACCAAAGATTCTAGGTCCATCCACCTCACTACAAATGACTCACTTTTGTTTCTTTTTACGGCTGAGTAATATTCCATTGTATATATGTGCCACATCTTGATCCATTCATCTGTCAATGGACTCTTAGGTTGCTTCCATGTCCTGGCTATTGTAAATAGAGCTGCAATGAATATTGTGGTACATGATTCCTTTTGAATTATTGTTTTCTCAGGGTATATGCCCAGTAGTGGGATTGCTGGGTCATATGGTAGTTCTATTTTTAGTTTTTTCTGGAGCTTCCATACTGTCTTCCATAGTGGCTGGATCAGTTAACATTAACACCAACAGTGCCATAGGGTTCCCTTTTCTCCACACCCTCTCCAACATTTATTGTTTGTAGATTTTTTGATGATGGCCATTCTGACTGGTGTGAGGTGATACCTCATTGGAGTTTTGATTTGCAATTCTCTAATGATTAGTGATGTTGAGCATCCTTTCATGTTCTTGTTGGGAATCTGTATATGTTCTTTGGAGAAATGTCTATTTAGGTATTCTGCCCACTTTTGGATTGGGTTGTTTTGTGGGTTTTTTTTGATATTGACTTGCATGAGCTGCTTGTAAATTTTGGAGAATAATCCTTTGTCAGTTGCTTCATTTGCAAATGTTTTCTCCCATTCTGAAGGTTGTCTTTTTGTCTTGTTTATGGTTTCCTTTTCTGTACAAAAGCTTTTAAGTTTCATTAGGTTCCATTTATTTGTGTTTTTATTTCCATTTCTCTAGGAGCTGGGTCAAAAAGGATCTTGCTGTGATTTATGTCATAGAGTGTTCTGCCTATGTTTTCCTCTAAGAGGTTTATAGTGTCTGACCTTACATCTAGGTCTTGAATCCATTTTGAGTTTATTTCTGTGCATGGTGTTAGGGAATATTCTAATTTCATTCTTTTACATGTACCTGTCCAGTTTTCCCAGCACCACTTACTGAAGAGGTTGTCTTTTCTCCATTGTATATTCTTGCCTCCTTTATCAAAAATAAGGTGACCATATGTGCATGGGTTTATCTCTGGGCTTTCTATCCTGTTCCATTTATCAATATTTATGTTTCTGTGCCAGTGCCATACTGTCTTGATTACTGGAGCTTTGTAGTATAGTCTGAAGTCAGGGAGCATGATTCCTCCAGCTCTGTTTTTCTTTCTCAAGAATTCTTTGGCTATTCGAGGTCTTTTTTGTTTCCATACAAATTGTGAAATTTTTTGTTGTAGTTCTGTGAAAAATGCCATTGGTAGTTTGATAGGTATTGCATTGAATCTGTAGATTGCTTTGGGTTGTAGAGTCATTTGCACAATGTTGATTCTTCCAATCCAAGAACATGGTATATCTCTCCATCTGTTTGCATCATCTTTAATTCTTTCATCAGTGACTTATAGTTTTCTGCATACAGGTCTTTTGTCTCTCTCGGTAGGTTTGTTCCTAGGTATTTTATTCTTTCTGTTGCAATGGTAAATGGGAGTGTTTCCTTAATTTCTCTTTCAGATATTTCATCATTAGTGTACAGGAATGCAAGAGATTTCTGTGCATTAATTTTGTATCCAGCAACTTTACCAAATTTATTGATTAGCTCTAGTAGTTTTCTGGTAGCATCTTTAGGATTCTCTATGTGTAGTATCAGGTCATCTGCAAACAGTGACAGCTTTATTTCTTCTTTTCTGATTTGGATTCGTTTTATTTCTTTTTCTTCTCTGATTGCTGTGGCTTAAAGTTCCAAAACAATGTTGAATAATAGTGGTGAGAGTGGCAACCTTGTCTTGTTTCTGACCTTAGTGGAAATGATTTCAGTTTTTCATGATTGAGGATGATGTTGGCTGTGGGTTTGTCATATATAGCCTTTATTATGTTGAGGTAAGTTCCCTCTATGCCTACTTTCTGGAGGGCTTTATCATAAATGGGTGTTGAATTTTGTCAAAAGCTTTTTCTGCATCTATTGAGATGATCATATGTTTTTTATTCTTCAATTTGTTAATATGATGTATCCCATTGATTGATTTGCGTATATTGAAGAATCCTTGCATTCCTGGGATAAACCCCACTTGATCATGGTGTATGATCCTTTTAATGTGCTGTTGGATTCTGTTTGCTAGTATTTTGTTGAGGATTTTTGCATCTATGTTCATCAGTGATATTGGCCTGTAGTTTTCTTTCTTTGTGGCATCTTTGTCTGGTGTTGGTATCAGGGTGGTGGTGACCTCATAGAATGAGTTTGGGAGTGTTCCTCCCTCTGTTATATTTTGGAAGAGTCTGAGAAGGATAGGTGTTAGCTCTTCTCTAAATATTTGATAGAATTCACCTGTGAAGCCATCTGGTCCTGAGCTTTTGTTTGTTGGAATATTTTTAATCACAGTTTGAACTTCAGTGCTTGTGATTGGTCTGTTTATATTTTCTATTTCTTCCTGGTTCAGTCTCAGGAGATCGTGCTTTTCTAAGAATTTGTCCATTTCTTCCAGGTTGTACATTTATTGTCATAGAGTTGCTTGTAGTAATCTCTCATGATCCTTTGTATTTTTTCAGTGTCAATTGTTACTTCTACTTTTTCATTTCTACTTTTATTGATCTGCGTCTTTTCCCTTGTTTTTCTTGATGAGTCTGGCTAATGGTTTATCAATTTTTTTTCTTTTCTCAAAGAAGCAGATTTTACTTTTATTGATTTTTGCTATTGTGTTTTAGTTTAGTTTCATTTATTTTCTGATCTGAATTTTATGATTTCTTTCATTCTTCTAACTGCAGGGTTTTTTGTTCTTCTCTATGTGATTGCTTTATGTGTAAGGTTAGGTTCTTTATTTGAGATTTTTCTTCTTTCTTGAGGTAGGATTTTATTGCTATAAACTTCCCTATTAGAACTGCTTTTGCTGCACCCCATAGGATTTGGGTCATCGTGTTTTCATGGTCATTTGTTTCTAGATATTTTTTAAATTTCTTCCTTGATTTCTTCAGTGAACTCTTGGTTATTTATTAACATACTGTGTAGCCTGCATGTGTTTTGTGTTTTTTTTTTACAGCTTTTTTCCTGTAATTGATAACTAGTCTCATAGTGATGTGGTAAGAAAAGATACTTGATACATTTTCAATTTTCTTAAATTTACCAAGGCTTGATTTGTGACCCAAGATATGATCTACCCTGGAGAATGTTCCATGAGCACTTGAGAAGAAAGTGTATTCTGTTGTTTTAGATGGAATGTCCTTTTAATATCAATTAAGTCCCTCTTGTTTAATGTATCATTTAAAGCTTGTGTTTCCTTATTTCTTTTCATTTTGGATGATCTGTCCATTGGTGAAAGTAGGGTGTTAATATCCCCTATTATGATTGTGTTACTGTCGATTTCCACTTTTATGGCTGTTAACATTTGCCTTATGTATTGAATTGTTCTTATGTTGGGTGCATAAATATTTACAATTGTTATATCTTCTTCTTGGATTGATCCCTTGATCATCATGTAGTGTCCTTCTTTGTCTCTTGTATTAGTCTTTATTTTAAAGTCTATTTTTTCTGATATGAGAATTGGTACTCCAGCTTTCCTTTGATTTCCATTCACATGGAATATCTTTTTCCATCTCCTCACTGTCAACCTGTATGTGTTCAGAGGTCTGGAGTGGGTCTGTTGTAGACAGCATTTATATGGGTCCTGTTTTTGTATCCACTCAGCCAGTCTATGTCTTTTGGTTGGAGCATTTAATCCATTTTCATTTGAGGTAATTATTGATATATATGTTCTTATTACCATTTTCTTAATCGTTTTGGGTTTGTTATTGTAGGTCTTTTCCTTCTCTTGTGTTTCCTGCCTAGAGAAGTTCCTTTAGCATTTGTTGTAAGGTCGGTTTGGTGGTGTTGAATTCTCTTAGATTTTGCTTGTCTGTAAAGTTTTTAATTTCTCTGTCGAATTGAATGTGATCCTTGCTGTGTAGAGTAATCTTGGTTGTAGGTTTTATCCTTTCATCACTTTAAATATGTCTTGCCACTCCCTTCTGGTTTGCAGAGTTTCTGCTGCAAGATCAGCTGTTAACCTTATGGGGATTCCCTTGTATGTTATTTGTTGGTTTTCCCTTGCTGCTTTTAATATTTTTTTTTGTATTTAATTTTTGATAGTTTGATTAATATGTGTCTTGGCCTGTTTCTCCTTGCATTATCCTGTATGGGACTCTCTGTGCTTCCTGGTCTTGATTGACTATTTCCTTTCCCATATTACAGAAGCTTTCAACTGTAATCTCTCCAAATATTGTCTCAGTCCCTTTCTTTTTCTCTTCTTCTTCTGCGACCCCTATAATTCTAATGTTGGTGTTTTTAAAGTTGTCCCAGAGGTTGCTAAGACTGTCATTAATTCTTTCATTCCTTTATCTTTATTCTGCTCTGCAGTAGTTATTTCCACTATTTTATCTTACAGATCACTTATCCGTTCTTCTGCCTCAGTTATTCTGCTATTTATTCCTTCTAGAGGATTTTAAATTTCATTTATTGTGTTGTTCACCATTGTTTGTTTGCTCTTTAGTTCTTCTAGGTTCTTGTTAAACGTTTCTTGTATTTTCTCTATTCTATTTCCAAGATTTTGGATCATCTTTACTATCATTATTCTGAATTCTTTTTCAGGTAGACTGCCTGTTTCCTCTTCATTTGTTTGGTCTGGTGGGTTTTTACCTTGCTCCTTCATCTGCTGTGTGTTTCTCTGTCTTCTCATTTTGCTTAACTTACTGTGTTTAGGGTCTCCTTTCACAGGCTGCAGGTTTGTAGTTCCCATTGTTTTTGGTGTCTGCCCCCAGTGGTAAGGTTGGTTCACTGTGTTGTGTAGTCTTCCTCGTGGAGGGGACTAGTGCCTGTGTTCTGGTGGATGAGGCTTGATCTTGTCTTTCTGGTGGTGACGTCTGCCTCCGGTAGTGTGTTTTGGGGTGTCTGTGACCTTATTATTATTTTAGGCAACCTTTCGGCTAGTGGGTGGTGTTGTGTTCCTGTCTTGCTAGTTGTTTGGCATAGGGTGTCCAGCACTGTAGCCTGCTGGTCGTTGAGTGGAGCTGGGTGTTGGCGTTGAGATGGAGTTCTCTGGGAGATTTTTGCCATTTGATATTACGTGGAGCTGGGTGGTCTCCAGTGGACCAATGTCCTGAACTCGGCTCTTCCACCTCAGAGGCACAGGCCTGACGCCCAGCTGGAGCACCAAGGCCCTGTCATCCACATGGCTCAGAATAAAAGGGAGAAAAGAAGAAAGAAAGAAAGAAAGAAAGAAAGAAAGAAAGAAAGAAAGAAAGAAAGAAAGAAAGAAAGAAAGAAGAAAGAAAGAGAAGGAAATAATGTTATTAAAATAAAAAAAATTATTAAAAATAAAAAAATTAAAAAGTAATAAGAAAAGAGAGAGAGAGAGATAGAAAGAAAGAAGAGAGCAACCATACCAAGAAACAAATCCACCAATGATAACAAGCATTAAAAGCAATACTAAAAGAATAAAAAAAAAAAGACAGAGACAACCTTAAGACAAATGGTAAAAGCAAAACTATACTGACAAATCACACACAGACACATACACATACAAACTCACAAAAAGATAAAAAGGAAATAAATATATATATCTTCACTCCCAAAGTCCACCACCTCAATTTGGGATGATTTGTTGTCTATTCAGGTATTCCACAGATGCAGGGTGCATCAAGTTGATTGTGGAGATTTAATCCACTACTCCTGAGGCTGCTGGGAGAAAGTTCCCTTTCTCTTCTTTGTTTGCACAGCTCCTGGGGTTCAGTTTTGGATTTGGCTCCGCCTTTGCATGTAGGTCACCTGAGGGCATCTGTTCTCCACTCAGACAGGACAGGGTTAAAATAGCAGCTGATTAGGGGGCTCTGGCTCACCCAGGCCTGGGGAGGGAGGGGTACAGAATGTGGGGTGAGCCTGCGGCAGCTGAGGCCAGCATGATGTTGCAACAGCCTGAGGTGCACTGTGTTTTCTCCTGGGGAATTTGTCCCTGGATCATGGGACCCTGGCAGTGGCATGCTGCACAGGCTCCCAGGAGTGGAGGTTTGGATAGTGACCTGTGCTTGCACACCAGCTTCTTGTTGTCTGCAGCAGCAGTCTTAGTGTCTCATGCTTGTCTCTGGTGTCCACGCTGATAGTGGAGGCTTGCACTCATCTCTGGAGTTCATTTAGGTGACACTTTTAATCCCCTCTCCTCACGCACCATGAAACAGAGAGGGAAGAAAAAGTCTCTTGCCTCTTCAGCAGTTCCAGATCTTTCCCCGAGGACACACTCCCAGCTAGCTGTGCTGCACTAGCCCCCTTCAGGCTGTGTTCATGCAGCCAACCCCAGTCCTCTCCCTTGGATCTGACTTCCGAAGCTGGAGTCCCAGCTCTCAGCCCCCACTCACCCCAGCAGGTGAGCAGACAAGCCTCTTGGGCTGATGAGTGCTGGCCAGCACTGATTCTTGTGCAGGTATCTCTCCACTTTGCCCTCCACACCCTTGTTGCTGTGCTCTCCTCTGTGACTCCAAAGCTTCCCCTCAGCCACCCACCGTCTCCGCCAGTGAAGGGGCTTCCTAGTGTGTGGAGACTTTTCCTCCTTCACAGTTCCCTCCCCGAGGTGCAGTTCCCATCCCTATTCTTTTGTCTGTTTTCTCTTTTTTCTTTTTCCCTAACCATGTACATGGGGAGTTTCTTGCCTTTTAGGAGGTCTGAGTTCTTCTGCCAGCATTCAGTAGGTGTTCTGTAGGAGTTGTTCCACATGTAGATGTATTTCTGATGTATTTGTTGGGAGGAAGGTGATCTCCATGTCTTACTCTTCTGCCATCTTGAAGGTCTGGAGGGAGAACCAGGAAGTGGGGCCGGGCTCTGTCTCTACTGCTTCCCTGTGTGGACAGGTGCACACACGTCCTCTTGCTGCCTCTTCTCTTGGATTGGCAGCCTGCAACACAAAAGGGGTGTGTGGATTTGGGTGTGTGGGAGGTTTTCCAGGGCCACCAGCTTTCTGCCCCCACCCTACACACACCCATTCGGGCACTGAACTCCCCTCTCAGTTGAGCACCACCCTGTGGGGGTTTGCTTGAGGCACGGTCTCACGTTGCTGCTGCCAAGCACTGCTGCTGCTGCTGCAGGAGGAGGAGGTGGAAAGATGTGGGGGGCAGTACTTGGTCTAGAGCATCCCCAAACTGCAACTTCACCAGTAATGGAACTTTTAACTCTTAGTGTCAATCACCTATTTCTCTCATCTTCCCACCCTCCTACTCTCTGGCAACCACTTTTTAGTTTTCTGTATCTATCTGTTTTGTTTTTTCATTTGTGTTGTTTTTAGTTTCCACAAATATGTGAAATCATACCATATTTGTCTTTTTCTGTCTGACTTATTTCATTTAGTGTAACACCCTCTAGGTCCATTGATGTTCTTGCAAATGGCAAGATTTCCATCTTCTTTATGGCTGAGTAATATGACATTATGCGTGTGTGTGTGTGTATATCACTTCTTTATCCATTCATCTATTGATGGCACCTAGTTTGCTTCCATATCTTGGCTATTGTAAATGATGCTGCACTTAACACTGGGGTGCATATATCTTTTTGAACTAATGTTTTGTTCTCTGGATAAATACCCAGGAGTGGAATTGCTGGATTATACCATAGTTCTATTTTTTAATTTTTGATGAACCTTCATACTGTTTTCCATAGTGGCTGCACAAATTCACATTGCCACCAACAGGGCACTGTAGTTCCTTTTCCCCAAATCCTCACCAAAAATTGTTATTAGTTATCTTGTTGATAGTAGCCATTGTGACAGGTGTCAGGTGATATCTCGTGGTTTTGATTTATATTTCCCTGATTAGTTATATTGAGCATCCTTTCTTGTGCCTGTTGGTCATCTGTATGTCTTCTGTGCAAAAATATCTATTTAGGTCTTCTTCCCATTTTTGATTGGGTTTTTTTTTATATTGAGTTGTATGTGCTGTTTGTATATTTTGGATATTAACCTCTTATTGGATATATCATTTTCAGCTATCTAATTCCATTCAGGAGGATCTCTCTTCATTTTGTTGACAGTTTCCATCCCTGTCAAAAAGCTTTTTGTTTGGTATAGTCCTATTTGTTTATTTTTACTTTCATTTTCCTTGCCTGAGGAAACATTTAAAAAATATTGCTAAGACCAATGTCAAAGACAATGCTGCTTAAGTAATCTTTGTCAACCAAAAACAAAATGCACAACCTAAAACTTGAGAGTTATGTTTCATTTGGTGGACATGCTGAGGACTTAAGCCCAGGAAACAGGTTGTCAGATGGCACTGAGGGACCATTCCAAAGGTGTAAGGGAAGAGCCAGGATATATAGAAGTGTTTTGGGGGAAAAAAGTGTTGTCAAACATCAAAAGGTTACTGCTAATTAAAGAAAAAACAGACATCCAAATTTAATGAATTTAGTGCTTTTCTGTGTATGGGAAGATGGAAGAGTCTGAGCTTAATGAAATCATTCCTTTGATATGCATCTTAACTATTTATGGCCAGTATCCCATTTTTCTCCATCCTGAATCTGCTCAGGGTGCACTATTGGTGCTGGTTACAGAGATTAATGGCTTATTGGCTGAAACATTCTTTGCTTACTGATTTGGCAGGTGACATTCTTTGTTCACATCTTCTGAGAGTTAACTTCAGGTCTTACATTTAAGTCTTTAATCCATTTTGAGATTTTTTTTTTACATGGTGTGAGAAAGTAATCCAGTATGATTCTATTGCATGTGACTGTTTGATTTTCCCAACATCAACTATTGAAGAGGCTATCTTTTCCCCACTGTATATTCTTGCTTCCTTGTTGTAGATTAATTGACCATATGTATGTGGGTTCATTTCTTAGTGATATACTTTGAAATCAGAGAGCATAATACCTCTAGCTTATTAGACTTTCTCAATATTGTTTTGGCTATTCAGGGGTTGGAATTTCCATAAAACTTTTAGAATTTTTTGTTTTAGTTTGTGAAAAATACCATAGTTATTTTTAGAGTGATTGCATTGAATCTGTAGATTTTTTTGATAGTGTGGTCATTTTAACAATATTAATTCTTCCAATCCATTAACATGGTATATCTTTCCATTCTTGTCATCTTTTAAATTATTTCATCAGTATCTTATAGTCTTCCAAGTATAGGTCTTTTACCTCTTTAGTTAAGTTTATTCCTAGGTATTCTATTCTTTTGATGCAATTGTAAATTAGATTTTTAAAATTTCTTTTTCTGATAGTTTGTTTTTAGTGTATAGAAATGCAACATACTTAAGTGTATTGATTTTGTATCCTGCAAATTTACTGAAATCATTTATTAGTTCTGATAGTTTTTTGGTGGTGTCTTTAGGATTTGCTAGATATAGTGTCATGTCATCTGAAAAAGGTGATGGTTTTACTTATTCCTTTGTAATTTGGATTCCTTTTCTTTCTTTTTTTTCTTTGGTCTGAATTCTGTGGCTAGTAATTCCAATACCATGCTAAATGAAAGTGCTGAGAGTGGGCATCCTTGCCTTGTTCCTGACATTAATGTAAATGCTTTCAGCTTTTCACCACTGAGTATGATGTTAGCTGTGGGCTTGTCATATATGGCCTTTATTATGTTGAGATATATGTCCTATATACCCCCTATTTGAGAGTTTTTGTCATAAATGGGGTTGAATTTTGTTAAAAGCTTATTCTGCATATATACAGATGATCATATGATTTTATTCTTCAGGTTGTTAATGTTGTGTTTTACATGGATTGATATAAGAATATTGAACCATCCTTGTATTCCTGGGATAAATCTCACTTTATCATGTTGTATGATGTTTTTAACATACTGTTGAATTTGGTTTGTTAATATTTTGTTAGTAATTTTTTCATTCGTGATCATAGCTTGTATTTTTTTTGTAATATCTTTGTCTGCTTTGGTGTCAGGTTGATGCTGGCCTTGTAGAATGAGCCCAGAAGCATTTCTTCCTCTGAAAATTTTTGGAATATTTTTGAGAAGGATAAGTATTAACTCTCTTTAAATGTTTGTAGAACTCAACTGTGAAGCTGTCTGGTCCTGGAGTTTTGTTTGTTGGGAGTTTTTTTTTTATTACTTATTTAATTTCATTACTTGTTAATTGGTCTGTTAATATTTTCTATTTCTTTCTGATTCAGTCTTGGGACATTATACATTTCTAGGAATTTGCCCAGTTGTTTTAGGTCTTCCACTTTATTGGCATATAACTATTCGTAATAATCTCTTATGATCCTTTTTATTTCTGTGGTGTCAATTGTAACTTCGCCTTTTCTATTTCTAATTTAATTTATTTGAGCCCTGTAACTTTTTTCTTGCTGATCCTGGCTAAAGGTTTACTAATTTTATTTATCTTTTCCAAGAAGCAGCTCTTAGTTTAACTGATCTTTTCTACTATTTTTTTCAGTCTCTGATTTATTTCTGCTCTGATATCTGTTATTCCTTTCCTTCTGCTAACTTTGGGTTTTGTTTGCTTTTCTTTTTCCATTTCCTTTAGGCATAACTTTAGGTTATTTATTTGAGATTTTTCTTGTTTCCTGAGGTAGGCTTGTATCACTATAAACTTCTCTCTTAGAACCACTTTTGCTATGTCCCATATGTGATTTTGTTTTCATTTGTCTCCAAGTACTTTTGGGTTTCCTCTTTGATTTCTCAGTGATCCATTGTTTGCTTAGTAGCATGTTTTTAAGTCTCCATGTGTTTGTGGTGTTTTTTTGCAGTTTTTTTCTTGTATTTGACTTCTAGTGTCATACTGTTGTGGTCATAAAAGATGCTTGATATGATTTCAATCTTCTTAAATTTATTGAGAATTGTTCTGTGGCCTAGCAGGTGATGTATCCTGGAGAATATTCCATGTACATTTGAAAATAAATGGGTCATCTGATGATTTTGGAAGGAATGTTTTATATATACACACACACACACATACATACATATATACATAAATGTCCATCGGGTTTAAAGTGTTGTTTAAGACCAGTGTTTAGTGTTTCCTTATTGATTTTCTGTCTGAATGATCTGTCCGCTTATGTAAATGGAGTGTTAATGTCCCCTACTAATATTGTGTTACTGTCAATTTCTCCCTTTAGGTCTGTGAATATTTGCTTTATATATTTTGGTTCTCCTGTTTTGGTAACATATATATTTACAATTGTTATATCTTCTTGGATTGATCTCTTCATTATTACATAATGTCTTTCTTTGTCTCTTTTTATAGTTTTTGTTCTAAAGTCTATTTTGTCTTATATAAGTATTGCTACCCCTGCTTTCTTCACATATTCTTTTGCATGAAATAAATATTAATTTTCATTCCCTCACTTTCAGTCTATGTGTGTCTTTAGATCTGAAGTTAGTCTCTTGTATGCAGCACATAGATTGGTCTTGTTTTTTGTATCCATTCAGTTATCCTATGTCTTTTGATTAGAACATTTAGCCTATTTGCATTTAAAATAGTTGTTGATAGGTATGTACTTATTGCCAATTTGTTAATTGCTTTGGAGTTGTTTTTGTAATTCTTTTTGTTAATTTCTTCTTTTGCTCTCTTCCTTTGTGATTTGATGACTATCTTTAGCCTATGTTTGGATTCCTTTCTCTTTTGTGTGTCTCTACTATAGATTTTTTTGTTTGTGGTTACCATGAAGATTATATATCACAATCAATATATATACATGATTATTTTTATTGCTGATCCCTTAAATTCAAATTCATTTTAACAACCTTGCATTTTTACTCCCCCCCGCCCCATATTTAATGTTTTTGACAACCTACTTTACATATTTTTTGCTTTGTATATCCCTTAACTACTTATTGTGGATATAAATAATTTTACTACTTTTGTCTTATAACCTTCCTACTAGCTTTGTAAGTGGTTGATTTACTACCTTTACTGTATATCTGCCATTACCAATGAGATTTTTTCCTAATTTTCATATTTATAGTTGTGGCCTTTTTTTTTGCCTCTTATAGAAGTCCCTTTAACATTTTGTAAAGCTGGTTTCATGGTGCTGAACACTTTTAGCTTTTGCTTGTCTGTAAAGCTCTTGATCGTGCCTTCACATCTGAAGATAACCTTGCTGGGTAGAGTATTCTTGATTATGGATATTTTCCTTTCATCACTTTATATTATGCCACTCCTTTCTGGGCTGCAGCGTTTCTGCTGAAAAGTCATCTAATAGGCTTATAGTAGTTCCCTTGTGTGCAACTAGTTGCTTTCTGCTGTTGCCTGTTGCCTTTAATATTCTCTCTTCATTTTTAATTTTTGCCATTTTAATTACAACGTATCTTGGTATGTTTCTCTTTGAGTTGGTCCTGTTTGGGACTATCTCTACTTCCTGGATCCTTCCCAGGTTAGGGAAGTTTTCAGCTGTTATGTCTTCAAATATGGTCTCTGCCCCTTGTGCTCTCTCTTCTCCTTCTGGGAGCCTTATAATGAGAATTTTAGTACACTTGATGTCTTCCCAGAGATCTCTTAAACTGTCCTCACTTTTTACTTTTATTTTTATTTTGGATTGTTTCTCTTTTTAAGTTTCCTTTAACAAATTTTGGATGACAGACACAATTTTTTTAAAAAAAATCTGCTGTGCACAATAGAATAGGCAAGGAAACAGAAATCAGTCAGCATGAATTCATCTCCAATTTTAATAAAATGTCAAAGCATATGTATCTTTACTTTGTTTTGTTTTAAATAAAAATAATCATATATTATCTTTTACAATTTTGGTGTGTCCAAAATTAAGGCATAGCACAAGATAGATGGCTCCATGATAACTGGAGCCCCAGGGGAAGGCCTGAAAGCTGGGGGCTGGAATCTTCAGAAGGCTCATTCATTCACATATCTAGTGCTTGATATTGGGGTCACCACACGTGGCCTTTCTGTGTGTCCTGGGTTTCTTCCCAACATGGTGGCTGTGTTATGAGTGTAATCATTCTTTACTGTATGTTTCCTTTTACCAGTGAGCTTTTCCATTCATAATTTTCTTGTTTCTAGTTGTGGCCTTTTCTTTTCCTCTTAGAGAATTTCCTTCAGCATTTGTTGCAAAGCTGGTCTTGTGGTGCTGAATTCTCTTAGCTTTTGCTTGTCTTTAAAGCTTTTGATTTCTCTGTTGAATCTGAATGAGAGCCTTGCTGGGTAGTGTATTCTTGGTTGTAGATTCTTCCCTTTCATCACTTTAAATATACCATGCCACTCCCTTCTGGCCTGCAGAATTTCTGCTGAAAACTCAGCTGATAACCTTATGGGAGTTCCCTTGTATGTTATTTGTCCGTTTTCCCTTGGTGTTTTTAATATTTTTTCTTTGTCTTTAATTTTTGTCAATTTGATTACTATTTGTCTTGACATGTTCCTCCTTGGCTTTATCCTGCCTGGGACTCTCTGCACTTCCTGGAATTGGGTGACTGTTTCCTTTCCCATGCTAGGGAAGTTTTCAACTTTATCTCTTCAAATATTTTCTCAGATCCTTTCTCTCTCTGTCTTCTCCTTCCTGGACCCCTATAATGCAAATATTGGTGCATTTAATATTGTCCCAATGGCCTTTTAGACTGTCTTCATTCCTTTCCATTCTTTTTTCTTTATTCTCTTCTGTGGCAGTGATTTCCACCATTCTGTCTTCCAGGTCACTTATCCATTCTTCTGCCTCAGTCATTCTGCTATTGATTCCTTCTAGTGTATTTTTTTCATTTCAGTTATTATATTGTTCATCTCTGTTTGTTTCTTCTTTAATTCTTCTAGGTCTTTGTTAAACATTTCTTGCATCTTCTCAATCCTTACCTCCATTTTTTTCCCAAGATCCAGGATCATCTTCAGTATCATTATTCTGAATTCTTTATCCAGAAGTTTGCCTATCTCAACTTCACTTAGTTGTTCTGGGCTTTTCTCTTGCTCCTTCATCTGAGATATATTCCTCTGCTGTTTCACTTTGTCTAACTTTCTGTGATTGTGGTTTCTGTGCCACAGGCTGAAGACTTGTAGTTAGTTCTTCTTGCTTCTGCTGTCTGCCCTCTAGTGGATGAGGCTATGTAAGAGGCTTGTGGAGGCTTCCTGATTAGAGGGACTGGTAGTGGGTAGGTCTGGTTCTTGTCTCTCTAGTGGGCAGGGTGTGCTCAGTAAGACTTTAAGCCTCTTGTCTGCTGATGAGTGGGGCTGTGTTCCTGCCTTGTTGGTTTTTTGGCCTGAGGCTTCACAGCACTGGAACATACAGACTGTTGGGTGGGGCTAATGGTAGCTTCCAGGAGGGCTCATACCAATAAGTACTCCCCAGAATTGCTGCTGTGAGTGTCTTTGTCCCTGTGGTGACCCCCAGCTGCCCCCTGCCTCCACAGGAGACCCTCCAATGCTAGCCAGTAGGTCTGGCCCAGTCTCTTATGAGGCCACTGTTTTTTTCCTCTGGGTTCTGGTGCTCATGGGCCTCCAAGAGTGGAGTCTCTGTTTCCTCTAGTCCTGTGTAATTCCTGTGATCAGACCCTGCTGCCCTTCAAAACCAGATTCTCTGGGGATTCCTCCTCCCATTGCCAGACCCCCAGGCTGGGAAGCCTGACATGGGGCTCAGAACTTTCACTCCAGTGGGAGAACGTCTGTGGTATAATTGTTTTCCAGTTAGTGGGTCGCCCACCTGGCAGGTATGGGATTTAATTTTATCACAATTGCACCCCTCTTATCATCGCACTGTGGCTTCTTCTTTGTCTTTGGATGTAGGGTATCTTTTTGGTAGGTTCCAGTGTTTTTTTTGTTGATGGTTGTTCAGCAACTAGTTGTGATTCTGGTGTTCTTGTAAGAAGGGGTGAGCACACGTCCTTCTACCCTGCCATCTTGGGCTCTGTCCTCACTTTTAAAATTTGTGTTTCTTTCTTTTGTTCAGCTTCAGTGATTTCCACTACTCTGTCTTCCAGTTCACTGATCTATTGCTTTTTGTAATCTAATCTACTGTTGTTGTTGTTTTTTATTTCAGTTATTATATTTTTCATCTCTGTTTTGTTCTTCTTTGTATTTTCTAACTCTCTGTTAGAAACTTCTGTCTGCATTCATTCTTCTCCTGAGTTCTTTAAGTATCTTTATGATCATTATCTTGAACTCTTCATCAGGTAGTTCACTTAGCTCCACTTAACTTCATTCCTGTTCTTGGGTTTTATCTTGTTCCTGGATTTTGGACATATTCCTCTCTCACCTCATTTTGCATAATTTTCTGGTTTTACTTCTAAATATTTGACAGGTTGGTTGTTTTTTGATCTTGGAGAAGTGGCCATATATAAGAAATGTCCTGTGGTGCCCAGCTGCATACTCTCTTCTGGTCACCAGAGCTATATGCTCTAAGGGTGCCCTCTATGTTGGCTGCACATGAGCTTTTGTTGTGGCAGGCTGACTACTGTGGGCACACTGGTAGACATGGATGGCCCTCAGCCTGGTTGGTTATGAGGCCCTGCCTAGTATGAAGGCTACTGGCTGCTGGTGGGTGGGACCAGGTCAGGAGTCAGGTAACAGTTCTGGCTACAGAACTCAGAGAGGATGGGGATTCCTGGGCTAATACCAGCCCACTGTTGGGTGGAGCCAGGTCCCAGGGTAGTTGTCAGTGGGGCTGGGAGTCCCAGAACTAGTGTCAGCCTGCTGGCAGTTTGGTCATGGTCCCAAGGGGCTCTAGGGCTGGTGTTGGCCCCCTGGTGGGGGGTGGAAATTCCTGACATTGCTGGCTTCAGGATCCAATGTTTTCCAAGCTGATAATGACCTATTAGTGGGCTGGGCCAGGGCCCAGTGTGTCCTGTGTTGGATGCCCACCCAACGATGGATGAGGCCAGATCTTGTGGTTAATGCCAACCTATTGGTGGGCAGAACCAGGTCCTGTGGCCTCTTACTATGGTGCCCTTGGTGTCCAAGAACTGGTGTTGGCCTTTTGGTAGGCAGAACCAGGACTCATGGGATACTAGGGCTAGTGCCAGCCCACTAGTGGGAGGAGCTGGGTCCTGGTATCTCTGACTACAGACCCCTGTGGGTCCTAGAGTTGGTATCAGCCATTGGTGAGAGGAGCTGGGACCCAGAGTGTCCTGATGCTGGTGCCCTCACACTGGTTGGTGAGGCTGGGTTCTGGGGTCTTTTGCTGTGAGCCCAGGGTCTTAGAGCTACGTCAGACTGCTGGTGAGTGTGGCCAGGTGCTGACACTGACTGCAGGGCCCCAGGTGTCCCAGGGCTAGTGACAGCCCATTTGTGCTTGGGGACAAGTCCAGGGGCCTCTGGTGTGTAGGACCGGGTCCCTGGGCAGCTGGGAGTTCAAGGTGGCTAATGGTAACCAGCTTGCTATGGGGTGGAATTGTATCCCCACCTGGCTAGCTGCTTGGCCTGGGCTGTCCAGGCCTAATAATAAGCTAGGTCCAACTCTAATAAACCAGAGGGAGAATTCCAAAATGGAATTTGTCAGCACCAGTGTCCTCATTATAGAAGGAGCTCACCAAAATGTCTGTTGCCATTATCTATGTCCCCAGGGTGAGTCCCAGTTGCCTCTTGCCTCTCCAAGAGGCTATTTAAGATCACCAAGTGGGTCTGATGTAGGCTCCTTTCAAATTATTGCTTCTGCCCTGGGTCTTGGAGCATGTGTGTGCCCTTTAAGAAATGGAGTCTCTGTTTCCTACAACCCTCTGGCTTTCCTGAAGGTAAGCCCCTCTGCCTTCAAAGCCAAACATTCTGGTAACTCTTCTTCCCGGTACATGACCCACAGGCTGGGGATCCCAATGTGAGACTTGGACCTCTTGCTCCTTGGGGAGAACCTCTGCAATTGTGATTATCCTCTCACTTTGGGGTTGCCTACCTGTGGGCATGGGTCTTGACTATACTGTGTCTCTGCCCCTCCTACCTGTCTCATTGTGGTTCTTTCCTTATATCTTTAGTTGTACAGATATTTTCTGCTAGTCTTCAGGTTGTTCTCATTGATAGTTGCTCTGTAAATAGTTGTAATTTTGGTATGCCTGTGGGATGAGGTGAGCTCAGGTCTTCCTACTCCACCATCATCTTGACCACTCTCCCATTTTGTTATTATTGAAATCAAATTTAATTTATATTGATCTCTCCCTACTCCCATCACAATGTAGTACACCATCCTGTTTCAGTTTCTTTATGGCACTTTTCAATGTCTGGATCTATCTTTGCCATTGATTTGTTTACCACCTCCCCTCTATAGACTACTTGCTACTGAGACGGGAACTTGTTTTTCTTCCTCATCTTGTATCTGCTGTACCTAGCACATAGTCAGCATAAATGATTATGGAATAAATGAATGTCTTTTTGTCTTTTATTTTTAGAGTGACACTGACCTAAGGAATATGTACAGCCCTACAGATCAGTACGATCTGATCTTTATGTTGTGTAGACCCTTTTTGTACCACTTTGTTGCTGGTAAAGTGTTTTATAATGTAAATTATTGTTGTCTACTGTTTAATCATTACTATTACTGTTAAAGAATGTTTGAATGTATCTACAACACTCTCTCATCCTCTTTCTACCAATGGAAAACTTCAGAGACAGCAAGCATATTAATAGTGTCATCTCCTCCCAGAAGCCTCCTCTGATTCCCTTTAAGTAGGTAGACATAGATTTTTTATCTTCAGTGTCCTTTTTATATGATTCCATTTTGGCACTAAGTGTATAGGATTGTCATTTGTTGTTTTTTTTTTTCCTTTTTTGCCACATATTGGGTCTTTTTTCTGCATTCCTAATATTGAACATATGGCAAGAAATCAATTAATATTAATGGAATAATTGACTAAATTACTGAAGTGGGAATAATATTTTTATAAGTATATTAAGTTGCTTTTCTTTTACTTTTTCTGTTTGTACCATCTCCATTGTTATGCCAGAAACCCACGAAAAATGAGGATTATCACAGCAGGAATCTGAAGGGAGAAAAAAAGTAGGTTTCAATTTTTGACATATAGAATAGGATTAGTTTTATACGTAGGATATGTTGTAATAGAAAGTATTTGCTATAATGAAAGGGAGCTAGATTAGACTCCCAGACCAGGAGACATAGAAAGGAGAAAAAGAAACAGCAAAGAATGTGATAAATCACAAACCCTCATGGGATTTATCCTAAGAGCACTTAAATAAGTGTGGAGAAATCAGGTACAGAAGCCCACTTCTCTGGGTGTAGCTTGGAGTAACTTCAAGACTCCAGATGAAGTGCTATATGCAATTTGTTGCCTCATCGCATGGCATGGCTGGAGGGAAGGGGCCTACATAGATCACCCGAGATCATGCTCTGGTCCCCTACGGTTTTTGAGTGGCCAGCAGTGGATCCATGTGTTCCAGTGCAGAGACACAAAGGTGATGAGAAGGCAGTGGGAGTTGGGCCAAAATGCTACTGTGACAAGAGGCAAATGGCTGAGAACCATGAGCTTCAGTAGCTGGTATACAAGTAATACCTGCAAAGTCCAGAGGGTAACAGTGGAATCCAGGCAGACTTGAAAAGAGGAACAAGAACAGACCTGCCTCTGCTATGAAGGTAGCAGCATAAGGGCTCCTGCACACAACTCCAAGGCTCCATGTCCCAGCCTAAGCTCATGTAAGTCTGTCTTCCAGCCACACTAAAATGCAGATGCTTTACTGGTAAGAAACAGGGAGAGGGAAAAGAAATCTGAAAGGTTGAACATTTACCTGAAAGATACTGGAGTTACTTTAAAAGACTAAATCATAAGAGGGACTTATTTCAATCACTTGGCAAATTTAAGTTTTCCTTCTTAATTCAACAGAGTCAAGTCTCTTAGAGTAGAATTCATTAAACTATTACATATAGAACATTTTTAAAAATCAAGGGGGCAGCAGTGTGCAACCTACCTTATGAAAAAAAGGAACCAGAAAGGAAGGCCTCTGAGTTTTATTCCCAAATCAAGAAGAATAAGCTGTGTAACCCTGGTCAAGGGAGTATTTAGTACCTCCAGGTATTAAATGTCTCTTTGTTATCAATAAAATGAGCAATAATGAGTAGGTAGGATAAGGGAATCTGTAAGAAACCAACCAGTTCTAACATCTTAAGATTCATGTGAACACTCAAGTTAATGAAATACCATCTTCATGAAGACCATTTGTGAGAGAGGTGGTTGCTTGTTTGTATGGCAGAATGATACTCTTTGTGATTCACAAATATGTTAAAACTCAGATCTCAACCATATTAGTATGCTACCTCATGAATCTAAATGTATGGTTACCTAACTTAAGAGATTTATTTACCATCCTCCATCCATTAAAAAAAATCAGCAGCATTTGATCTCAATAATAACTTCTAGTCCAACACTATGGGAAATATGTCCTAGAATGTGTTCTGGGTTAAACAGCATGGAATTCTGTTTAAATGATACGGTTATCATCTTATGTCACACAAGTGACATAAGTGAATTATTTTAAAATATTTTCTAGGAAGATGTTTCCTATATAATGAACAGCATTTTGGGTCAAAAATGTGATTTTACCTCATGTTAATGAAAAAACTTGCTCTTAATAATGAAAATATTTGTCATTGCCCACCATAATATGTAAACAAGTTTAAAAAGGAAGAAGTAAGAATGGCAAGGTAGAAAGAGAGCCTGAGAGAAAGAGGAGAGAAAGAGAGAGGGAGAGAGAATAAGAATATGAACTCAATCTAGAAGGAGTCTTTGACACACACAGGATATATTGGAATGGAAATCCACAGACACATATTAAATGGAAACGCAGAAGAAAAAAGTCTACAGGGAAGATGAAATGAGAACGCACACCTTCCACAAGCATGCCACTAACCATCTGCTTTTCTTTAGAGTATGTCAACATCTCTTTAGCCCTTTTCTCTCTCAAAATGAAAGAGTACCAGCACTGGAAAATAGAAAAGATAATGGTGTCTGAGGAGAGAGTGCACCCAGTCATTTGTTGTTAAAGAAGTCATTTGAAAAGTAATTATATGAGAAGCCAAATGGATGAAAAAGCGGTGATATTATTGATTAAATTTGATTTCAATTTAATGTACAGTATCAAGGAGATAGGGTTTCAGTTTTAAAATGTGTTATGTTGTAGCATCAAGCTAGTATGGAGGAATAAAACAGCTTAGTGTGGGGGTGGGAGGTGGGGAGAGAGAGAGATGGGGAGAAGGCATAGATGGTGTGGGATAGCAAAGCTCTTGTAGCTGAACTCTAACCAAAGGTAAAATTAGTTGCCCTAAGTTTTACTACTGGCTAATTCCAACAAAAATAAATAGTAACAGCTCTCTCCAAAAAACACAAGCTCTCTCCAAATAAAATATTTCTCAATATCTCTACTTAGCATTTATCTTATATGTTTCTTTTGAGGAATTCAATATATAATTAGCAATGCCTGGAAACTTACATAATTCTCACAAGATCTGACTTTTTTTTCCAGTGCTGTTTAAGCCAGGCTCTTTTTTTTTCTCTTAAAATACTATCTTTTTATGTACTTGTCACAAAAATAATCCACATGTCCTTATCTACTGGGGCTATCATAAAAAACTATATACTGGATGGCTTAAACAGCAGAAATTTACTTTCTCACAGTTCTGGCTGGAAAGTCCAAGATCAAGTTTCCTGCAGTGTTCAGTTTCTAGTGAGAGCTCTTTTCCTGGCTTGCAGAAAGCCACCTTCTCACTATGCCTTCACATGGCAGAAAGAAAGAAAGAAAGCTCCCTGGTGTCTCTTTTTATCAGGACACTAATCCTATCAGATCAGGGCCCCCATCTTATGACCTCATTTAACCTTAACTACTTCCTTCGAGACCCCATCTCCAAATACGGTAACATTGGAGTTTAGGTCTTTAACATATGAATTTGAGGATGACACAAATATTTAGTTCATAACACAATGTTTCTTGTTTAGAACCCCATTATCATGAATTGGAACCCTACAAGGATGGACTGAAGCCAGAATCCACTCCTGTTGCTTTTGACCTTGATGATGACAGTATCCTGCAAAAACCAGAGCTCTTTCATCATGAATCTGAGCACACACACCTGGCCCAGAAGTCAGAAAAATTTAAGAAAGAGCCAGGAGGAAGGGAGAACAATTGCAGCCTCAGCTGCTATTTCATACCAACAAGGTAAATCATCAGATTAGTAACACAAAGTGATTATGGGGGTACCAGAATGCAGAAAAATTCTACAGTTTTCTTTCCCCTCTGTATTATGGAGTCCCTTAATCTCCTCTGAAGGGCTTTAGTCCCTCTTTAAAAGGATTCCAATTCATTATGTCAAGTCCACCCAAGATATTCTCCTTTTTGATTAATTCAAAATTAACTGATTAGGAACTTTATATCTGCAAAATCCTTTCACAGACGCACCTAGATTAGTCTTTGATTGAGTAACTAGGAAAAGGTCTGCATATGCTCACACTTTATACAAAATTGACTCAAAATGGGTCATACATAGAGACTAGACTGTTGGTTGCCAAGGGGGAGGGGGCTAAGGGAAGTATGGAGTGGGAGGTTTGGGTTAGCAGATGTAAGCTTTTATATATAAACCACAAGGTCCTACTGTGTAGCACAGAGCACTATATTCAATACCCTCTGATAAACCATAATGGAAAAAAGTATAGTAAAAATGTATATATATATATGCATAACTGAATCACTTTGCTGTACAGCAGTAATTAATGCAACATTGTAAGTCAACTATGCTTCAATTAAAAAAATGTAAGTGGGTCATAGATCTAAAAGTGAAATGGAAAGCTGTAAAACTTTTAGAAGAATACATAGGAGAAAATCTTTGTGGCATAGCTTTAAGAAAAGAGTTTTCCCATAACACTAAAAATACCAACAAACCAAAAAACAAACAAAAAAATCCATACAACACAAAATTGATAAATTGGACTTCATCAAAATTAAAAAGTTTTGTGCTTCAAAAGACCCTATTATGAGGGTGAAAATAAGCTACAGACTGGGATAAAATATTTACAAATCATATATCTGACAAAAAAATTTGTATCTATAATATATAAATTAAAATAACACAATACCCAAAAATACAAAAATAACTTAATTCAAAAATTGGCAAAAAAAAATGAACAGACACTTTACCAAGGAAGATATAAGGACAAACACATAAAAGGATATTCAACTTCATTAGCCATGCAAATTGAAACCATGGTGAGATACCACAACATATCTAATAGAATGGTTAAATTAAAAAAAGTATATTGACAACACCAAGTGCTAGCAAGAAAACAGAGCAACTGGAGCTCTCATACAATGCTGGTGGGAAAGGAAAACGCTATTGTACAACCACTCTAGAAAATAGCTTGTCAGTTTCTTACAAAGTAAAGCATACTCTTAACATTATGACCCACCAATCTCACTCTTGGGTATTTACCCTAGAGTAATGGAAATTAACTGCATTCGTTTCCTGGGACTGACATGACAAAATACAACGTACTGGATGGCTTTAACAACAGAAATTTATTTTCTTGCAATTCCTGTGGCTAGAAGTCTGAGATCAGGTGCTGGTAAGGTTGGTTTCTTCTGAAGCCTCTCTCCTTGGCTTATAGGTGGCCATCTTCTCCCTGGGTCTTCACATGGTTTTCTCTTTATACTTTGTGTCCAAATTGTCTCTTAAAAGGACACGAGCCATATTGGGTTAGGACCCAACTTAATGATCTCATTTTAACTCTTTAAAGACCCTATCTCCAAATACAGTCATATTCTGAGGTACTGGGATTTAGGACTTCAACATATGAATTTGGAGGGGATATAATTCAGCCCATAACACTTCACTTTCTCTGCCCCCATAGCTCATGTTCTTCTCACATGCAAAATGCATTCACCTCATCCCTATAGCCACAAAAGACAACCCATTCCAGCCTCAATCTTAAGTCAAAAATGTCATTTAAATCAATTGTGAGTGAGACTTTGAGATATAATTCATCCTGAGGCAAAATTCCTTCCCAGCTTTAAACCTGTGAATCCAGACAACAAATTATCTGCTTTTAAAATACAGTGACAAGATAAGCATAGCATAGACATTCCCATTCCAAAAAGGAGAAATCTTAAAAGACAGGGAGCATATGTCTTAAACAAGTCTTAAACCTAGCAGGGTAAATCCTATTAGATTTTAAGGCTTGATAATAATTCTTTTGGCCCAATGCTCTGTCCTTTAGCCCAAGTGATGTGGCCCTGACTTTCGGGAACACAAGAGTGGCAGCCTTGCTCCCTCATCCCTAGGTAGAAGTAACCTAGTTTGATGACACTGGGGAGATAACCCCACCTTCTGTAATCTAGGAGGCGGTCCTACCCTCAGGAGCTGAGAAGCCTCACCCCCTGACCTGTGCTCTATGTGCCCATGGTGGCAGTGAATACCCTGCTGACCTCTAAACCACCTTCATGGTCATTTTTCCCTTTTCTTGGTAATAGCATATGTTCATACCCAAATAGCTCTATTGGTCTGTCCTGTGGAAACCCAGAAATCTAGCATCCTTCGTTTATTTCATTCTGTCCCATCCTCTTCAGTCGTAACTGGCAGCATTTCTACTGGTATAAAATTCTCAAAATCCTTGTTGGTCTCTAATTCAAGTTACAGGAATCCAAGCCATCAGAAAAGAAGGTCCTCCACAGATCTTTCCTGGATAACCACATCTCTACTCCTTGCTTCTGTTAGGATGATTTATTGGGTACATGAATCACACCTGCAATCTCTTTAAGAGTTGCTATCACACTCTTGATGTTCTCCCTAGAACGTGCTTTCTTATATTTTACAATATAGATAGGCTAAGAATTTTCAAAATCTTCAAGTTCTGGTTCCTTTTTACTTAACAATACCTTCTTCAATTTATCTCTCTTCTCTTATATGTTACTATAAGCAGCAAGAAGAAACCAGAGCATACCTTCAACACTTTGCTTAGAAATCTCTTCAACTAAATATCCAAGTTCATGATTTACAGGTTCTACTTTCCGCAAAACACAAGAACACAATTCAACCAAGTTTTTGCCACTTTATAACAGAGATAGCCTTTCCTCCAGTTTCTGATAACACAAACACCTGTACATAAATGCTTATAGCAAATCTATTCATAATTACCTCAACTGGACAAAATCCAAATGTTCTTCAACAGGTGAATGGATAAACAAACACAGGATAAACAAACATCCATACCATGGAATGCTACTCGGCAATAAAAAGGAATGGACTATTGTCACACAACTTCAATGGATCACAAAGGTATTATGCTGAGTTAGACAAGGCAATTTAAAGGGTTTTATATTGTTTGTTTCATTTATATGACATTCTCAAAAAGACATAACTATAGTGGTTTCCAGGGGTTGGGTGGGATGTGACCATAAAGAGACACCATGAGAAAAATTTTGGGAGTGATGGAACTGTTCCGCATCCTGATTGTGGTGGTGGTTACATGAATTTATACATATGTTGCAATGCATTGAATTATGCATGACGAGAAGAGAAGTCAATTTTACTGAATGGTAATTTTTTAAATAAAATAAAACTTTCAAAATTTCCAAAAGAAATTAATCTATCTTGGCCTAAAGTTCTAACTCTACCCTAAAGAAACTATGATTTACTTGACAAAATTCCCTAAACTCTTACCATATGAAATTATTATAGAGAAAAAAACTATGAGATACAAACTCACTCAACCTCTGACAGGTTCTGCCTTACTCAATTCTGACTTTTCAAGGTTCTAACAAAATTAATATCAAAGACATGATTCCAAGAAGTGTAAATTGCACTTGCATGTATACCCAGACATACCCCTGCGTGATACCAAACAAGGAGGGAAGATAAATTGAAAATGAAATAAAAGTCTGCCTTAAAGGGACCATTTCGGGTGTTTCTAATCACAAATCCTGCTCTTAAAATACAGGCGATAAAACCATGGATTCTTGTTTCAGATGTAAACACTGCTCAGGATCTACAATCTTCATGTCTATTCCCTCTGGAGGTCAAACTCTAAGGCTCACTAAAAGAAGAAGAAATAGCTGCCACAAGAGTGAATTGTAGACAGTTTAATCCGGTGACTTTTACATCAAAATGCATGCTTAGGACAAAGGACTTACTTACATTTAATTTCTCTTTTCTTACTGCCTGCCACTTTCCCTTATGTTGAATCAGTGTTATGATTCCCCTTCCCCAGTTTTTTCTGCTTCTTTCTTAGTTGTCTTTATTCCAATAAAGACTCTGAACTCCCTAATTCACCTTTCCCATTCAGAGTGACTGCCAACTTTTCCAGCTGCTGGATTTGTCACCCCACCTCAGATCTTTCTAGTAAGGATTTTATAGCCATACCCAAAAGTCCAAATAACACTACATTTCACCCCAGAACTAAAGGGTGAATCATCACTTTCCCTTATATATTCAGCACAGGAATATTATTAGCCCTGACACATCTTAATTGGACCTTAGTCCTCTAAATTAACTGTTGGTACTCATATTTCCCAGAGCCTATAAAGAAACTCAAGAAACATCAGGATTAAGAATGATTATAGTCCAGTTATTTTATCAAGAAGCTATTTAGAAATCAGTACATGATATATTTAGTTTCATCTAAGGTGTTTGTCTTCCACAATGAGACTAATTAAATCCAGAGAGCAATAGGCACTGACCTATTATCATAAACAATACATTTATGTTCCTTTAATGTGTACCGCCAGGAATATTCTTTTTGTAATCAGCTGACCCTCTCATGCTTAGCATACACAATTGAATTACCATTAGCACTCACCCACCACCTACTCCTGTTACTCATATTTCTTTAAGAGCCCAATATATGAATTCAATAGGTGGGATCTGAGATTTTGAATTTCCCCAGATTATAAAAGAATTTATATTATGGATACAAATTCGTGTACAAAAATGCATGAGCTGAAGTGTTTCCCTAATTACCACCCAGATAACAAATGAAATGGCTCAAACTTTGAAATCCAGACAAGCAAAAACTCATTGATAAAAGAAAACCTATATAATAGATTTGTACTTGACTGTTTATTGGCCAGTCAATGCCAAGTCTGTATAATTAATAATATATGTTATTTTGCCTATGTGAACACTTAAAGGAAAGAAATTCAAACTAAAACTAAAAGAAAGTGCCACCTAGTTTTCCAAGATTGGTCAAACTAACCCATGGAAACTGGTCTTTTGTTAGGCTTAGCCCAATTAAAACACTGGATATGAAGTGGGTTCCAACATTTTTATTGTTGTTGTCCCTATACTTATTGCTTCCCTACTTCCTGATACCTTGGTACTTAAGCGTTAGTAAGTAGTGTTATCCCAAAACAACATCCCCCTGATAATGGTACATTGAAAAAGACTGAAGTTCTCACAGTCAACTCAGTATCCCTGGGAGCAGAGATTTACTAAAAGGGGAGACTGAGAAATCATAACACTAGGAGTGGTATAGACCTGGCTGAACTAAATAAGGTGTTAGTATCAATGGACGGATACCTGCAGCCAACAGATAAAAATACATCCTTTATGCCCCATATCTGAATCACAGGGTTTCTTAGAAAAGTCAAAAATAATTGAAATTGCCTTTCCTGATAACTCTTTCCTTTTGCTCAAGGACAAACATCCCTCTTTGATGGCTTTCAGTCTTTCAGCTTACCCAAGGGGGGAAAAAGATTCTGTTCCAGAGACATAGGCAAATTTGCCTTTTTAAATCTTTCCTATTTTAGTCCATGAAAAATCTATATATCTTGTTTCTCACTCACATATGAGTAAACCTCATGGCACTCTGACTAAGTATACTATGTTCAGATTATCATGGTGTGGAGATATATATATATATATATATATTCCACTGTACATATATAACAAATTTTATTCAACCACGCGTAATGTAAAATTAGGTTACTTTCACAATTATAAAGCAATATTGTAGGATATATTTTTACAATTTATATTTTCCATGATTATTTCCTTTGAGGAATCTTTAGAAGTAGATATACTTAATAAATGAATATTTAAAATGTTGAGAATTCAAAAGAAATTACCAATTTGTTTTCCAGAAAGATTCTACCAAATTTACTTTTCTGCAAACAATATTTGAGACATTATTTCACTTCATTCTTGCTAGAGACAGGCATTATTTCTCATTTTAATCTTTCCATCTGAAAAAAGAACACAGCTAACTCTTTTTACTTTAATTAGTATTTTATTAATTATACTTTAGCTTGAAATTTCTTATATAGGTTTTGTTTGCCATTGGTCTTCTGATTTCTCATCAGCTAACTTGCCTGTTCATGTACTTTGAATATTTTATTTTTTATTATTGATTATAATAGCTTTGAATGTATGAGGGATGTTATATATATTAATTCAATGCAGTAAAATTTTATAAATTTTATAAATCTATATTTACATGTTATAATCTCTATAAAAATAACAATGGGGATTTCCTTGGAACTTGCTGATTATAAAATCAATTTGGAAGAAAAATATATGAGAAGAGTTAAAATGTCTTTGAAAAAAGAGTGCACTTCCCTTATATAATATATATTATATAGCAGCATTTCAAACCAGAACAACTGACTATCCATAAGGGAAAAAGAAAAAGGTGTTCTACTTCACACAATACAATAACAACAACAGCAAAGTCATTTCAGTGTGGTCTTAAAACCTAAAACTAAAATCAAAACTATAAACATGATCAGAGAAAATATAAATTTTTGTATAAACCTTTACTTTAGAATAATTTTAAATCTACAAAAAAGTTAAAAACATAATACAGAAGAATCCCATAAACTGTAAACTGTAAACCCCTCACCAATTTCCCCTATTGTTAACCTCTTATGTTACCATGGTACATTTGTCAAAACTGATTATCAAAACATTGGTTCATTACTATTAACTAATTACCAGACTTCATTCAGATTTTACCAGTTTTCCCACTATTGCCTTTTTTTAAAATTTATTTTATTGAAGTAGTTGATTTACAATGCTCTGTTAATTTCTGCTATACAGCAAAGTGATTCAGTTATACATATGTAAAATTTTTTTCACATTCTTTTCCATTATGCTTTATCACAGAATGTTGAATATAGTTCCCTGTGCTATATAGTAGGACCTTGTTGTTTATCCATTCTATATATAATAGTTTGCGTGTGCTAATCCTAAACTCCCCATCCACCCCTTCCCCATCCCCCTCCCCCTTGGCAACTGCAAGTCTGTTCTCTATGCCTGTGAGTCTGTTGCCTTTTTATTTTCATATGATGACAAATCTTATGACGTTAGAAAAACTTCTCTAAAGAAGACTTGAAACTCAAACACCATAAAAGAAAAAATTGATAGGTTTGGCTACATAAACACTAAAATATTTCTATATGAAAACCCTGTATGCGTAATGAAAAACCAATGAACATGTCAATATATACATATTAATTTTTTTCATTTATTCCAAAAATTTTACTGGGAGCTTACTCAGCCCTGAAGACAGAGCTGGAAACGAAATATATAAAATATTGTGTATCCCTTCTCATGAAAGGGAGACAATATCCAAATTCCTTCATCTCCCTCTTTAGTATAATAACAATCAAGATTGGAGAACTTAATTCATAAATTTCTTTTCTAATCTAGAGGGAATCTACCTGTACTCTGATAGGCTTAGGAGGAGTCAGGAAGAGGGAAGCTATTACACAGGGAAAATGAAAGGAAACGTGCCCCTTCCAGGGAGGAGTTGTTTTGAAAGATGGGGATTGGGGGATGTCAAGGGTTAAAATGGTCAGATGAGTGGCCTGCTTTGCCATTTCTGGGCTTTAACTCAGAGAGGGGTAGGTATATTCTGTAACTTATTATTAAATAAAGTCTAAAGGGGAGTTGTTGCCCCACACCAGTTTAGAAACTGTAGTGGTGCAGTATTATCCAGGAGGAGGCTTAGCCTTCTCAGTCCACTCCCAAGTCCCAGCTGGTATGGACACTAATAATTACCAGGCTTGCCTTGGAGGCCAATCCTACAACTATAGCAAGATGAAGTAGTTCTGCCACAGAAGCTGGTGGGAAATCCACTCAGTAGACTGATGGAGGGTGCAGCATTCACTCAGGGGCCTGCAGCAAATGGAATCTGAAGTAAGGCTGAATTAGTCAGGGACTTCATGGGGCCCCAACCGAGCCAAAAGAGAAAAATCTTGAGTTACACTATAGCTGTAGCCTCTAGCCAGGCTTAAATATCAGCAGAACAAGCAGCTGTGAGAACTGCCTAGAACACTCACCTCTGACTCTGCCAGTCTCCAGAGTTCAGTTTTGCAACCCCTTTTGTGCATACCCTTAAACCAGAAATTCCACTACTAGACTACCTATTCTACAGCAATTCTTACATATGTGTGTAAAACATTTCACTGTAGAATTATTTGCAATAGCAAAATATTAGGGGGAAATACAATGCACAAATAGAGGAAAATAGAATTAAATACATCATGGAACCACCATGATACAGAGCATTATTTGAAAGTTACAAATAATGTGTAACTCTTTATATATTGGCATGGAAGATGGCCAAAAAATATTGTTTATTGGAAAAAAATCAATTTGCATAACAATATGTGTAAGATGATCCAATTATTATTTTTAAATTATATGTTTAGGGCTTCCCTGGTGGCACAGTGGTTGAGAATCTGCCTGCCAATGCAGGGGACACGGGTTCGAGCCCTGGTCTGGGAAGATCCCACATGCCGTGGAGCAACTAGGCCCGTGAGCCACAATTACTGAGCCTGCGCATCTGGAGCCTGTGTTCCGCAACAAGAGAGGCCGCGATGGTGAGAGGCCCACGCACCACGTTGAAGAGAGGCCCCCACTTGCCGTAACTAGAGAAAGCCCTCACACAGAAACGAAGACCCAACACAGCCATAAATAAATAAATAAATAAATAAATAAAAATTTAAAAATACGTTTAAAAAAAATTATATGTTTAGATTGTACCTTATATCCACATGAATAGCTTTGTGCATTGCTTTATGTACACTTTTTTTTCTCTCACATGACCTACATAAGTCATAAAACTAATAAAACCTATCTATTATAACAAAAAGACCCCATTGCAAATGGCTTAAGAAAGAAGTTTATTTCTCACACACATAACAGACCAAATGTGAATGGTCCAGATAAGAACAGCCTTGCTCCTCATTTAGTGAGGACCCCAAGTTCCTTTCAAGGCATTGTCCCTCATAAGTTTCGACATTGTTGCCATCTTCATGGTTAAAGCTGGATCACTTCCAAGTTTGAAACGGCATGCCTGGTGTTTTAAGTTTCAGGCCTGGAAGTGGAATCTGTCTCTTCTGCTCTCATTCTTTTACAAAGTGATAGTCACACAGACACATATATCCAGAAGAGTTAAGTATAGTCTAACAAACAATGTAGTCCACCATGGGCCCAGCCTCCATTTCTGTGGCAGGAGGGCTGAATTGATTTTTATGAACAATGAACAATCCTCACCATACTACCCTACCTCCTAGCTTTTCTAGGAATAATCAGGGGTAGTTTAAACTTATTTACTATTTCTTCCATTGTATTTCTATTTTTTCAATAATCCTAAAATCATAACAGCAATAACTACTTAGCTTTACCTCTGTGTTTTACAGGCTTTGTTTCTCACTGCTATTTTTTTTTCCTCAATCTTTCTCATTAAGTTCTTCATTTCAATGCATTTCTCAGTTAGTTGCAAATATTTTATTGATTTATATTTCCAAGAGTAGCACATTGGTAATTCACTTTCTGATTTCTTCCATCTCTCAGAAGAGAGATGCCGTTTCTCTATTGTTCTTGTACATAAGTAATCTTTGGATGGATATATAATACTTGGGTCACTGTGATTTTTGCTGCAAAACTCTGGCGGTGCTGTGTCATTGTCTTCTGGAAGTGAATATTTTCAAACAAAAGTTTGATTGGTAGCCGCCAGAAATTTCTGCCTGAATACGGAAATTCCAGGAAGATTTTCTAAACAGGGATAATTTTAATTATTTTTTCCCAATTACATAACTGATGTGAAGATTCAAGTCTCTTTTGAGCCTCGGGAAATTTTGTAATTTTTTCTTTGATTACTGTTTCTTCAGTAGCAGCTCTATTTCTCCCTCTGGAAGTCCCATTATATTTGATCTCCTGAATAAGTTCATCATGACTCTTTTTAAATTCATGGTAAACATCCTATATCATTGTGAACTTCCTCTGTGTCCTGGTGTTCACATTTACTTTTCTTCTATAGCATAAAATTGCTGTGTCTGTTCAATACTGATAAAATTCAAAAGCATAGAAAAGATCCAATTTTATATTATAAAGTATTTTTATATTATAAAGCAGGAGGATGTGTTTTTTATCATTTGTTAACTTAAAATATTCCCTTTTCATAGATGCAATGCCCTTTTAAGCCTTTTCAAAAACACAGAATAAAGTTTCTGCAGTTATCTCTAGTACCATGTAGTAAGCTTGCTTCATAGGCAGATTTTTACTCTGATTCTTTAAATCCCTTTCTGATGAAGGGATGAGACTTTTTTGTATGTCTGTTGATATTTCTCTACTTTTTCCACCCTTAAATTGTGGGTGGTTGGATGGGAGAAAAGAACTGTCTATTGTCCAGAATTAGGACAGGAGACTTTTTAAAAAGATTGTCTTGTTCTTTGTAAACTCTTTGTGGTCCATATAAGGGAAATAAGGCAGGTTTCAGATTTCCTGTGTCTATTTCAATAGATTAGAGTTGGGTTGTTTGTTAGGAGACAGAAGTTGGGGATGGGCAGAGGTTGCCTCAGGTCAGGAACTCTATAGCTGTGGTAAAGGGTTTCTTTTCAGTATGCCCTTAAGTCTCAAAATGAACAAGAGTATTGTCTTCCCTTTTCTAATGGACATGATTTATTAGAAGCAAGACATGGGCAGGACCACCTGCTATACTTAGCTCATTCTTATTGGGGACCATCAGGAAAACACCAAAAGGTGCCAAAATTTCCCCTTGACACCGCCATGGAATGATTTTCCACTTTTTGGAAAAGTATTTTTAAATTATTTTATGTAAAATATTTTTATGTTTTGTGTAAAAACCATTGTTCCTAGACCAGCTATGATAAAGTTCCTACAAGACGACTGCATGGATGTACTGAGAAAGACTAAATCACATATGCAAATCTCATGTATGCTGTGTCTTTTATTAGGAAACATACAGATGTTGATGACTTCCTTATGGATCAAGAGGGAAGCTAGTTTGTTGAAATCCAACGGGATCCAACTAGGCAGGTTTATTAGATCTTTATTTGAAAAGAGGTCCTTTGGTATTAAGCACTGAAAGGCTATAAATATACTTCAATATCAGCAAAATCTCTGCCCTCTGAGCCCAAGCAAAAGAGTTTAAGTTCAGAGCAATGTTTCCAACTTGCTGGAAGAGAAGCCCAGTCAAGCCCACTGAGATTCAGCCATCAGGCCTAGACACTCTCATCACTCTTCCAGCACTATGGGAACATTCGGCTCTGAAGCAAAGAAACTTCAGCCAAGTAAAGACTCCCACCTTTAAGCTGAGGACTAAAAGGAGAGGAAAGGGTATAATATTGTGCAGGCATTGCATTTAGTAAGAGATACAGTGTATGTGAAAACTGTTAGGTTCTGATTTTGAAACCCTGACATTCTACTCTCAATATTTTAAAAAGTATTACATATAAGTCTAGCCCTGAGAGAGAAACATTCCCACTGATGGCACCTCCCTAAAGCTCATGTCTTCTATATTAAATGTTAGCTGAGAATGCATGCAGATGACTACCACTATTTCATGACACAACTCATCCTCACAGTTTGTGGAAGAACTAAGATTTGCTCTCCACCCTAACTTCTCAAGGGTTTGCTCCTGCTAGCTCTTACACAGTGATTCACAGTTTGGTGAGGGCCCATTCTGGAACTGGGGGTAACTTGAATGTATATTACTGAAATTCCCCTGGCGTGAGGAGGGCACTCTTCCTTGTTTTGCACTTCATACAGATTTTTCCATGTTTATATTCCTTTGTCTATGTCAGTGGAATTTGGGAAAGAAACAGGAATTAATATCATAAGGCCAGTTTGTCTTCTTGAAGCAGGCTTCAGACCATTTATTTTATTCTACTGTTTTATTTTATTTTTATATTTTTCCATTTTTCTTTTTAACTGAAATAAGGTTGATTTAAAATAGTGTATTAGTTTCAGGTGTACAACACAGTGATTCAATATTTTTATAGATTATATTTCATTTAAAGTTACTATAAAATATTGTATATATCCCCTGTGCTGTACAATATATCTTTGTAACTCATTTATTTTATACATAGTATAAATCCCCTACCCCATCTTGCCCTTCCTTTTCCTGATAATCACTAATTTGTTCTCTATATCTGCAAGTCTGTTTCTGTTTTGTTATATTTATTCATTTTATTTTTTAGATTATACATATAAGTGGCAACATGCATTATTTGTTTTTCTCTGACTTATTTTACTAAGCATAAAATTCTCAGGCCCATCCATGTTGTTGCATGGATGTATATATATACACGCATACCACATCTTTTATATCCATTTATCTATTTATGGACACATATGTTACTTGGCTATTTTAAATAATGCTACTATGAACATCAGGGTGCATGTATGTGTTAGAATTAATGTTTTCATTTTCTTTGGATATATACCTAGGAGTGTAATTGCTAGATCATACGGTAGTTCTATTTTTAGTTTTTTTGAGGAAATGCCATACTGTTGGCTGCACCAAATTACATTCTCACCAACAGAGTATGAGGTTTCCCTTTACTCCACATCCTCACTAACATTATTCGTTATTTGTGGACTTTTTGATGATAGCCATTCTGACAGATGTGGTTTTAATTTGCATTTCTCTGATGATTAGCGATATTCAGCATCTTTTCTAGTGCCTGTTGGCCATGTCTATGTCTTCTTTGGAAAAATGTCTATTCAGGACTTCTGCTCATTTTTTAAATTGGGTTGTTTGTTTTTTGATATTGAGTTGTGTGAGCTGTTTATATATCTTAGATGTTAATCCCTTATTGGTCATATCATTTTTAAATATTTTCTCCATTTAATAGGTTGTGTTTTTGTTTTGTCAGTGGTTTGCTTTGTTGTGCAAAAGCTTTTAAATTTAATTAGGTCCCATTTCTTTATTTTTGCTTTTATTTCCTTTGCCTAAGGAGACATAGCCAAAAAATATTGCTATGGTTTATGTCAAAGAGTGTTCTACTTATGTTTTCTTCTAAGAGTTTTATGGTTTCCAGTCTTACATTTAGGTCTTTATTTCATAGTTTATTTTTGTATATGGTGTGAGCAAATGTTCTAAAGTCATTCTTTTACATGTAACTGTCCAGTTTTCCCAGCACCATTTATTGACCTAAGTGCATGGGTTTATTTCTGGGCTCTGTTCTGTTCCTTTGATTTACATGTCTTTTTTCGTGCCAGTACCTCATTGCTTTGAATAATGATATTGCCAGCTGTGTTCTTTTTTCTCAGGATTACTCTGGCTATTTGTGGTCTTCTGTTGTTTCACATAAATTTTAAGATTTTTTTTGTTCTAGTTCTGAGGAAATGTATGAGTATTTTGACACAGATTACATTAAATTTGTATTTTATTTTGGGTAATATAGATATTTCAACAATATTAATTTTCCAATCCATGAGCATATATTAGTATAGTCTTCAATTTTTTTCATCAATGTCTTATAGTTTTCAGAGTATAGATCTTTCACATCATTGGCTAAATATATTCCAAAGTATTATTTTGATGTGATGGTAAATAGGATGTTTTCTTGCTTTCTCTTTCTGATGGTTCACTATTAGTATATAAAAAGCAACAGATTTCTGTATATTAGTCTTGTATCTTGCAGCTGTATTGAATTAATTGATTAGTTCTAATTCTTTTGGGGGGATCTCTTTGTGGTTTTCTATATATAGTGTCATGTCATCTACAAATAGTTATAGGTTTACTTCTTTTCCAATTTGGATTCCTTTTATATATTCTTGTCTTATTGCTGTGGCTAAGACTTGCAATACGATGTTAAATAGAAGTGGCAAGAGTGGGAATCCTTGTCTTCTTCCTGATTTTAGAGGAAAAGCTTTCAGTTTTTCACCGTTAAGTATGATGTTACCTGTGGGTTTGTCTTGAATGGCCCTTATTATACTGAGATACGTTTCCTCTATACCCACTTTAATGAGAGTTTTTATCATGAATGCATGTTGAATTTTGTCAAATGCTTTTTCTGAATCTACTGAGATGATTATGTAATTTTTATCCTTCCTTTTGTTACTATGGTGTAACACATTGATTGATTTGCAAATATTGAACCATCCTTACATCTCCAAGATAAATCCCACTTGCTCATGGTGTATGATCAAAGGATCATAAAAATTTATATTTTTTTGAATTCAGACCGCTAAGATTTTGTTGAGTTTTTTGCATCTATGTTCTTCAGGGATATTGGACTGTAATTTTCCTTTTTTTAAGTGTCTTTTTCTGGTTTTTGTATCAAAGTGATAATGGCTTCAAGGAATGAATTTGGAATTGTTCCCTTCTTTTCAATTTTTTGGAATAATTTGAGAAGGATAGGCATTATTTCTTCTTTATATACTTGGTAGAATTCCACTGTGAAGCCGTCCAGTCACAGACTTTTGTTTGGTGGGAGTTTTTTAATTACTAATTCAATTTCACTACTAGTGATTGGTCTGTTCAGATTGTCTATTTCTTCTTGACTCAGTCTTGGAAGACTGTATGTTCCTACAAATCTACCAATTTCTTCTAAGTTTTCCAATTTGTTGGCATATAACTGTTTGTAGAATTCTCTTATGATTTGTTGTATCTCTGTGATATCAGTTGTAATTTCTCCTCTTTTATTTCTTATTTTCTCTATTTGAGCTCTCTGTCTTTTCTTCTTGGTGAGATTGACTAGAGGCTTATCAATTTTGTTTATCTTTTTAAAACACCAGCTCTTAGTTTTATTGATTTTTGATTGCTTTTTTTTTTGGTCTCTATTTTATATATATCCCCTCTGATTTTATCTCCTTCCTTCTGCTAAGTTAGGGCTTTTTTTTGTTGTTTTTTCTTTTTTCTAATTCCTTTATATGATAGGTTACATTGTTTATTTGAGATTTTTCTTGTTTCTTGAGGTAGGCCTGTATCGTTATTCCCTCTTAGAACTGTTATATTTGTGTCCCATAGATTTTGGAAAGTTGTGTTTTTATTTTCATTTGACTCAAGTATTTTCTAATTTCCTCTTTGATTTCTTCATTGACTCATTGGTTTATTGGTAGCATGTTGTTTAGTCTCTGTTAATTTGTGTTTTTCCCAGTTTTCTCCTGTAATTGATTTCTAGTTTCATACTATTGTGGTTGGGAAAAATGCTTGATATAATTTCTGTTCTTTTAAGTTTGCTAAGTCTTGTTATTTTGTTTTTTTTTTAACTTTTTTTTAAAATTAATTGATTAATTTATTTATTTTTGGCTGTGTTGGGGTCTTCGTTTCTGTGCGAGGGCTTTCTCTAGTTGTGGCAAGCGGGGGCCACTCTTCATTGCGGTGCGCGGGCCTCTCACTATCGCGGCCTCTCTTGTTGCGGAGCACAGGCTCCAGACGTGCAGGCTCAGCAGTTGTGGCTCACGGGCCTAGTTGCTCCACGGCATGTGGGATCTTCCCAGACCAGGGCTCGAACCCGTGTCCCCTGCATTGGCAGGCAGATTCTCAACCACTGCGCCACCAGGGAAGCCCCTAAGTCTTGTTTTGTGGCTAGCATGTGATCTATCCTAGAGAACATTCCATATGCACTTAAGAAAAATGTATATTATTCTCCTTTTGGATGGAATGTCCTGTAGATATCTATTAACATCTAACTGGTCTAATGTATCGTTTAATACCACTGTTTCCTGATTGATTTTCTGTCTGGACAATCTGTTTATTGATGTAAGTGGGGTTTTAATATCACCTACTACTATTGTATTATTGTCAAGTTCTTTCTTTATGTATGTTAATGTTTGCTTTGTACATTTAGGTGATCCTGTATTAGGTGCTTATCCGTTAACGAGTGTAATATCCTCTTATTGTATTGATCCCTTTATCATTATATAATGCCTTTATTGTCTCTTGCTGTAGAGCTTGTTTTAAAGTCTATTTTGTTTGACATGAGTATTACTGCTCCAGCGTTCTTTTCATTTCCATTTACATGAAATACATTTTTCCATTTCCTCACTTTCAGTCTGTGTGTGTCTTTGGCTCTGAAGTGTGTCTCTTGTAGGCAGCATATAGGTCAGTCTTGTCTTTTTTATTCAATCAGCCATTCTATGTCTTTCGATTGGAGCATTTAGTCCATTGACATTTAAAGTGATTATTGATTGAGATGTACTTATTGCCATTTTGTTGCTTGTTTTCTCATGGTTTTTGTAGCTTTTCTCTGTTCTTCTTCTTTTGGTTTCTTCCCTTGTGGTTTGACGATTTTCTTTAGTGATATGCTTGTATTTCTTTCTGTATAATTTTTGTGTATCTTAGGGTTTTGATTTGTCATTACCATGGGAATTATATATGTTGACCTATAACTATATCTGCTTGTTTTAAATGCACAGTCTTTAAGTTCATACACATTCTAAAAAATCTACTTTTTTTACTCCCCTCCCCCACTTTTTGTTTTTGATGTCATATTTTACATCTCCATGTTTATCCCTTAACTGTTTATTGTAGTTATAGTTGATTTTACAATTTTGTCTTTTTAATCTTTATACTAACTTATTTAAGTGGTTGATCCATAACCTTAACTATATATTTGCCTTTACTAATGGGATTTTACCTTTTGTAAATTCTTGCTTTTTGTTGTAGTCTTTTCTATTTCACTTAGAGAAGACCCTTTAACACTTTTTTGGGGGTCAGTTCAGTATTGATGGACTCTTTTAGTTTTTGCTTATCTGAGAAATTCTTTACCTTTCCTTCAATTCTGAATGATAATCTTGGTGGTTAGAGTATCCTAGGTTATAGATTTTTCCCTTTTATCACTTTAAATATATCAAACCACTTTCTTCTTGTCTAAAAGGTTCCTGAAGAAAAATCATCTGATAGGTTTATGGGGGTTATCTTCTATGTGACTCCTTATTTTTCTCTTGCTGCCTTTAGGATTTTCTCTTGATCTTTAACTTGTGCCACTTTAATTATGATAGTCTTCTTGGTGTGGGTCTCTTAGGGTTCATCTTGTTTGGGACTCTCTGTGTTTCCTGTACCTGGATATCTGTTTTCTTCTTCAGGTTCAGGAAGTTTTCAACCATAATTTTATCAAATACATTTTCAACAATTTTCTTTCTCTTTTTTCTCCTTCTGGGACCCCAATATTGTGAATGTTAGTTTGCTTAATGTCCCAGAAGTCCCTTAAACTATTCTCATTTTTTAAATTTGCTTTTTTTTTGCTCTTCTGATTGGGTGTTTTCCATTATTCTACCTTCCAGATCATTTATGTATTCTTCTGTACCACCTAGTTTGCTGTTAATTCCTTCTAGTGAGTTTTTAATTTCATTTATTGTATTCTTCACCTCTGAGTGCTTCTTTTTTTTTTTTTAAATCTAAATAGTGTACCTGTATTTTACATATTTTTTAAAAAATTTATTTATTTATTTATGGCTGTGTTGGGTCTTCGTTTCTGTGCAAGGGCTCTCTCTAGTTGCGGCAAGTGGGGGCCACTCCTCATCATGGTGCGTGTGCCTCTCACTATCGCGGCCTCTCTTGTTGCGAAGCACAGGCTCCAGACACGCAGGCTCAGTAATTGTGGCTCATGTGCCCAGCTGCTCCACGGCATGTGGGATCCTCCTGGACCAGGGCTCAAACCCGTGTCCCCCACATTGGCAGGCAGACTCTCAACCACTGCACCACCAGGGAAGCCCTGAGTGCTTCTTTTTTATATTTTCTGGTTCCTTGTTTAAATTCTCATTGTTTTCATCTATTCTATACCCAAGTTCAGCTAGCATTCTTGTAATGCTAATGATCTGAATTCTTTATTTCATAATTTATTTATCTCTCATAAGTTTTGTTTTCAGGTTTTTTTTTTTTCTTGTTCTTTCATTTGAAACAAATTTCTCTGTCTTCTCATTTTGTTTAACTTTCTCTGCCTCTATGAAATTACATGAAACATTACCTATCTCAGTCTTGAAGGGGTGTCCTTGTGTGGGAGCATTCCTATGCACTCTGTGTTCTCAGTGGCTTTGGTGGGGAAGCTGGATCTGACATGATCATGTTTGCTCTAATGGGGAGCAGTGCTGGAGGAAGAAGGCCAGAATGGGCACCTGGTGCAAAGTCCAAGGTGGACACTGGGATGGTCCCAACACACCAGTCAGAGCTTGAGATAGCTCCCAATCTGACACTTCCATGAGACCAGCAGTGGCCACCCTTGCCCCATTCAGATGTGCTGGGTCTGAGCCAGTTTCATCCCCAGCAACTGTGCACTCTCCTTGACAATGGCAGCCTTTGTCTTAGTGGCAAAGTGCACCAGAGCTAGAGATGCTGGATTGGGTGCTTGACACAGACCAGCACACACACTGGAATGGTCTCAGCATGCCAGCTAGAGCTTGAGACAGCTCCCAATCTGCCACCTCCATGAATGCCAGAAATGGCTGTCCTCCCCCTGTTCAGATGCAGTGCTGGGTCTGAGCTGGCTCCATCCCCCCAAGTACACACTCTTCTAGACAATAGCTGCCTTCACCCTAGTAGGGAGATGCACTGGAGCTAGAGGGGCTGGAGTGGGCACTCAGCACAGGCCAGGTCATGAACTGGGGCAGTAGCTGGAAACCAGCCAGAACCCTAGGCAGTTTCAATCTGCTTCCTCTGCCTTGTTCCCAGGAGTAAGCAAGCACATGCACACTCTTCAAGAGCAGAGCCTAAGTTTCTTACAGCTGTCCTGTAAGTCCCACTGATTTTCAAACCAGCTAAGGGGATTCATCTCCCCAACATCAGACCCAAGGACTGGAATGCACAATATGTGGTTCAAACTTCTCACTGCTCACTACCCAGGGAGAATCACTGAGCCTCTGATATCCTCTCCTCTTCTGTGTCCTCTCTTAGGGGCTCAGATCCCAGCCTGATTGCTTCTTTCTCCTTCCTACCTGACTCCATGTGGATCTCTCTTTACAGCCTTATTTCTAGAAGAGTCTTTCTGCCAGTTTCCAGTTAGTTTTCAGTGAGAGTTACTCCACATGTAGATGTATTTTTGAGGTGGTTGTGAGGGAGATGAGCTCAGTGTCCTCCTACTCCACCATCTTGATTTCCTCCCTGACCAGTTATTTTAGATTCTTGTCCTGCCAGTCCTGACAGCCCATCTACAGGATGTTAAGTGCAGGTGTTTGGTACTCAGTGTTGTGGTAAAGCCGTTAGGCCTGATTTAGAGAAAAGACTATGAAGCTGAGATGAGGAAAAAAATGCTGGTATTTCATAAGAGTAGGAACTAGAAAGCCATTAGTTCTTGTCTTTGGCATTGAGTCAGGCCATAACTCAAGGCCAATGTCTCCATCTCTGCATCTCAACTTCACCACCTATTATAAAATAAACAGCACAATCCAGCCCCTAATACTTTGTTCAGGGAAAGAGCTGTGGACAAAGAAAGGAGTGGGTAGTCTATGAATTAACATAGACACTTAGGCCAGCAAAGGCAACACTAGCATGCTGAATAATAGACAAAAATCAAGAGTGCACAGGAGGTTGTTTGCCACATGGCATAAAGATGGATTGCAAAAGAAGAGAAATTTTTTAAACGTTTGCTCATTTTCCAAGTTAGAAATGATTAATGATTGTGTCTGATGAACACAATGTATTTTTATTTGTGTATCATTTTTCTATCTTCCTTCCCTTTTTTTTACAAAGACCTTTAAAAACTTCCAACTGCACAGAAATGTACCAGTGTAATTGATCACATACCTTAAAACATAAATGAACATAAAACATAAATAAGGAAGAAGGATAATTCTGGAATTAGAAATCTGACTCTTTCTCTGGTTTGTAAGCAAAATACCAAACATATTTACAGAGGGTCAGTCCCTTTGGCATTAAGATCTGGGTGAGTTATAAGAGGCTACAACCGGAAATTGAACCCACATTTCTCCCCTGACAACATAGCATATTAGACTCTAATCACTCAGTGTTGCATTGTTATTTACTGTTTTCCTGCCATCCACATTCATGTATATTTATGTGAAGTCCAAAAATATCCAGCAGCAGTTCTTCAGATGATTATCTATGTCCTAATGAGAAATACTAATCAGGAAACATATAACACACTCAAAGCCTATTGTGTAAGACCAACAATATCCAGAATACAAAAAAATTCTGCTTAGATAAAATGCTCTTTGAAGTATCTTCCACTTTTTACAGCAATAAGAAAAGAAAATAAAGAACATTTGTTCCTTATTTCTGAAGTTTGAAGGCAACAAAATGTGAAAAATTGATCCTCTACAGGATCCTCTACAGACAAGAGCAAAGATCAGTACGGCACTAGTTTAGACACACGTTTTCACCATATTTTCAATCATAGGGAGTACAGAGCTGCTCAGATCTTTGAATCCCAGGTTCAGAAAAATATCATAGAATCTAGAAGAAACACTCAAACATTCTAAGATTTTTTACCACTGCTGACAATAGCATTGATAGCCTACGGATTTTCCTAAAAAAGAAACAGCATTTGAAAAGAGGAATTACAACATTTTATATATTGCAAAAGTTTAACTGACTGGATTTTTCAACCCTCAAAATAATTCTGTATCTCCACTTAATGTTTCCCTTTTTTTAATTGAGTAATTTTTTCTCTGACAGACTGCTGTTTAGAAAATCTTTTTTTTTTTTAATGCACAATCATCTCTTTAAAGTTTTCTCCAGGTGTTCACAAATGGTCACATTTGGTTTTCTTTTTTCTAGCCACAGAAGTGGAAACATCTGTATCAGAGCATTAACATCAGGACACCTACTGAAGTTTCTAGGGCTCTCCTACTCCATGCACCCACTCAGCTACTTCTCTCCTGAGACTATAACGTAGAATTATTTTCTTTTTATCTGGATTTCAGTTAAAAGGGTTTTTTTTTTTTAAGTGTATATGTTATGTAAATTGAAATGATTACTCTTTGCACATCAAAATCTATAGCAGATCTTCCAATGGTCTTATTATTCAGAGTATATGGACATTTAGTTATCAATTCCGCTGAAGGCAAATGTTTTTAGAAGGTGGTACAGTGTTCTTTCAAGATGCTATTTAAATAACACAGATTTATATTTATCAAGAGTTAGGATGATCACATCTGAAGAGGAAATAACTGCATGGTCAATCTAGGTGTTTGGGACTGACTCTGATTTCTCACCTCTTAACCAATACTGTTGGTTTCCATGCAATTGCTCACTGATAGAATTGAAAATCTGACCTTGACTGTATCACAGTAAACATTAGCCATGGCAAGACAACAGAATCATAAGTGTATAGTAATTTACAGAGAACATCCTAAATTAAAATTGGAGTAAATTCAGTTTTATCCATACTGACAAGTCATTGTATGACATTTGAAAAAAGTGAGGAGTAGCTAAATCTCTCTGTGGCTTGATATATAATCTTAAAAATAGTTTTTATAATTTTATTTCTCCCATTGGTCAGGACCTGAAATCATTAAGGTAAATTTGACCATTTTTAAGGTGATTTAGAAAACAATCCATCTAAAGAACATTTGTGAGAAAACAAGAATGTACCTCATTCCCCAAATAATTCCACTAGTTTTAAGTGTCTCTTAATGCCTTACATTAGAACTCCAAAGGTTTTTAATTATTTTGAATAAGGAATCACACTCTTTTATAATTCAACTAATTTTGGAAAATAAATATATTAAGGCCTTATTTTAAATGGCATGTCCAGTTCCCTTTCAATATGACACCTAGTCAAGAGAGGAATGCTGAAAGAATAGAACATAGGGCACGTTTCTGTGTGTAGGAACATAATGTATAGAAAAATTTAAAATATAAGGCTCCAGACAACAGGAAGAACCTAAAAAACTGGGCTCTTCAGTTTCATGAAAAGAAAGTGAGAAACAGAATAGGTTAATGGAAAGGACATTGAGAAGAAGTGTGTCCTATTTCATAGTTTTGCCTTTGGCTGATTTTCTGTGTAAGCCAAAGAGTTTTGTTTGGTCAGTTGGTTAGTGTTTGATGGTTGGTTCTCTATACCGCAGATCTCTATACTAAGTATTTGGAGTGCCTGATCTAAAAGCTCAAGAATTTGAGTAGTTACAACTTAAAAAAAATTATCTCCAGTGTGATCTAAAAAGAGAAGAAAGATAAATTCTCAAAGAGCACAGTTGTTCTTTAGCCCCAAGTCCATGTGCCTGGTGTATCCAAGACTAGATGGTGATTTGGGAAATGTGAAATGATTAGAACTAAACCAGGGGAACACTGTAATAGTATTTAAAATGAACAACACATATCAAGAGCATTCCAGGTTATGAAAATTAAAGACATTATTTGTTATTTCATGCAAATGTCATTTACTGGAATGCATAGACAGGCAAAGGTATAGGTAAAACATTGATGAAATGCAAGCCTCCAATGACTGCTACAAAAAATTTATAAATAAATGCAGGTGTTTGAATTGTATTTTCAGATACTCCAATATTGGATCCTTCAAAGCAACTAACAAAATCTACCTAATTCTATCAGTTCTTTACAGAGAAAAGAACTTTTTCTTTTTTGTGGCTGGAGACTGCCTGAAAATACAGTCTCCCAGGTGCTGATAAAAATATACCTTTCATACTAGTATCATCTGCAAAGCAGTATCCAAAGAAACAAAAAGCCTAAAGAAATGCTTCTGAAGAGGTTATTATTAAATTTGGTGATTTCTCCAAATAATAGGGGTTCCTTAAAAAATTTATTAAAGAGTACTTGAGAGTTAAACAATTTCTTTTTAAGAGAGATTCTACCTTGTTACTTACACCTTTAAAAATGTATTTGTTGAGAAGATTGACTTAATGAAGATTTATTATATCCAGCTGCTTTTGAAATTGCTAAGAAAGAATAATTGAATTATTGGTGTGGATACAGAAAAGTTGAGTATTAATGAGCCATAGCCATTTCTCACTTTTATGAATGTTTTAAGCTGCAACTAGCAGGAAACCCAACGTGCAGTAGTTTAAATAAATAAGGATTTCCTTTTCCCAGGTACGAAGGAGTTTGAAAGTAGATGATTACATGTTAGCTGCTCAAAAATACTACCAAGGACCCAAATTCTTTCTGTCTTTCTGCTATTTCATCCTTAGTATGTTGGCTTTTCTTTTACAAGTTACTCTCTGATTACAAGATGTCTGCTTTAGCTTTGGAGATCACATTTGCAGTTAAAGCAGAAAGAAGTGGGGGTTGGGTAGCAACAGATTCATTTATCCTCTGTTAGGGTCCTAGACTATTTAGGTTGCAATAGCAAAACAAAATATAGTAGGTGGCCTAAAACACAGTTATATTCTCACGGTTCTGGAGGCAGGGAAGTTCAAGATCAAGGGGCCAGGGAATTTGGTGTCTGGTGAAAAGTCCCTTCCTGGCTGTTTGCTGAAAGACTTACCTTCAGCTTCAGGTTCAGAGGATTCATTGGCAAAATAACCACTCCACACTTTAATAAGCAAGAAATAAGGAAATTTGTTGTATTAGTAGTAAGTTACAATATAAAGACAAGCAATATATATATATAGAGAGAGAGAGAGAGACAGAGAGAGAGATAAATGTACATACATCACCAATTTGGGAGAACTTACATCACCAAGTTGGGAGAACAAGCAATATATATATAGATAGAAATAAAAGCACATACATCACCAATTGGGGAAACACCTACATCCAGATCCAAGCAATGCTGGGAAGTCCCTGGAACAGCAATCTGGAGTCCCAATTGGGAAGGTCCTAGGCAGTGCATCCACTCCACAGGTGCACTTCAGTGTGCAGTCCAAAGGAGCCCTGCTTTTAACGCCAAGCAGCAAGCTGATAACCATCAGCTTACGTGCAAATATGCAGCTCTGGCTGTCATCATAAATGCTTTGATACTTCAGTCGTGAGTTTCAGAATGTTCACTGATCTCTGGGAACTGGCCAGATTCCCAAGGTCCAGGAAGCTTCATGACTTACTCCCTTCTTTATCTGTTGGTTCTCAAGACCTACTTTTGCTGTTTCTGCTGATCTGCACATAGTCCAGCAGTTTGGTATGTAGCTTCTTTCAGGGTCTTTGTCAAAGGCTTATTGTTGTCTCTGAAGCCTGAACAAGACTATTAAGTTTCCCAACACTGGCTTATAGACAATCACTTTCTCGCTGTGTTCATATGGTCTTTCCTTGGGAGAAAAAGAGAGATGTCTGTCTCTTCTTATAACGGCACTAATCCTACCATGAAGGTCCCACCCTCATGACCTAATCTAAGCCTAATTATCTCCCAAAGACCCCACCTCCAAACACCATCACACTGGAAGCTAGGGCTTCAACAGATGAGTTTGGAGAGGATACAAACATCCATCCCATAACAGTAAGGAAGGCAAAAGCTTACCCAGGAACACTCAGCAGAGTGTTCAGACTCTCTAAAGACAAAAGCTTACCAGGAACACTCAGACTAAGCCCTCTACTTAGTCTCATTGGTAAGAACAGGTTCACATGGACTCTTAGTACAAGGGCAGGGAAGGTGAAAGTTTAATGAGACACATTTTTGCCTTAAACAATATTAGGGATAACCTGTCAAGTAAGTAAAAGGAAACGGATATTGGGTAGGTAACTACCAGTGTCTGCTATACATGCTTAACTCAGCATAGTTTGCAAAAGTTCTAGGACTTCCTTTAGTTCTAATGAAACTGATGCTAATTTCAAGTCAAGTTTATAATATTTTTCTGAACAAAATTCAATACTATTCAGCAACATTTGGTAAAGTCTTACAATGTCTAGCTACTTTATCAAGTAATTTTACTTAATTGTCACAACAACTCCATGAGATGGGAATTCGCATCCCTGTAACTCTAGTCTCTGAAGGAGTATTAGGTCACACGTTCTACTCTGACATAAACAGCAGCAAATAAACCAAGGCCAAATTCCACCCAAAGCTAGAACTCCTATCTGCCTCACAGTCAACATTCTGTTTAACATCTGTTGTACTTTTCTGTATTTCTCAGAGACTGAAGAATGTAATTTCTTCAATTCTTAGTCTTACATGGAATAGATGGACAAAAGAAGTAGGAAAAGAAGCAAGTTTAGCAAACTGGAATAAAAGAAAATATTAAGGAAAAATTAGGTTATGATTTTTTTCTAAAATATACGTAAGATAAAAGTGATAAAGTTTCAATTTTCTGAAGCTCATTTATCCAGGCTTAATTAAGATTCAGCCCCTTCTTCCTCTGTGGTCTTAGATAAGTTACTTAACCTTTCAGAGCTGCATTTTCTTCTCTGTAAAATTTTTAATTTTCATATTAATACTTAGTTCTTATAATTATTGAAGAACTAAATAAATCAAGGTTATTACACATCTGACATCATGCCTGGCAAGCAATACACAATAATGTGTTTTTTTCCTCATTTTCCTTAAAAGAATCAATTTTAGTTATCTGGGAAGTTCATCCCTATGTAGCAACTTATTTTACTAAAATGCCACATGAGCAAGGTACTCTTGGTGTTAATAGAAATATTTATATAAAATTATTTATTAAGCCCAAAGTCCAAGGTGATGAGGTGATTTGGTCCATTTTATCATGCTTGCCTAAACCTATTGGAAAGTTGACTTCATGTGAAAGACTGCACAAGCAATAACTTTGGCCTTATATATAAAAAAATCACTGTACCTCTGGTTTCTCTTTATATTTTTATTAGCTAAGTCTTGCATCTATCATGCTATAAGTGTGGAGGCTCACTAATGGAAATGGTTGTTATCATCTATATTTACAATTGTATTATGGGAAGAGAAGAGTGAGGAGAAGTGGCAATTTGGAGGTGAAAATGTCCAAGGTTGGGTCCCATTGTAGGGAGCTCTGGATGCCTTGAAGATTCGACACAATTGAGGAAGAAAGCCACCCAAATAGTGAAAGAAGATGTAAATGGAGGAGAGGTGAAAGTGTAGAAAACATCAACAGAATGTTGGGGAATTTATTGGACAAAACTCCTCCTACATCACTATGTCAAAGATCCATTTTGTTAATTCCCTTTAATTGCAACTTGTCACTTCTGGTATTTATTTGTCCTCATTCAAATCTACTCATATTTCCTAGAACCTCTCATGGTGTGTTTAAGCTTTTGATAGATGCTAAAAGAAAAAAGATGTTCTGCCAATTTGGGGAAGTTATTTTATTCCTCATGCCTCAAAGTTACAACTTCACCAATAAGAGCACAACTTAAACTCCCTTTATATCTTCTCATTAATTGGAAAACATTGCAGCTTCCTCACTACTGTGTGTGGAAGGGGTGGTATAGGGTGTATATGTGTACGTATGTGTATGATTGAGAAAGAGAACAAATCAGGGACAGTGAAACTGCATCACCTCATCAGTTATCAGCATAAATGTTCAACAGTCCAGTGGGATTTGTAATGGTGTTTTGAAGTTAAATTAAGTCATTCATTTTAAAGAGAGACTTTATTCCCCCAGTGATTTCTTTGTAAACATGGGATTCATTATTTTATTAGTGTTGGCCAGGTTTACAGTTCTCTAGACTGTGGGTTGGCAAACTATGGTTTCCTTCCAAATCTGACCAAATACCACTTTTTTTTTTTTGGTAAATAAAATTTTACTGGAACACAGCCATACCCATTGTTATATATTATCTGTGGCTGCTTTTACACTACAATGGCAGAGTTGAGTAGTTGCAATAAAAAAATGTATGGCTCAAAATGAAAATATTTACTATCTGGCCCTTCACAGAAAAAGGCTACTGACCCTTTCTCTTGACAGGAGGTGAGTCAAATTTAATATAGAGGCTGAAGAGGTGATACCTCGGAATATGGAATAAAATATTGACAGTTCAATTTCTACTTATCTTTTCCCTCCAAACAAATGAAAAATTACACTTTACAATCACTTAATTCATGGGTTGACCAGGATATCCCCTGCTTGTCCATGGATTAGATGGTCGCATTTATGGAATGTGGATAAGGTATCTTAAGGAAAAAGATTCCACATATGGAATCTTCTTCCACAATCCAGCATCCTTCCTCACTTTTTCACATCCAACCCAGGATGACATGGTATATTTTATATGTGACTAATTAACTAGATTTAAAAATCATATTATCTATCCAAATTGACTCTTATGAAATGGACACTTTAAAATATTCATGCAGAACAGGGAGATCAAGATGGTGGAGTAAGACAAAATGGAGCTTACCTTCCCCTCATGAACATATCAAAAATACATCCACGTGTGGAAAAATTCCCATGGACAATTAACTGGAAACTAGCAGGATACTTGCACAACCAAGGCTGAAAGAAAAATACACACATAATCAGGGAAGAAGGGAAGCAAAGTGATTGGGTTGGGATCTGTATCCTTGGGAGGAAACTAAGAGGACAAGGAAGATTACACAGGTGGACATATACCCTGGGGAATAAGTGGGTTGAGCCACAGACTTGGTGTACCAGTCCTGGGGTCCTACAAGTAGGAGACAAGCCCCCTTGGCTGCTTGAAGGACTGGTGGGAGAGATAGAAAGGCTGGAGAAGCTTAGATTCCCATCATGAGGAGTGTATGGGTGCTGGCTTGCCCCCAGGCAGGGCAGAGAGAGGTCTGCCTTAGTGGTTGCACCTCACAGCACTTCCCAGGCCAACCAAGCAAATATCCCAGCCCTGCTCATTCCATGCCACAGCTTGGCACTGGATCTATGGTGGCCAGGACCAGTCAAAAGACTTGACCTTGAGATGCAGAACCAACCAAGTCACCCGGGTGGTAGTGCTTACTCAAGCAGCACTCCAGACCACACTGCCAGAATTCTCACAACTCCCTCACTGCACTCCGACCCTAAGCCAAAAAACTGTCCAGATCCACTCACTCCACACCACAACACAGTGTTAGATCTGAGCCAGTCACAACCAGGGAAAAGACACAACTGTGGGTTGCCTCTGAGAGGAGCAGCAGATGCCTGCACAGACATAGCATCAAACCTCTGTAAGCACATGAGCCCCACTTGTGTCAGCATGCCCCACCTTTGGGGCTAAGATCCCAGAAGGGACAGAAGTAAAAACACATTTGGAGAAAACAGAACCAGCTCATGTCTGACCCTCAGGGTTTCCACTCCAGCAATGTAGGAGCAAACTCTGACCCTGACAAAGCAGTGATGGACACTGAACAGAGAGGAAGTCCCACCTCACTCCCTGCAGAGGCTCTAGCTTCTCCATCACCAGCCTCATCCATTACCAAGGTGATACAGCCAGCACACTAAATAAAGAGATGACTGGCATCCACATCAAGTCCAGCTCTCCCACTAAAGACATTGGGCACAAGAAAAATTGCATAAGGATGTTCCCACATAAGAGTACCACTCATAATCACAAGAGGTAACAACCCAGTCTGTGGCAGGTGGGACAGAATGCGACCTACACAGATGGTCTATGCCACAAATCTGTGTGCCCCAGCCTGAGATAGGTGTACACCAGTGCACATGGGGCCTGAGTGCTGGAACATGGGGTTTGGAGAGCAGACCTGAGGAGGGGACTGTAGTTGACTGTGAGGAGACAGCCTGAGGGGACGGGAGTAAGGAGCTCCACAACCAGGAAAGCTTGTGGAGGAAGCCTGGATTGCCACAGAAGTGAAGCATCATTGTTGAGTGATACACAAAAAGCAGAGCTGCCATTGTAGCCTCTCTCTTCAAGCACTGGTCCCTTCTTCCACTGGCACTCAAGAGGGCTACCACTGGAGCCGACTCGAGTGCCCCTGCCATTGTCTACTCTTACCGCCCCCCCCCCACCTGGGTGATCTGCTTACCCCAAGCACTACCTGATGGGCTCTTGAATTCCAATTGCTATCCCAGCACCCTCCCACCTGGGTGGCACAATTGCCCTGATCACCACCTTGGCTCCTTCCTGCCTGATGGGCTTGTATGCTCTGTCAACCTCTGAAACAGACTCGGGTGAGAGGAACAGACAGAGGTGGGGCTGAAACCACAGCTGAGCCTCAGGGGCCTTGTGACTAAGGAAAAAGAGCTGAAACCTCTCCTCACAGCTGTGCAAATTGGGGAGTTACACCTCTGCTGACAACTTCTTAAATTCAGCAACTGCAAAACATATGAAAGGACAACAAGTGCTCTTGCAATTGGGATGTGTCTGGCTTTAGCAGCTGTGGAGTTTGTGGGCATGTACACACTGGGGTTGGGCCAGGCCAGAGTATGAGCTGCCTCCATAGCTCCCGTAGTGGGTCCAAGTGCACAACTACTGCAGTCCTGGGACCTGACCTCAGTGAATCTGCACCAAGGGCCTGGTGGACCAGTGCCTGAGAGTCACCAGGGCCAATTGCCTGCATACCCACAGTTAAGGTGGGAACGAGAGCATTGTCAACAACAGTGAACTTTGTGAACCCACACAATGGGCAAAAGGGGACAACAGAGCACATTCACAGGTGCACATATCCCAAGGAGGACTACTCAGTGGCTTCTCTCCCAGTAGGAGTGCTCCTATCCCGCTGACCTTGCACCACTAAGAAACAGATCTCAGAGCCTCTATTCCAACAACTCAAAAGTAGGCCCTGTCCCTAACAGGGCAGTTACAACCACAGAGCAAAGGGGAATCCCTGCTCAATAGCTAAGGCAGGATCTGGTCACCACCACACCAATCAAGCCCCCTACTGGGGAGAGTATGTGCTCTAGAGTGGGAGCTCACACCTCTCCCTTCTTTAATCAAAGAATAAAACTTTCCTTTGCTCCTGAACCAAACACCTTCTCATTCTATTAGCTCCAATGAACAAGGCAGGAGGACCCTTGTTGGGGCCCGACTCGAAAATCTCTGCAAAGGTGACTAGAATAAGGAGCTCTTAGAGCTGGAAGATGCAGTACTCGTTCTTCCTGTCCTACAAAACCACCAGTAAGGTGAAGGAAGTGAAGCTCCCAAAGTTCAAGTAATTTGACCAAGGACACCCAGGTCAGAAGTGAACAAACCAGATTTGATGCCGTCTTTCTGCCGCCAAGTCAAGAACCCTTTTATAATACCAGTACATAATTCAGGGGATTTAAGAGAGACCCACTTCAGACCTAGGGACACATACAGATTGAAAGTGAGGGAATGGAAAAAGATATTCCATGCAAATGGAAATCAAAAAAAGCTGGAGTACTAATTCTCATATCAGAAAAAATAGACTTTAAAACAAAGACTATTACAAGAGACAAAAAAGGACACTATGTAATGATTAAGTGATCAATCCAAGGGGAAGATATAACAATTTTAAATATTTATGCACCCAACATAGGAACACCTATACGTAAGGCAAATACTAACAGCCATAAAAGGAGAAATCGACAGTAACACAAAAATAGTAGGGGACTTTAACACCCCATTTTCATCAATGGACATATCATCCAAAATTAAAATAAATAAGGAAACACAAGCTTCAAATGATACATTAAACAAGATGGACTTAATTGATATTTATAAGACATTCATTCCAAAAACAGCAGATTAAATGTTCTTCTCAAGGGCTCATGGAATATTCTCCAGGATAGATATGTTGGGTCACAAATCAAGCCTTGGTAAATTTAAGAAAATTCAAATAGTATCAAGTATCTTTTCTGACCACAATACTATGAGACTAGATATCAATTACAGGAAAAAATCTGCAAAAAATAAAAAACACATGGAGGTTAAACAATGCACTACTAAATAACCAAGAGATCACTGAAGAAATGAAAGAGGAAATAAAAAAAAAACCTAGAAACAAATGACAATGCAAACACAACGACCCAAAATCTATGGGATGCAGCAAAAGCAGTTCAAATAGACAAGTTTATAGCAATACAATCCTACCTAAATAAACAAAAAACATGTCAAATAAACAACCTAACCTTCCACCTAAAGCAATTATAGAAAGAAGAACAAAAAACCCACCAAAGTGAGAAAAAGGAAAGAAACCATAAAAAACAGTTCAGAAAAAAATGAAAAAAGGAATGAAGAAAACAATAACAAAGATCAATAACACTAAAAGATGGTTTTAGAGAAGATAAACAAAATTGATAAACCATTAGCCAGATTCATCATGAAAAAAAGGGAGAAGACTCAAATCAATAGAATTAGAAATGAAAGAGAAGAAGTAACAACTGACACTGCAGAAAGTCAAAGGATCATGAGAGATTTCTAAAAGCAATTATATGCCAAAAAATGGACAACCTAGAAGAAATGGACAAAATAGAAAAGCTCAACCTTCTGAAAGTGACAAAGGAAGAAATAGAAAATATAAACAGACCAATCACAAGCACTGAAATTGAGACTTTCATTGAAAATCTTACAAAAAACAAAAGCTCAGGGCCAGATGGCTTCACAGGTGAATTCTATCAAACATTTAGAGAAGAGCTAACACCTACCCTTCTCAAACTCTTCCAAAATATAGTAGAGGGGGGAACATTCCCAAACTTATTCTTCGAAGCCACCATCACCCTGATACCAAAACCAGACAAAGATGTCACAAAGAAAGAAAACTACAGTCCAATATCCTTGATGAACATTGATGCAAATATCCTCAACAAAATTTTAGCAAACAGAATCCAATAGCACATTAAAAGGAACATACACCATGATCAAGTGGGGTTTATCCCAGGAATACAAGGATTCTTCAATGTATGCAAATCAATCAAGGTGATATGCCATATTAACAAATTGAAGGATAAAAACCATATGATCATCTCAATAGATGCAGAAAAAACTTTCAACAAGATTCAACAGCCATTTATGATAAAAATTATCCAGAAAGTGGGCATAGAGGGAACTTACCTCAACATAATAAAGGCAATATATGACAAAACCACAGCCAACATCATTCTCAATGGTGAAACACTGAAATCATTTCCACTGAGATCAAGAACAAGACAAGGTTGCCCACTCTCACCACTATTATTCAACATGGTTTTGGAAGTTTTAGCCACAGCAATCAGAGAAAAAAAAGAAATAAAAGGAATACAAATTGGTAAAGAAGAAGTAGAGTTGTCACTGTTTGCAGATGACAGGATACTATACATAGAGAATCCTAAAGATGTTACCAGAAAGCTACTAGAGCTAATCAATGAATTTGGTAAAGTAGCAGGATACAAAATTAATTCACAGAAATCTCTTGCATTCCTATACACTAAGGATGAAAAATGTGAAAGAGAAATTAAGGAAACACTCCCTCGTACCATTGCAACAAAAAGAATAAAATACCTAGGAATAAACCTACCTAAGGAGACAAAAGACTTGTATGGAGAAAACTATAAGACACTGATGAAAAAATTAAAGACAATACAAATAGATGGAGAGATATACCATGTTCTTGGATTGGAAGAACCAACATTGTGAAAATGACTATACTAGCCAAAGCAATCTATATATTCAGTGAAATCCCTGTCAAACTTTCAATGGCATTTTCCACAGAACTAGAACAAAAAATTTCACTAATGTATGGAAACACAAAAGACCCCGAATAGCCAAAGCAATCTTCAGAAAGGAAAACAGAGCTGGAGGAATCAGTCTCCTTGACTTCAGATTATACTACAAAGTTACATTAATCAAGACAGTATGGTACTGGCACAAAAACAGAAATATAGATCAATGGAACAGGATAGAAAACCCAGAGATAAACCCATGCACATATGGGCACCTTATTTTTGATAAAGGAGGCAAGGATATGCAATGGAGAACAGACAGCCTCTTCAATAAGAGGTGCAGGGAAAACTGGACAGCTACATGGAAAAGAATGAAATTAGAACACTTCCTAACACCATACACAAAAATAAACTCAAAATGGATCAAAGACCTAAATGTAAGGTCAAACACTATAACACTTAGAGGAAAACATAGGCAGAAGACTCTATGATATAAATCGCAGTAAGATCCTTTTTGACCCACTGCCTAGGGAAATGGAAATAAAAACAAAAATAAACAAATAGGACCTAATGAAACTTAAAAGCTTTTGCACAGCAAAGGAAACCATAAACAAGACCAAAAGACAACCCTCAGAAGGGAGAAAATATTTGCCAATGAAGCAACTGAGAAAGGATTAATCTCCAAAATTTACAAGCAGCTCATGCAGTTCAATATCAAAAAAACAAACAACCCAATACAAAAGTGGGCAGAAGACCTAAATAGACATTTTTCCAAAGAAGATACACAGATTGGCAACAAACACATGAAAGGATGCTCAACATCACTAATCATTAGAGAAATGCAAATCAAACCTACAGTGAGGTATCACCTCACACCAGTAAGAATGGATATCATTAAAAAATCTACAAACAATAAATGCTGGAGAGGGTGTGGAGAAAAGGGAACACTCTTGCACTGTTGGTGGGAATGTAAATTGATACAGCCACTATGGAGAACAGTATGGAGGTTCTTTAAACAACTAAAAGTAGAACTACCATACGACCCAGCACTCCCACTACTGGGCATATACCCTGAGAAAACCATAGTTCAAAAAGAGTCATGTACCACAATGTTCATTGCAGCTCTATTTACAATAGCCAGGACATGGTAGCAACCTAAGTGTCCACTGACAGATAAATGGAAAAAGAAGATGTGGCACGTATATACAATGGAATATTACTCAGCCATAGAAGGAAACAAAATTGAGTTATTTGTAGTGAGGTGGATGGACCTAGAGTCTGTCATACAAAGTGAAGTAAGTCAGAAAGAGAAAAACAAATACCATATGCTAACACATATATATGGAATCAAAAAAAAATGGTTATGAAAAACTCAGGGACAGGACAGGAATAAAGACGTAGACCTAGAGAATGTACTTGAGGACACGGGGAGGGGGAAGGGTAAACTGGGACAAAGTGAGAGATTGCAATGGACATATATACACTACCAAATGTAAAAGTGATAGCTAGTGGGAAGCAGTCACATAGCACAGGGAGATCAGCTCGGTGCTTTGTGACCACCTAGAGGGGTGGGATAGGGAGGGTGGGAAAGAGACACAAGAGGGAGGCCATATTGGGATATATGTATAAATATAGCTGATTCACTTTGTTATAAAGCAGAAACTAACACACCATTGTAAAGAAATTACACTCCCACAAAGATGTTTAAAAAGAAAGCCCCCTATCTAGGGGATAATGAAACAAGCTTCTGGACCAAACTTACCCACCAGGGGCAAGGCACCAGAAGCAGGAGTAACTACACGCCTCAGCCTGCAGAAAGGAGACCACAAATACAGTAAGGTAGACAAAATGAGACAACAAAAAAATATGTTGCAGACAAAGGAGCAAAATACAAAACCTACGAGAACAACTAAATGAAGAGAAGATAGGCAATCTACTTGAAAAATAATTCAGAGAAATGATAGTAAGGATGATCTAAGATCTCAAAAAAAAATGGGGGCACAGATCAAGAAGATACAAGAAATATTTAAGAAAAGCCTAGAAGAACTAAAGAACAAACAAAAAGAGATGAAAAACACAGTAACAAAAATGAAAAATGCACTAGTTGGAATCATTTGCAGAATAACTGTGGCAGAAGAATGGATGAGTGACCTGAAAGACAGAATGGTGGAAAAATCTCCCATGGAACAGAATGAGGAAAAAAGAATTGAGGAAATGAGGACAGTCTCAGAGACCTCTGGGGCAACACTAAATGCACCAACATTTGAATTGTAGGAGTCCCAGAAGAAGAAGAAAAAGAGAAAGGGCCTGAGAAAAAAATCTGAAAAGATTATAGTCAAAAACTTCCCTAACATGGAAAAGGAAATAGGCACCCAAGTCCAGGAAGTGCAGAGAGTCTCATACAGGATAAAGCAAAGGAGGAATACACCGAAGCACATATTAATCAAACCAAAAAAAATTAAATACAAAGAAAAAATATTAAAAACAACAAGGGAAAAGCAACAAATAACATACAAGGGAAACCTCATAAAATTAAAAGCTGATTTTTCAGCATAAACTTTGCAGGCCAGAAGGGAGTGGTAAGATATATTTAGGTGATGAAAGGGAAAAACCTACAACCAAAAATACTCTACACAGCAAGGCTCTCACTCAGATTCAATGGAGAAATCAATAGCTTTACAGACAAGTAAAGGTTAAGAGAATTCAGCACCACTAAACAAGCTTTACAGCCAATACTAAAGGAACTTCTCTAGGCAGGAAACACAAAAGTAGAGGGGAAAAAAGTAAGAGAAGAAAAAAGACCTAAAAAATAAACCAAAAACAATTAAGAATATGGCAATAGGAACATACACATTGATAATGAATTTAAATGTAAATGGATGAAAGGCATTTGCCAAAAGACACAGACTGGCTGAATGGATACAAAACAAAACCCATATTTATGTTGTCTACAAGAGATCCACTTTAGACCTAGGGAAACATACAGACTGAAAGTGAGGGGATGGAAAAAGATATTCCATGCAAATGGAAATCAAAAGAAACCTGTAGTATCAATACTCATGTCAGAAAAAATAGACTTTAAAATAAAGACAGTCACAAGAGACAAGGAAGGACACTACATAATCATCAAGGGATCAATCCAAAAAGAAGATATAACAATTGTAAATATTTATGCACCCAACATAGGAGCACCTCAATACATAAGGTAAATGTTAACAGCCATAAAGGGGGAAATTGACAGTAAAACAGTAATACTGGGGGACGTTAACACTCCACTTACACCAATGGATAGATCATCCAGACAATTAATAAGGAAACACAAGTCTTAAATGACACATTAGACCAGGTAGACCTAATTGATATCTATAGCACATTCCATCCAAAAGCAGTAGAATACACTTTCTTCTCAAGTGCATATGGAACATTCTCTAGGATAGATCACACCTTGGGTCACAAATCAAGCCCTGGTAAATTCCAGAAATTGGAAATCATATCAAGCATCTTTTCCAACCATAACACTATAAGATTAGAAATCAATTACAAGAAAAAACTGTAAAAAACACAAACACATGGAGACTAAACAATATATTACTAAATAACCAATGGATCACTGAAGAAATCAAAGAAGAAATTTAAAAAATAACTAGAGACAAATGACAATGAAAACACAAGGATCCAAACCTATGGGACACAGCAAAAGCAGTTCTAAGAAGGAAGTTTATAGCAATGCAATCGTACCTCAAGAAACAAGAAAAATCTCAAATAAACAACCTAACCTTACACCTAAAGCAACTAGAGAAAGGAGACAAACAGAACCCAGATTTAGTCAAATGAAAGAAATCATACAAATTAGAGAAGAAATAAATGAAATGGAATTGAAGAAAACAAAAGCAAAGATCGATGAAACTAAAAGCTGGTTCTTTGAGATAAACAAAATTGATAAAACTTTAGCAAGACTCATGAAGAAAAAAAGAAGAAGAGGACTCAAATCAATAAAATTAGAAGTGAAAGAGAAGTTACAACTGATGCTGCAGAAATATAAAGTATCATAAAAGACCACTGCAAGCAACTATACACCAACAAAATGGACAACCTAGAAAAAATGAACAAATTCTTAGAAAGGTAAAACCTTCCAAGACTGAACCAGGAAGAAATAGAAAATATGAACAGACCAATCACAAGTACTGAAATTTAAACTGTGATTTAAAAACTCCCAACAAGAGCAACAACAACAAAAAACGATCCTAATAAAAATACAATTAACTGAGAAGTTTAACACCTGATAAAGAAATAAGTAATAAATATTGGGCTTTAAAAGAGTGAAGCTAGCTAGATGTAAATGGTATAAGAACAGGTTGAATACAGACTAATATATATAAAATAGATAACTAATAAGGACCTACTCTATAGCAGAGGGATCTCATTACAATACACTGTAATGACCTATATGGGAAAAGAATCTAAAAAAGAGTGCATATATGTATATGTATAACTGAGTCACTTTGCTGTAAACAGAAACTAACACAACATTGTAAAATCAACTATACTCCAATACAAATGTAAATAAAAACCCCTTACAAACAAACGTCCAGAACCAGATGGCTTCACTGGCAAATTCTATCAAACATTGAGGGAAGAGTTAACACTTACCCCTCTGAAAGTCTTCAAAAAAATTGTAGAGTGAGGAGCACACTCAAGCTCATTCTACAAGGCCACCATCACCCTTATATTAAAAACAAAGATATCAGAAAAAAAGGAAAAGTACAGGCCAATATCACTGATGAACATAGACACAAAAGTCCTCAACAAAATATTAGCAAACTGAATTCAACAAAACATTATAAGGATCATACACCATGATCAAGTGGGATTTATCTCAGGGATGCAAGGATTTTTAATATATACAAATCAATCAATGTGATACACCACATCAACAAATTGAAGAATAAAAATCATATGATCATTTCAATAGATGCAGAAAAAGCTTTTAACAAAATTCAACACTCATTTATGATACAAATTCTCCAGAAAGTGGGCACAGAAGGAACCTACCTCAACATAATAAAAGCCATATACAACAACTCCACAGCCAACATCATTCTCAATGGTGAAAAACTGAAAGCATTTCCTCTAAGATCAGGAACAAGACAAGGATGTCCACATTCACCACTTTTATTCAACATAATTTTGGAGGTCCTATCCATGGCAATCAGAGAAGAAAAAGAAATTAAAAAATCCAACTTGGAAAAGAAGAATTAAAAGTGTTACTGTTTGTAGATGACATGATGCTATACAGAGAAAACACTAAAGATGCCACCAGAAAACTACTGGAGCTATTCAATTAATTTGGTAAAGTTGTAGGATACAAAATGAATACACAGATATCTCTTGCATTCCTATACACTAACAACGAAAGTTCAGGAAAAGAAACCAAGGAAACAATCCCATTTACCATCACATCAAAAATAATAAAATGCCTAGGAATAAACCTAACTAAAGAGAGAAAGGACTTGTCCTCAGAAAACTATAAGATTCTATTGAAAGAAATAAAATATGAGCAAAGAGATGGAGATATACCATGTTCTTGGACTGAAAGAATCAATATTGTCAAAATGACTATACTATCCAAAGCAATCTACAGATTCAATGCAATCCCTATCAAACTGCCAATGGCATTTTTCACAGAATTAGAACAAAAAATTTTACAATTTGTATGGAGACACAAAGACCTCAAATAGCCAAACCTATCTTTTTTTTACTCACAAGATTGCCTTTATTTATTTATTTTTAAACAACTTTATTGGAGTATAATTGCTTTACAATGGTGTGTTAGTTTCTGCTTTATAACAAAGTGAATCAGCTATACATATATATATATTCCCATATCTCCTCCCTCTTGTGTCTCCCTCCCACCCTCCCTATCCCACCGCTTTAGATGGACACAAAGCACCAAGCTGATCTCCCTGTGCTATGAGGCTGCTTCCCACTAGCTATCTATTCTACATTTGGTAGTGTTTATATGTCCATGCCACTCTCTCACTTCATCCCAGCTTACACTTCCCACTCCCCATGTCCTCAAGTCCATTCTCTACATCTGCATCCTTATTCCTGTCCAGCCCCTAGGTTCTTCAGAACCTTCTTCTTTTCTTTTTAAATTCCATATATATGTGTTAGCATATGGTATTTTCTTTTCTCTTTATGACATACTTCACTCTGTATGACAGATTCTATGTCCATCCACCTCACTACAACTCAATTTCGTTTCTTTTTATGGCTGAGAAATATTCCATTATATATATGTGCCACATCTTCTTTATCCATTCATCTGTCAATGGACACTTAGGTTGCTTCCATGTCCCGTTTATTGTAAATAGTGCTGCAATGAACACTATGGTATATGTCTCTTTTTGAATTATGGTTTTCTCAGGGTATATGCCCAGTAGTGGGAATGCAAGGTCATGTGGCAGTTCTCTTTTTAGTTTTTTAAGGAACCTCCATACAGTTCTCCATAGTGGCTGTATCAATTTACATTCCCACCAACAGTGCAAGAAGGTTCCCTTTTCTCCACACCCTCTCCAGCATTTATTGTTTGTAGATTTTTTGATGATGGTCATTCTGACTGGTGTGAGGTGATACCTCATTGTAGTTTTGATTTGCATTTCTCTAATGATTAGTGATGTTGAGCATCCTTTCATGTGCTTGTTGGCAATCTGTATATCTTCTTTGGAGAAATGTCTATTTAGGTCTTCTTGCCCATTTTTGAATTGGGTTGTTTGTTTATTTGATATTGAGCTGCATGAGCTGCTTGTAAATTTTGGAGATTAATCCTTTGTCAGTTGCTTCATTTGAAAATATTTTCTCCCATTTTCAGGGTTGTCTTTTCGTCTTGTTTATGTCTTCCTTTGCTGTGCAAAAGCTTTTTCGTTTCATTAGGTCCCATTTGTTTATTTTTATTTTTTTTTATAGCTACTTTATTTATTTATTTATTTATTTATTTATTTATTTATTTATTTATGGCTGTGTTGGGTCTTCATGTCATGCAAGGGCTTTCTCTAGTTGCGTCAAGTGGGGGCCACTCTTCATTGCAGTGCGTGGGCCTTTCACTATCGCGGCCCCTCCCATTGTGGGGCACAGGCTCCAGACACGCAGGCTCAGTAGTTGTGGCTCATGGGTCCAGTTGTTCTGCGGCATGTGGGATCTTCCCAGACCAGGGCTTGAACCCGTGTCCCCTGCATTAGCAGGCAGATTCTCAACCACTGCACCACCAGGGAAGCCCCCATTTGTTTATTTTTGTTTTTATTTCCATTTCTCTAGGACATGGCTCAAAAAGGATCTTGCTGTTATTTATGTCATAGAGTATTCTTCCTATGTTTTCCTCTAAGAGTTTTATAGTGTCTGGCCTTACATTTAGGTTTTTAATCCCAAAGCAATCTTAAGAAAGAAAAATAGAGCTAGAGTAATCAGACTCCCTGACTTTAGACTATACTACAAAGCTACAGTATGGTACTGAGGCAAAAACAGAAATATAGATGAATGGAACAGGATGGAAAGTCCAGAGATAAATCCACACACCTATGGTCACCTAGTCTATGACAAAGGAGGCAAGAATATACATGGAGAAATGATGTTCTCTTCAATAACTGGTCCTGGGAAAACCAGATAGCTATGTGTAAACAGATGAAATTAGAACACTCCCTTATACCATACACAAAATAAACTCAAAATGGATTAAAGACCTAAATGTAAGGCCAGATACTATAAAACTCTTAGAGGAAAACATAGGCAGAACACTCTTTGACTTAAATCACAGAAAGATCCTTTTCAATCCACTGTCTAGAGTAATGAAAATAAAAACAAAAATAAACAAATGGACCTAATTAAACTTAAAATCTTTTGCACAGCAAAGGAAGAATAAACAAAACGAAAAGACAATCCTCAGGTTGGGAGAAAATATTTGCAAATGAAGCAACCAACAAGGGATTAATCTCCAAAATCTACAAGCCGCTCATGAAGCTCAATATCAAGAAAACAAACAACCCAATCCAAAAATGCGCAGAAGACCTAAATAGGCATTTCTCCAAAGAAGATATACAGATTTCCAACAAGCACATGAAAGGATGCTCAACATCACTAATCATTAGAAAAATGCAAATCAAAACTACAATGAAGTGTCAGCTCACACCAGTCAGAATGGCCATTATCAAAATATCTACAAACAATAAATGCTGGAGAGGATGTGGAGAAAAGGGAACGCTCCTACACTGTTGGTGCTAATATAAATTGGTTACAGCCACTATGGAGAACAGTATGGAGGTTCCTTAAAAATGAAAAATAAAGCAATTCCAATCCTGGGCATATATCCGGAGAAAACCATAATTCGAAAAGATACATTCACCTGAATGTTCATTGCACCACTATTTACAGTAGCCAAGGCATGGAATCAGCCTAAATGTCCATCAATGGACAAAGGGATGGATAAAGAAGATGTGGTACATATTTACAATGGAATATTATTCAGCCATAAAAAGGAATGAAATAATGTGATTTGCAACAACATGGATGGACCTAGAGACTGTCATATATAGTGAAGTAAGTCAGACAGAGAACAACAAATATCATATGATATTGCTTATATGTGGAATCTAAAAATAAAAGGTACAAATGAACTTACCTACAAACAGAAATAGAGTTACAGATGTAAAAAACAAACTTATGGTTACCAGGGTAAAAAGAGGGAGGGATAAATTGGGAGATTGGGATTGACACATACCATTACTATATACAAAATTGATAACTAATAGGAACCCACTGTAGAGCACAGTTAACTCTACTCAGTACTGTCTAATGGCCCATATGGGGAAAGAATCTAAAAAAGAGTGGATATATGTATATGTATAACTGATTCACTTTGCTGTACACCTAAAACTAACACAATTTTGTAAGTCGACTATACTCAATTAAAAACCTTAAAAAAAAAAGACTTTAAAAAAGCACAATAGGCCAAAATATAAATTTAAAAAACAACAACATATAAGATATATGACCTAACATTAAATGTGCCAACATTCACATTTTATCTGTTTCAGAAGGAGAAGAGAAGGAGAAGGTTACCTAAAAAGTATTTGAAGAAATTATGGCTGAAAACTACCCAAACTTAAAGAAGGAAACAGATAAACAGACACAGGAAACCCAGAGGGTCTCAAACAGGATGAAGCCAAACAGATCCACACCAAGACATATCATAATTAAAATGGCAAAATTTAAAAATAAAGAGAGAATTCTAAAGGCAGCAAAGGAAAACAAAGAATCATATAAAAGGGAATCCTCATACAGCTATCAGCTGATTTCTCTAGAGAGACTCTTCAGGAGAGAAAGGAGTGACATGATATATTCAAAGCATTGAAAGGGAAAAACCTGAAACCTAGGACACTCTACTCAGCAAGATTATTGTTATTATAGAAGGAGAGATAAAGAACTTCTCAAACAAGCAAAAACTAAAAGAATTCAACAATGCTGAACTTACCCTAAAAGAAATGTAGTGTCCTCACTAAATGGAAAAGAGGTAAACATCTATAGGAAAGGGAAAATCCCAATGGAAAAAAATATATATAATAAGAATTGAAGATCACATATTTAAGCCAGCACATATATTTAAAGACAAAAATTTGTGTAAGCAGCTATAACTAAAATAAAGAGTAAAGGGATAAGCATGAAGATGCAAAATATGACATCAAAACCACAAAATGTGGGGGAGGGGAGTAAAAAATGTAGAACTTTTAGAATGTGTTTAAACTTAAACAATTATTAATTTAAGCCAAGGAGATATATATGGACCATATGATAATCTCAAATCAAAAACCTACAAGAGATACACAAAAACAAAAAAGAAAAGAACCCAAGCATGCTACTAAATAAAATCATCAAACCAAAATGGAAGAAACAAAAAGAAGAAGAAATTAACAAAGAAGAGCTACAAAAACAACCAGAAAACAAGTAATAAAATGGTAATAAGTACATACATATCAATAATTATTTTAAATGTCAATGGACTAAATGCCAAATCAAAAGATATAGAGTGGCCGATTGAAAATGAAAGAACAAAAACAAACAAAAAAAGACTCTTCAATATGATGCCTACAAGAAACTCACTTCAGGACAAAAGACGCACAGAGACTGAAAGTGAAGGGGAGGAAAAGGATACTTCATGCAAACGGAAACAACAAGAAACTGGGGGCAGCAATATTTATATCAGATGAAATAGACTTTAAAACAAAAGTTATAACAAAAGAAAAAGAAAGACATTATATCATTATATAATGATAAAGGGATCAGTAAAAAGAAAATGATACTACACTGATTAACATATATGCACCCAATACAGGAGCACCTAAATATATAAAGCAAATACTAACAGATATAAAGTGAGAAATTGACAATAATACAATAATAGTATGGGACTATAACTCTCCTCTGGGATCAATGGACAAATCACCCAGACAGAAAATCAGTGAGGCAACAGTGGTCTTAAAAGACACAATAGACCAGTTGGACTTAATAGATAGCTACAGGACACTACATTCAAAAAAATCAGAATGCACATTCTTTTCAAGTATATATGGACTCTTCTTCAGGGTAGATCACACACTAGATCACAAAACAAGCCTCAATAAATTTAAGAGAATAGAATTATTTCAAGCATTTTTTCCCCACCACAACATTATGAAAATAGAAATCAACTACAGAAATAAAAACAGGAAAAGAACAAACACCAGGAAACTAAACAACATTCTTCTAAAAATCCAATGGATCAATGAGGAAATGAAAGAGGAAATTAGAAAATACCTTGAGACAAACAAAAATAGAAACAAAACTTTACAGGGATTTCCCTGGTGGTCTAGTGGTAATGAATCCACCTCTCAATGCAGGAGATGTGGGTTTGATCCCTGGTCAGGTAACTAAGATCCCACATGCCACGGGGCAACTAAGCCCATAAGTCACAACTACTAAGCTCACACGTCTGAACAAGAGAGCCCACGTGCTGTAAACTAGAGAGCCCATGTGCTCTGGATACCTTGTGCAACAACTAGAGAAGAGAAAACCCTCATGCCACGACTAGAGAGAAGCCCATGCACCTCAATGAAGAGTCCGTGTCGCAATGAAAGATCCTGCGTGCCTCAACCAAGATCCTGCAAGCATCAACTAAGACCTGATGTAGCCAAAAATAAATAAATAAATAAATAAATGCAAAAAAAATGAAGCTATGTGATTTCATTAAAAAAGAGAAATGTAGCTTTACAAAATATATTGGATGCAGCAAAAGCTGTTCTAAGAGGGAAGTTCATAGTAATACAGGTCATCCTCAAAAATTAAGAAAATTCTCAAATAAATAAACTAATGTACCACCTAAAAGAATTAGAAAAAGAAGAAAAAAACCCAGTCAGCAGAAGGAAGGAAATAATAATGATCAGAGAGAAAATACATAAAATAGAGATAAAAAAACAATAGAGGGGCTTCCCTGGTGGTGCAGTGGTTGAGAATCCGCCTGCCAATGCAGGGGACATGGGTTCAAGCCCTGGTCCAGGAGGATCTCACATGCCACAGAACAACTAAGCCCATGAACCACAACTACTGAGCCTGCTCTCTAGAGTCCGTGCACCTAGAGCCCGTGCTCCACAACAAGAGAAGCCACTGCAATGAGAAGCCCAGGCATCACAATGAAGAGTAGCCCCTGCTTGCCACAATTAGAGAAAAGCCCACGCACCACAACGAAGACCCAATGAGCCAAAAATAAATAAATTAATTAATTTATTTTAAAAAACACAAAAAATAGAAAAGATCAATGAACCCAAAAATTGGTTTCTTGAAAAAAAAGGAAAATAAAATGGATAAACCTTTAGCCAGGCTCACAAAGAAGAAAAGAGAGGGGACCCAAATAAACAAAATAAGAAATGACAGAGGAGACATAACAACTGATGTCACAGATATACAAAAAAATCATAAGAGAATACTATGAACAGTTTTATGCCAATAAATTGGAAAACCTAGAAGAGATGGACAAATCTCTAGAAGCATACAGCCTGCCAAGATTGAATCAAGAAGAAATAGCCAATTTGAACATAATGATCAGTAGACATAAAATGACTTTGTCAAAAATCAAACACTGCAAATGAAAGTCCAGGACGGAACGGCTTTACAGGGGAACTCTAGTAAACACACAATGAAGAACGTATACCTATACTTTTCAAAGAATTCCAAGAAAACTAAAGAGCATGCATCACTCCCAATTCTTTATATGATACATTTACCCCAACACCAAAACCAAATGAATACACTACTAAAAAAAAAAAAAGACAGGAAATTAGAGGTCAATAACTTTGATGAATATAGTTACAAAAATCCACAACAATATATTAGCAAACTGAATCCATCAATATATAAAAAGGATCAGACACCATGATCAAGTTGGATTTCTTCCAGGGTCACAAGGATGCTTCAACATTTGCAAATCAATCAATGTTATACACCACATTAATGAAAGGAGGGATAAAAATCACATGAGATCTCAATAGATACAGAAAAAGTAGTTCACAAAATTCATCATCTATTCACAATAAAAACTCTCTTCAAAGATGTGTAGAGAAAACATCTCTCAACATAATAAAGGCCACTTGAGAACAACCCACAACTAACATTATACTCAAAGGTGAAAAGCTGAAATCTTTCCTGCTAAATTCAGAAACAAGACAAGGATGCCCACTCTAGGTATTTCTAGATAATATAGTATTGGAAGCCCTAGCCACAGTAATAAGAAAGAAAAATAAAAGGTATCCAATTTGGAAGGTAAGAGATAAAACTGCCACTGCTGGCAGGCACATGACATGATATAGAGAACCTGAAAGTTTCCATCCCAAAACTATTAGAACCCTTAAATGAATTCAGCAAGGTTGTAGGATACAAGATTACTATACAGAAATATGTTGTGTTTCTAGACATTAATATTGAAATATCAGAAAGAGAAAGCAAAAATCAATCAAGTTTAAAATTGCATGAAAAAGAATAAAATACCTAGGAATAAGCTTAACCAAGAGGTGAAAGACCTATACTCTGAAAACTATAAAACATTGATGAAGGAAATCAAAGATGATATAAAGAAATGGAAAGATATCCTGGGCTCTTGAACTGGAAGAATTAATATTGATGAAATGGCCATATTACCCAAAGCAATCTACAGATTTAATGCAATCCCTATCAAAATACCCATGACATTTTTCACAGAACTAGAACAAACAATCCTAAAATTCATATGGAACCACAAAAGGTCCTGAATTGCCAAAGCAATTTTGAAAAAAAGAACAAAGCTTGAGATACCACACTTCCTGACTTCAGACTATGCTACAAAGCTACAGTAATCAAAACAGCATAGTACTGACACAGAAACAGAGACATAGATCAGTGGAACAGAATAGAGAGGCCTGAAATAAACCCACACACACATGATCGATTAATCTATGGCAAAGGAGGCAAGAATATACAATGGAGAAAAGACAGACTCTTCAACAAGTGGTGCTGGGAATGCTGGACAGCTACATGTAAATAAATGAGATTAGAACATTCCCTCACACCATATACAAAAATAAATTCAAGATGGTTTAAAGACTTAAATGTATGACATGGAACCATAAAACTCCTAGAAGAGAACACAGGTAAAACACTCTTTGACATAAATTGTAGCAATATTTTCTTAGATCATTCTCCCAAGGCAAAAGAAATGAAAGCAAAATCAAACAAACAAAAAAACAAACAAATGGGACCTAACTAAACTTAAAACCTTTTGCATAGCCAAGGAAACCATTGACAAAATGAAAAGACAACCTACAGCATAGGAGAAAGTATTTGCAAAGGATGTGACAGACAAGGGGTTAATATGCAAAATATACAAACAGCTCATACAACTCAATTTCCAAAAAACAAACAACCCAATCAAAAACTGGGCAGAAAGCGGGAATATTCATTTTTCCAAAGAAGACATACAGATGGCTAACAGGCATATGTAAAGATGTTCAACATAGCTAATTATTAGAGAAAATAAAATCAAAACCACAGTGAGATATCACATCACACCTGTCAGGATGGCTATCATCAAAAAGCCTACAAATAACAAATGTTGGAGAGGATGTGGAGAAAAGGGAACGCTTGAGCACTTTTGGAGGGAATGTAAATTGGTGCAGCCACTATGGAAAACATTACGGAGGTTTCCCCAAAAACTGAAAATAGAACTACCATATGATCCAGCAATTCTACTCCTGGTTATATATCTGGAAAATAATAAAAACACTAATTAAAAAGGATATCTGCATCCCAACGTTTATAGCAATAGTATTTACAACAGCCAAGACATGGAAGGAACCCAAGTTCCTAACAACAGATTATTGGGTTAAGCAGATGTGTTATATATAAACAATGGAATATTACTCAGCCATAAAAAGAATAAAGTTCTGCCATTTGCAGTAACGTGGTTGAACCTAGGGAATATTATATTTAGTGAAGTAAGTCAGACAGAGAAAGACAAGTACTGTATGATATCATTTGTATGTGGAATCTAAAAAATACAAATGATTGTATATGAAAAGCAAATATACTCACAGATATAGAAAATAAACTTGTGGTTACCAAAGGGGGGAAGGAAGGGGAAGGGACAAATTAGGGGTATGGGATTAACATATACAAACTACTAAGTATAAAATAAGTAAGCACAAGCATATGTTGTATAGCATGGGGAATTATTGCCATTATCTTGTAATAATGTATAATGGAGTATAAGCTACAAAAATACCAAATAACTATGCTGTACACTTAAAACAAATATACTGTTGTAAATCAACTATACTTCAATTTAAAAAAAGGATTCCTGCAATGAAACCATAATTAAAATTCTAATCATGCCAGCACAAGAGACTAACAAGGAAATAACTGAGTTGACACCTCCTTCTTCAAGTACAAGCTTTTCCTCAACTATGATGCTGAGTAAAACAATGACAATCTAAACAGGCTTGACAAAAAGTCAGCTCAGATCAGTCAACAGTCCTAGGAAAGCTATTTGAAATACAAATTTACATCCTCAGTCATTTCTTATGTCACCCTACATGTATGTATATTGTGCAGTTAAAAAATTATGTAATTTTAATGTCTGAAACTGTCATGCTTACTAAAATATTTACAAATATAGTTTAATCTTTCAATCTTTTTTATTTATATTTTGGGGCTTATTTTATAATATGTAGCACCATGAATGCTAATGTTCCATACAGAATGTGTAAACAAATAAATAAGCACAAAAGGGTGAAAGCTCAAATTTTATTTTTTTACTGGGTGCACAACCTAAAAGTTATGTACCACCACTCTAAAAGATAAAAGGTATTAAAAGATAAACTGAGGCATTTAAAAAATATTAACAGTTAATTTGAGCAAAAATCAATTACAATAGGACAGCACTTAAACTGGAAGTGGTTAGGAGCACTCCAGTGACATGTGCTAGGGTCAAGACTTTTATAGAGAAGATGTGGAAGCAAAGCAAGGAAGTTATTTGATTGGCTATAGCTTCAGAGGTTGCCCTGCTTGGGAAAGCCTGGTTGGCTGTTTGTGATTAGATGTTCTTGGTATAAATTTCTTAACCTTAGGGTATTTGCAGTCTTAGGTTTTCATTTGCTTACATAGGCTGTAAAAGCATTAACATCACCTAAGTCTAACGAGCTCTTTGTTTAATTTAACAAGGTGTGGAGAGAGAGTTGACCTCTGTCTAGAACTTTGTCGGGGATTAATCTTTCAAAAACACAGAGAACCAGGGAAAGGTAATCCAGCAGTAAGTGTACTGAAATCAGGAGCACAGAAGCACATGTGTTCCTTTTCTTAGTAAGACAAGATAATTGGAATATTTCTTTCAACTTTTTTTAACCAAAGAGTCTCAGACCTGATCATTTATTATCTGTGAATGAGAATTACATTTTGAAAACCAAGAATACTAGACGAAGGCAAAAATCTATGACCATTAAACAAAGACTGATTTTTAAGGAATTCTAAAGCATAATACACTTAGTTAAGGATGATCTCAAAAAGAGAGTTAATAACAAGGATATGAAAGAAACTATACTTGGAAAATTAAATATCTCCTTAGCATTATGTTAATCTGCATTGGTATATAAGTTGATAAGCAATTTTTTTCCTGAACAAACCCTAAATGGTCTTAAGTAATAGATTAAATGAAGGGAATAAGAACCAGAGGACACAATATGTTAAGCACCTTATTGTGTACCTGGAATCATGTAAAGCTTGCCAAATTCATGCTCATCATGGTCTATATTTGTAGGTTAAAAAATTGATGTTGACATAAAAAAGAATGAAATATTGCCATTTGCAGCAACATGTATGGACCTAGAGATTATCATACTAAGTGAAGTAAGTCAGACAAAGACAAATATTATATGATATCATTTATATGTGGAATCTAAAAATATGATACAAATGAACTTATTTACAAAATGGAAACAGACTCACAGACATAGAAGACAAACTTATGGTTACCAAAGGGGAAAGGGGGAATAAATTAAGAGTTTGGGATTAACAGATACACACAACTATATGTAAAAAAGACTAACTGTATAACACAGGGAACTATAGTCAATACCTTGTAATAACCTATAATGGAGAAGAGTCTGAAAAAGAATATATATATATATATCTGAATCACTTTGCTGTATACCTGAAACTAACAGAATATTGTAAATCAACTGTATTTCAATTTTGAAAATGGAGGCTGAGAGAATCTAAGCAACTTGACCAAGATTATCCAGCTAATAAGTGACAGAACTAAGATTTTTAATTCACATCTATCTGATACCAAAGACAGAGTTCTCTCTACTGAAACATGCTATCTCCCAGAAGCAAAGGTTTCATGTTCCCTAAGAACCAATAACTAAATTTATGTCTCACCAATAAGGATGACCTTAACAAAGCCATTTTGTGGTTCCCATCAAACAAAGAGTGAAATCTCCTTAGGTTTCCTGCTTCTCTTTTACTCTTTTTAACAGGTATTTGGGATATAATTCAATTCTGTATTTATCTGTGTAATTTACAACCTTTTATTCTTTCTGAAACTTTTGATCCTCTGATATTTTCAGCAAGTTTATGTATTTTTAATTTCCTTTGATCTGCACAAATTTTCTTGGTGCCTCTGAAGAAAGCAAAATGAATCAGAACAGTAAATCGATTCTTTTTTTTTTCTAAATGTCTTGAGTTTTCTCTTCTTTCATCCTTAATGACAATTTCATCATTTGGACAACTGAAGCTTTAGAATCTGCAACTATAATCATGCATTTAGAAACTGATATTGAGATTAAGTAAATCTGTGCGCTTTAGAGGTGGAACAAATTGAGTAATATTTTTGGCATTTTAATTCCTCCCTCTCTTAAACAGCACACCTGAATTCAACATATTCAGTATACCTAGCCTAAGGATAAATATTTAGCTCTAGTGGCAACTCTTTGAAATGATGATTAAACCCAAAAACCCTTCTACAAATTATTCACTTAAAACCTTGGGCTTAATTGAAATTCAAATTTAAATAAGTAGATCTGGGCTTCCCTGGTGGCGCAGGGGTTGAGAATCTGCCTGCCAATGCAGGGGACATGGGTTCGAGCCCTGGTCTGGGAAGATCCCACATGCTGTGGAGCGGCTGGGCCCGTGAGCCACAATTACTGAGCCTGCGCGTCTGCAGCCTGTGCTCCGCAACAGGAGAGCCTGCGATAGTGAGAGGCCCGTGCACCGCGATAAAGAGTGGCCCCCACTTGCCACAACTGGAGAAAGCCCTCGCACAGAAACGAAGACCCAACACAGCCATAAATAAATAAATAAATAAATAAAAATTAAAAAAAAAAAAGAGTTCTCATCACAAAGGAAAAAACTTTAAAAAAAAAAAAAAGTAGATCTAAGTGAAAAATGATGCTACCACACTAAATAAGATGAAAACACTGTATAAACTTTTGCTTTTCTGAAGGCTTGACTTTTAAGACTTAGCATTCATTCCTCTATCAGAGTCATATAGAAGATCAAGATATGTTACAAAATTTAATTTTACTCAGTCAAATGAAAAATCAGGACACTTCAGATATGTGTTATCTTTTTGCTATTAGCAGATTGTCACTAGGCTATTCTGATTCAGTATTTAATTTTGTTAGTCAATTTAAATCATCCATGTACAAACTTTCTGGCTGAAATTTCAATACCTTAAACATAATACTAATGAAATTATATATTTTTTTGTCCTGAGACATCAAAGAAAATTTTCCAAACTTCTGATGAGAATAACAAGCAACTGATTATTTGTCTTCACTCCAACTTTGAAATGAGATTTAGAAAGAGAAGCCCCAGAAGATGATATAATTAGGTGTACTTTCTCTTTAACGGTGAACGATTTATTTCCTTATTCTGAAAAATTTTCCTTCACACGTAGAATAAAATAGTATAAAAAAATATTGGGAGTGTTTTTAAAGAAGTTCCATCTCTATGTTTCTCAGAACTCCTTGATGATTTCATCTTTCAAAATCATGGAAAATCTCTTTTACCATTATTTTAAAAATTCAACTCAAATTGGCCCACAGACTTGCACAGGCATAAGCATGCTCAAGTAACAAATACACACAATAAACTTATTGTGTATTCTCTACTGCTGAAAGCCATGCTATCTACACACATACATAGATATATTAAGCCAAAACCAAATGCATATGTGGGTGGAAAACTTCTTGCAGTTTCCTACTCCTCTTGAGTCATAAGTAGTTGACTGAATAATTGCTAAAGTTTCTAAAATTTTAGTTCACTCAAACTTTATTGTTTGTAAGAATTACCTAATGTGCTTGTTAACACAGTCGATTGCCAGGTACCCCTGGGAAAATTCTAATTTATTTCATCTCTTCTGGGATGCAGTAGCCTGAAACATGTGGTCTGTGGACCAAAATTGGATAAACATCTCCCTAGACACTTGCCCCCCATTTCCAAAGGCTATTTATAACTTGTGGAGGAAATTTTTCTCCTGCAAATGTTTTCCTACCCTGAAAAAGTACCTAAAAACACATACTAATCCCTCAAGACCCGCCCCAAGTATCACCTCTTCAGCAAACGTCCTTTGATTGGCTGAGACATAATCTTTCCGTGCTCTAGCAGTAGCAGTGATCATATTAGCAGCATACTTCATCTACAGTCAATGAAGCACTTCTTAGTTGGGTCCAGAACCAACTGCCAGCGTCTCTAGCAGCACAACAGCAGGCACAAGAGCATGGGCTTCCACCCAGAAACAATAACTGTTTCTAAACTCTGAGTGTTACCCCCTCTTTTTTCCACTCTTCCTATCCTCATTCTCTTCCCTCTTGTTCTTCCAGACCTTCCAACACCTGTTTGAAATACTTTGTTTTATATATCAAGACTGGTTCTAACGATTTTCTTGGATAATTGGCAAAAATCTGAACTCAACAATGGCCTAAACACAATGTTTTTGAGATGCTATATGTTCCTTAGCATAATTTAAAGAAAATATTCCACACTCATATCACCCAACAGGGTCAGTAGGGTACTCCCTTCTCTAAGGCACTGAGTAATGCCTTAGTAACCTAGAGTTTTGCATTAGTGAGGGGAGCTCTGGAATTCTTGAAAAGCTCTGTGGCAACTTGTCATTACTATGTGAGGAATGACATTTGGATGATGCTCTCATTGTACTGGACCCCCTGATTTCAATGGAGCCAGGTGGGAGTGCTCCACTGGCATAAATAAGGTGAGTACAATTACCCTAATGGCCAGCAAGGACAGAATGACAATCAGAATGTTTCATCACAAAGGGACCTTTGAGGATGGCTTACTGATCATTGTGTTTCTAGGAATTAAATAGATAAGAAGTCCACTTAGATATTATTTAATCTATATATTTTTTAAAAAACCTTTAGGTCCAGTGAGTAGAAATCTTAAGGGTTCATGGCCTCTTGGCCTGTTCTCCACCTTAAGCCAATTCAAAGACCCAGAGACCCTTGATTAAAGCTGAGGAAAAGCCATGGTGGGGAAGGGCCCCATTAGAGTATTACAAAGTATATTCTGTGACTTTTTCTCTAAATCTTCCCTCAAAGGTTTATGTAGCCATTTATCATATACAGTATACTGTACACAGTACACTGGAGAAGGGGAAATAAACTGATTATCTGGAACTAGACACAGGCTCTGTGTTGATGTTGATCTCTGGATACCCAAAACATTTCTATTGTCCACCTGACCTAAAAAGTACTTATGGATCTCAAGTGATAAAGAGATGTGGCTCTGGCCTGTCTCACTGTGGGCCCATTGGGTCTGTAGACCACCCTATGTTTATTTCCCTAGTTCTTGATTGTTTAATTACAATAGTCATATTCAAAAGTGACAAAATCTTCCACTGGTTTCCTGATCAATGGAATGATGGCTATTATGATAAGAAAGACCAATGGTCAGCCCTACATCTGTTGGAACTGTCCACATGTATCAGAACTGTAAACCAAAGCCAATTCTGCATTCATGGGGGGAATTGCAAGGATAAGTGCCATCATCAAAGATTTGAAAGACTGAGTTTTATGGTTGTTATTACTTCCTTATTTAACTCACCTATTTGGCCTGTGCAGAAGGTAGAAGAGGCTTGGAGAATGACATAAATGTAACAAGGTTGTCATTCCAATTTTAGCTGTTAAAAACACATGGTCTAGTTTCTGGAACAAATCAACACAGTAATGCTTTATTATCTATATTAGTTAGCAAAGGCCACTAAAAAGTAGATTGGTTTACATGGCAGGAACAATAACACACCTTCCCTGACTTACTTCTAGGTTATGTTAAGCTTTGCAGCTTTCTATCATAATCTAGGACTCAGGGACCTCGATCATTTTGACATCTCACAGAATACCACAAAGACCAGCAATGGTCCATTGCATCTTTCACATATCACATCACTCTGCCAGTGACTCTCCCACCTCCCTCTTCTACATTTAAGGACCCTTATGATTATATTGAGCCTATCCAGATAATCCAGAATAATCCCTTATTTTAAGGTCAACTGATTAACAACCTTTATTTTATCTGCCACGTTAATTCCCTTTGCCATGGAAAGTAACACATTCACAGGTTCGGGTGAACGTCTTTTGGAAGCTATTATTCTGCCTGCACTAGGATCTTATGACTCAGGAGACTCAACAATATTGGAAGATTCTGTGTCAAACCAGAAATGCTGTATGACGACTCTGGAAGGCCCCAATTAAAATCACAGCAGAAATCCCTAGGATTTTGGAGGAAAGCCATGTTCTCTTATGTGTATAACTACCCTTTGAAAGAATAGCTCCTAGCTTGCTAGTGAACCCTGTTACAAACAAATGTCTGACCAAAGGATACTACATTATCAGGGGCCTAAACTACACATGATATATTGAGTGCTATCTAATCCACAAAATCATGAAGTTGGATGTGCAGAGCAATATTCCATCATCAAATGGAAATGAGATTAAAATTGGGCAAGTTCTGAAGCACAAATAAAATTCTCTCAGAACCTTCTCTGTCTGCATTCTTGCTTCTCTCTCAACTCACAAGTACTGCCTTATAGGGTGTTCCATGTTACCAGTTAGCTAAGGAATAAAAATCTTGGGTATGGTTTACAGATGGAGAGATAAGATACGCTGGCACATGCTGGAAGTGAACTACTATAACACTATAGTCCTTGAAAGATAGTGGGGAAGGGAAATTATCCCAGTAGGTAGAAGTTCAAGAAGTCTATCTGGCTGTTCACTATACAGGGACAGAGAGAAAGCTTAATGTTCAGATCTTGACTGATTCATAGGCAACAAATGCATCTGGCTTAACCAGATAAGCATAGATTTAGAAGATACAAGATGACCTGACTTGTGATAACGAGGTCTTAGCAAGAGATATGTAAACCTATGGCTCAGAATGGGCAAGAGTAAAAGGAAATTTGGATCTCAAGTTAATACTCACTAAAGTGTATGCACTAGAGTGGAGGCTCTCAATAATCAAAAGGACAAGATTACACATTCTGTAAATGTCAACCAGCCCTTTTACCAGCCACCATAGTGCTTGTTCAATACAAAGTGAACACCATAATAAGGAAGGAGGACCCAACAACATGGACTTCCCCTCACTAAGGCTATTCAAGTTACTACTACTGCTGAATGCTCTACCTACAAGCAGTAGCGGACAATGTGTGATCCTCAATAAGGGATCAGCCAGACACCTAGTAACAGATTGATGACAATGGGCACTTTCATCATAGATCACTCACAATGGTACCTGTAATGGGTTGGATAGTGTCCCTCCAAAATTCATATCTACCTACAACCTCATAATATGATCTTATATGAAGACAGGGTCTTTGAAGATGTAATTAGTTAAAGATCTCCATATTAAATTATCCTGGATTTATGGTAAGACCTAAATTGAATGACTGGTGTCTTTACAAGTGGAGGGAAATACAGGGAGAAGATGGAAATGTGAAGATGGAGTTATTAGAGTTTAAAGATCAGAGTTATACTTCCACAAGCCCAGGAACGCCTGAAGCCACCAGAAGCTGGAAGAGGCAAGGAAGGATTCTTCCCTAGAGCCTTTTGAAGAGGCATGGCTCTAATGAAACCTTGATTTCAGACTTTTAGCCTTTAGAACTGTGAGAGAATATATTTGTGTTGTTTTAAGTCATCCCGTGTGTGATTTTATTTCAGTAGCCCTAGGAAATTAATACAGTACTTTAATCACTATCATGGTATCTCAAACAACACTGCTTCTCACCAAGGGGCTCATCAAAAAAGTGCAACAATGGACTCACATCCAGAGAACCCACTATCATTACCATGGTGCCCTGCATCAAGAAGCAGCTGGTATGAAATGTAGTAGAGTGCCTACTGAGGACTCAATTATATGGCTGGCAAAGGGGGGTGCTGTCTTTCAAGGCATGGCATATGCTTTGAACTGATATATGACCAACCAATATATGATGCTGTTTTTGCCATGAATAGAAATGTTGATTGTGGAGCCAAGTGGTGAAATTGCTAGTGGTTCCTTTATTACACTCACTCAGAGCTTTTGCCATGGCCCCGTACTATCGAGTTCTGCTATTTTATAGACCTTCATTACCAGGATAGGAATAGTTCCTCTAAGGCAGCGGTTCCCAACCTTTTTGGCACCAGGGACCGGTTTGGTGGAAGACAATTTTTCCACGGTGTGGAGGGGAGGTATGATTCAGGCGGTAATGCGAGCGATGGGGAATGATGGGGAGTGGCAAATGAAGCTTTGCTCTCTTGCCCATTGCTCACCTCTGGCTGTGCAGCCTGGTTCCTAACAGGCGTGGACCGATACCAGTCCACAGCCAGGGTGTTGGGGACCCCTGCTCTAAGGAATACAACAATGGTTCAATCAAACTGAAAGTTGAGACTGCCACCCAGCTATTTCAGACTCCTCATGTCACAAAATAAAATGGCAAAAAGGATATTTAATTATCAAAAGGAAATTGTATTGCCATCACACAGTAAGAACAAGGAAGACTATGGAACATTTGAGATTTCCTTATGTGCCTCTTATTATTTCCATTCCAGTATTAAAGGCTAAAAGAAGACAATAGCAACCCAAGAAAGAATATTATTAGTGATTCAGTTCAGACACTTCAGGAATGAAAGTTTAGAACTTTAATTAGAAAAGAGGCTGGCTGAGAGCAAAGAGAGACATTAGTGGAAGAAAAAATTTATAAATATCAACACAGCCTTATGACAAGTTACAGAAATGAAGAGTGTAGAAACTATAAATATTTTTCTTTCTTGTTTTTTAGGTAGATATATTTGTATATATTGACCAATTTTCTTATCTCACTTGCCAACTGGATTCCAATTAGATTCTGCCAATGAGAGGCAACATGAGATAATGGATGGAGAAAGAGGGGGGAAGTGAGTCTCTCTCCAGTTATTACAACATCTTTGACAGCAAAAGCAGCATCTACAGAACAGCAGAGGTTCCAGCCTTGGATGAGAAAACCAGGGTTTCTAGAAAACTTCAGCAAATCTGGAACTCATGGCTATGAGTTTCTCAATACTAATGCACTATGTGTAGCACATGGAATCCAGCCAGTAACACTAGCTGCTTCTAATGTCTGGATAATCATCTTGATTTGTGTTATCTACTTCAGTTCCTATTTTCCTGCTTTGCTCTTCCAGTTACTCCAAGCCATGTACATAAAATTTCTATATTAAATTCCCTCTCTTCATAATAATTAAAGAAGTTATTGTTTTCCTGATTAAACTCTGACTGATATACCACTGTAGCTTCTGACAACCTGCAACTTTAAACATTGAAAGTTACACATCACATACCGTACTATTCAGAGGAGATCTGAACTTTTGGAACTTGGGTTTTGAGGTTCTAGACTTGGGGGAAATGTCAGATAGGATTAGGATAGTTACTCCCCAGTTCTTTCTCTGTGAGAAAGTAATGTTTTCTATTTCAACAGTGGCCAGAATTCCTTCTCCTAGACCTTCACTCCTTTATCTCAAAAACTTCTGCTATTTTCCCTAAATTTACTTCATTTTTCACTAATTTTTTCCCCTAAATTCAAAAGTAATAAGTATTAATTATTGTAGAAAGACAAAAACCCTCAATACTAATAATACTAAAGATTGCCATAATGTCACATCCAGGAAGCCATCTATGTGTCTTTGAATCTAGAGTAGGTCATCGTGGATATGAATTAGGACACTGAGCCCTAGCTGTAGAACCATGAGTAAATTAACTTCTTGATGCCTCAGTTACACTATATATATAATAGGGTTAATAAATGTACTTACCTCATAAAGTTGTACCTAAAGAAGATAATGAATGTAAAACAATTAGCACAGTGCCTGGCCAGTGTCATTAAATATTTTTCGATATTACTTATAATGCCCATTTAGTATCTCATCCTGCCATATAATACCAATACCACTATTGTTGGATATTTTGTTTGTATATATCGTTTTTCAATTAAATATAATACTGCTTTTATAACCCTTACTGCTACATTTCTGCACATATAAATTGATTATTTCCTAAGGTAACTTCCTCTTTTTTATTAATTATTATTCCATCCAGGAGTTTGTGACTCTTAAAGAGTAAATATGTGCAAAGCACTTAAAGGCTCAAGGTAATTTGTTTGAGCACCCTATAGTAGACATGCATTTTCCTCCATCTTTTGGTGGGACTAAAATTTTGACTAACTTTTTTGCAGTATTGGTGGATATTCTATTTTCTAAGCCTTTTGATGTCTGGAAATGACTTTTATAGGCTTTCCACTTGAAGATCACCCTGATTCAGTAATAATTTTTTTAGTTTACAACCCTCCCCATGCCCTCCATATTCTGTGGATGTAACTCCATTGTTTCCAGTATTTTGAGTAGTATATCTAATTCACAGGACTTTTTGTCTTTTTTTACTAATCTGCTTTTTTCTTGTAGATAAATGCAAAAAGGTCACAAACAGAACATTTGCAAAACAAACAAAAGAGAATACAAGAGAAAGTTCATAAAGAAATGAGAAAACGTTCACTCTTGTAAGTAAGCTAAAAGAAAAAATGCAAATTAAAACAGCAGACCATTCTTTTGCCTTGCAAGTTACCAAATGTTAAAATATAATTAAACAATTCTGTGGCAAATATTTGGAGATACTGACAATCTCATTTCCACTGGTAAGAATACAAATTGATATAACTTTTCTAGGGTGTACTTTGGCAATTTGCTATACCTTTTAACCATGGAAAGCTACCTTTAGATGTTTATACTAAAGAAATACTATGGATCTGCAAAACTGTTTTAGTTATAATGATATTTACCACAAATTCATTACATTATAAAATTAATAATTACATAAATTGCGTAAATATCTAACAAAAATAGATTTAATATATAAATGATAATACATTATGCACAAGATTGCTATAGAATCATTAAAATGTAGTAAAATGGATATACTATTGTGGGTAGATATCTCTGTTATGTTGTGAAGGGATAAAACCAGTTTCCAAAGAGAAAATTTGTTATTATTGCCTTTTCATAAGACAAGGGGAAACTCTTCATCTGATAGAGTAGATTCCAGAAAGGTAAAAATAGTTATCTCAGGAGAATAGGAATGGGAGGCTTTCATTTTATTTTGTATGTTCTTATTTTTCTAAAGTTAATTTGCATTACTTATGTAATTAAGAAAACAAAAATGCCCATCATATTGAGCTATACCATTCATGATTAGCATATAGCAAGATTCTTTCTCCTTTAATATGGCTTTAGTTTGCATATAAGACTTTATTTCCTAGGGAAAATATGTACTTTTAAAACAAAACAGACTTCCATAAATTATTTCAAACTTTGGAGCACTACATATTTATTAATTTATATATTGATACTCTATTTCCACAGAACTGAAACATCTGTGATCTATGTTGAGTAACATGGCTAGACAAAGAAACAGACAAAGTGTCTGCATTCTGTTCTCATGACAAATATAATTACAGTAGAAATCATGGACATTATCTGAGTTGCATTTGCCTCCCAATACCTTCATATCACAAATTAAAATCATTTTCTCAAGAAACAATCACGGTAGTCTTCACTGTATTTTGACAAAGACAATTTATCCAAACCATTTTTTGGAAGAAAAAGATACTAAAATAAACAAAACAATAACAAAGGAAATATAAAAATGAAAAATTGCACTAAGCAGTAGAGAAAAGCAAGGCAGAGGAGACTAAAGTAAAGAAGCATGGGTCTTCACTTTGATCTTTGCCAAAAAGTCAATATTTGATAACATTGTGTATCACCTGACAGGATCTAAATTATACAAAATATTGCTCTAGGTTAGAAGTCCAAATCAATTCATATTCCCACTCTTTACCAGACATTTTAAAGATCTGTAAGCTAGTTTAGCCAGTTTTAATAATGCAAGAATTCAGTCATCTATGTTTCGAGGAGATATTTTTCACATGAAGCTATCACTATTAATTTTTGAGCAGTCATTATTGCTCTAATGAGCCATTTCTTATACCATTTAGATGCTCTGGATATGGGATTCCAGTAACTTAGGATAATAGTTTAAATACTGGGCTGAGTCAATCAAGATAAAATATAATTCCTCACATTTTTGCTTCCCATTTTTGTCCTATTTGGTTTCTTTGATACATGATACGGTCTAGACCAAGTTATTAAAGTCAACAACTGAGGAAATTACAAAGATAATTCAGCCAGATGCTGAAATTTCTAATTTCAAACTCTTCTGTCTATGGTGAAATCATACACTAAAATATTGAATAAATATTGTGAACAATAGACTCTTCTTATGTTTGCTTTAAAGATTAAACATTTCAGTATAAAAAAGAAGAATTTTAAGAAAAAAAAGTTGTGAATTCTCAGGAAAGTGGTAGCTGGATCATAATGACTTAATCCTGATTCTTTCTAAGAAGATTACTGAAATGGCAAGAAGTATACGTGTGTGTGTGTGTGTGTGTGTGTGTGTGTGTGTGTGTGTGTGTGTGTGTGTCCTAGTAGTACACTACCACAAACATCCTTAATTTAATCAAACTTGGAGGTAAAGATGGGCTATTGGACAAATTAGGAGCAATCCTCTTGAAGCTAACAACACTTCTACAAAACATATGTAAATAAAAAATTAAAAAATAAAAACCCATAAAAGGAAAGAACCTAAAAGCAGCCTTGAATACCTCTTTCCCAATACTAAATTCCAGAATTTAGCAGTGCAATTTTTTTAGAAAATATTGTTATGTCCCAAGATTCTACAACTAGCCTAGTCATATTTTAAGTAATGGCCCTCTCACCAATATTATTTATCTTTGTTCTGAAAGTTTCAGTTGATTTGAGAATATGAGGGATATAGACAGTCCTTGATTTGCATGGTATTGCAGAACCATAAAAATGGTCATGCAAGCTGAAACTGTGCAAAGTGGTCTTTGTTCCATGACCTTTAAAATTTTTTGTTAAGAGATTAAAAACTCACTACTGTCAGTTATAAATTTATATGGAAATTTTTAAAATAGTAAAACTAATACTGATTTGATACACTGTAATTTAAAACATTAGAAGCACTGCAAATGAAAGTGTTTAATTTCCTTGCAAAAAACTTATCAAGAGTAGTTTCAACATTGCTTGTCTTCTCATAGTATAACTTATTTTGCAGAGTAAGTTTCTTCTCTATGCTTTGGTAAATTATGCTCCTTTCTAAATTTGGGTCATCTTCCAACATTTTATCCTTTGCACTTTCCATGTCATGAAAAAAATCTCTGAGTGTGCCTTTAATGTGAAGGGTTTTATTCCCAGTGTCACTTTCTCTAGGACATCTTCATCCTTTTTATGATAACCTCTTTTCTCATTTATATCAGTAAGTTGGCCCTCAGTAACTTGCTCTGGATGCATATCTATATAGAATTGCTGGAACAGCAGCAGTGTCTATATTCCCACAGTCAGTTATTTCTTCTATAAATCCATTTATATATATTTGATTCAAATTTTACTTCCAGTGTTACCACTTTTTGTTTCTTTGTTGCACTTTCTTATAATTTGTTGGAAACACACAGATAGATATTAATTAAACCAGAACTATGTCTGGTTTAATAGAAGTGGACAATAATAGGTAGCCATGCTATAGGGAACTGTGTGCACTTAATCATCATCATGATGCTTTAGTTTCTTGACCAACTGCTTGTGCTCTTCCATTTCTTTCTGCAGGCACTCAATCTCTTTCACATGATGAGAGATCTCATTTTCATGGTGTTTCTTCAAGGCTGCCAGCTGTTCTTTAGCACAAGCTCGGAGGTATCGCTCCCCTTTGGCCTGCTCTCTTTTTCTGAAGTCTACTCCAGCATTCCAGACTGTGGCCTCACTGGAGCCTAGATTGTCTGCTGGTTCCGAGCCAAAGCCCAGGCCCTGCATGACCCAGACGCTCCACACTCTGAGCTGCATCCATGCCACCAACTCCACGGCTGCCATTGCTGTCAGTGCAGCACCCCTCCAGTGACCAGATGTGCAACTTCTTTGTAGGCGCTAACAGCTGCACTCCTTCTATTCTGAATGATAATCTTGTTGGGTAGAGTATCTTAGGTTGCCCAGTTTTCCCTTTAAACAATTTAAATATATCATGCCAATCCCTTCTGGCCTGCAAAGTTTCTGCAAATAAATCAGCTGATAGCCTTATGAGAATTCCCTTGTATATGACTCTTTGTTTTTCTCTTGCTGCCTTTAGAATTCCCTCTTTAACTTTTGTTATTTTAATTATGATATGTCTTGATATGTTTCTGTTTGGGTTCATCTTGCTTGGGAATCTCTATGCTTTCTGTACCTAGATATCTGTTCCTTCTTTAGGCATGGGAAGTTTTCAGCCATAATTTCTTTTTTTATCTTTTTAAATTAATTTTTATTTGAGTATAGTTGATTTACAACGTTGTATTAGTTTCAGGTGTACAGCAAAGTAAATTATATACATATATCCACTCTTTTTTCGATTCTTTTCCCATATAGTCCATTACAGAGTATTGAGTAGAGTTCCCTGTGCTATTAGTTATGTATTTTGTATATAGTTGTGTATGTCAATCCCAATCTCCCAATTTATACCCCCCCTTTCCCCCTTGGTAACCACAAAGTTTGGTTTCTACATCTGTAACTCTATTTCTGTTTTGTAAATAATTTCATTTGTACCATTTTCTTAGATTCCACATATAAATGATATCATATGATATTTGTCTTTCTCTGTCTGACTTAATTTACTCATAATTTCTTCAGATACCTTTTTGATACCACTCTCTCTCCTCATTCTGGAACCTCTATAATGCAAATGTTGGCATGTTTATTGTTAGGCCATTAACCTTACATGTTACTTTTATTTATTTATTTTTATTTGTCTTTCTCCCTGCTGTTCAGATTAGCTGATTTCCAATATTCTATCTTCCAGATCACTTATGCATTCTTTGTCATTTAATCTGCTCTTCATTGTTTCTAGAGTGCTTTTTATCTGTTATTGAATTATCTATTTTTAACTGAGTCATTTTATATTTTCTAATTCCTTGTTTAAATGATCTGTGTTTAGATCAATTCTTTTTCCTAATTCTGTTAAATTTTTATTATCAACTTTTTGAATTCTTTCTTTGGTAGACTGTTTATCTCTCTTTATTTTCTTTGTTGGAGCATCCTTATGCAGACTATGTTTACCCAATGCCTTTTGGTTAGAGGGCTAGATTTGATGTGGACACCAGTCACATCTTTCCAGCTATAACCTTGATAGGGGGTGCAGCTTGTGATGGAAGACCTGGAGCCTGCACAGGGTGTGAGGCTGACTTCCTCTCTGCTCAGTGGTGTCACCACCCTGTCAGGGGCAGTGTCTTCTCCCAAGTTGCTGGAGCAGAAGCTTTGAGGGCCAGGCTCAAGCTGATCCCATACTCTTTGTGTGTGTTTTTCTTTCTCCCCCCCAACTTGGACCTTTGTCCCAATGGAGGGGAATGCTTAAGCAAGTGGGACTTGTGTAAGCACAGAGGTTCAATGCACTGCCTGTATAAGCATCTGCATCTCCATTCAGACACAGGCCATGGTCATGTCTTTTCTCTTGTCATGGCAGCCCCAGGTCTAATGCTAGGCTGTAGCATGTAGTGGGTGGGGCCTGAGCATTTGCTAGGCTGAGACTGAGGAGTGTGGCATGGCAGTTGTGGGAATTCAAAGGATTGCACTGCTGCCAGAGGTCTGAGCTGCGTTGGGGCACTGTTAGAGTAAGCACCAACAGTAGCTGCTGTTGCTCCATGTGGGCTATGACCTGAGGCACTAGGTATCCTCTACACACCTAGATAGAGTTTTCCCCAGGTCCTGGATGCCTTAGATCCAGTACCAAGCTGTGGTGTGGAGTGAGCGAGGTTGGGGCATTTGCTTGGCTTGGACTTGGGAGCATAACAAGGTAGCAGCCACTAGGGCAGACCTCTTTCCACTCAGTCTGGGGACAAGCCAGCACCTGTGCATGCCTCATGAGTGGATTCTAGGCTTCTCTAGCCTTCCTATCTGTCTCAGCCATTCTCCAAGCAGCCAAGGGGGTTTGTCTCCTATGCGTAGGAACCCAAGACTGGGACACCCAGTCTGTGGCTCCACCTGTTCACTCACCAGGGTAGGTGTCCTCCAATTTGATTTCCCTTTTCCTTTTAGTCCCTTCCCAGGGGCACAGGTCCTAATCCAATGTTTTTCTTCCCATCCTGCCCAATTACATGTGTATCTTTGTTATAGTCTTGGTTGCATAGGAGTCATTCTGCCATTTTCTAGTTACTTTTCCATGAGTATTTTTCCATATGTAGATGTAGTTTTGCTGTGTTTGTGGAAAGAGGTGAGCTTCACATTCTTTTTCTCTGCCATATTCCCATTGTACTCAAAAATTGCAAGTTCCATGAGAGATGCCTTAATAGTTCTTTAAAGACAATATGGAAAAGCAAAAAACTCTAAAGCAAAAATAAACAGTGGACAAATGCAGACAATTTATTTCAGGAAAAATTGTGGTTGCCAACAAGCTTTTGAAAAATGTTCAGTCTAATTATTAATCAAAATAATGCAGTTGGTTAAATAACAATGAACTATCTTTTTTTTATTTTTCTTGCCTTACAAGATGCAATGATTTTAAAATATGTTGACAATGATGTCCAGAAACTAAAGTTCTTATTTGTTGCCCATGAAATACAAGCTGGTGTTATTTTGTTAAAATAACAAAATAGTTTGGTATTGCTAAAGCCTTTAAAATAAGCATAATCCGTCTCTTAGAAATTCAACTTATGACCATTTGCCACATTTTATATTTTATTCATTCAGCAAACTTTTATACAATGTGTACTATGCACTAGTCTCTGTTCCAAAGACTTTGCAAGTATTCACCCATTTAATCCCCTAGCAACCTGATAGGGTAGGTATTATTATCTTATCCCCATTTTACAAAGGAAGTAATTAAGGTACAGCAAGGTTAAGTAATTCACTCAGTGGCTGTCACATAGCCACTACGGGGAAGAGCCAGGATTTGAACTCAGGCAGCCTGCTTCTCAGCCCAAGTTTCTAAACTCTATGCTAGACAGCCTCTCGGGCAGTCTGTGGAACTAAAAATAAATATTCTCAAAAGTTCTTCCACAAGAATTATCCCATGATCACTCAAACTATCTATATAAAGCCCTCTTTCCAATATTTCCTTTCATCTAATGCCAAATCTCTCTGCTTTCTCACAGGACAACTTCTTTAAAAAGTCCTCTGCATATGTTGTCTCCTCTTCTTCACCTCCCATTTCCTCCTCAGCCCACTCCACTCTGGCTTTCACATCCACTACATTACTGAAAAGGTCTCGTTCAAAGTCACCTCCTGTTGTAAAACATACTAAACACTTTAAAGTCTTACCTTATTTGACATCTCAGTGACATTCAACAAAGTTGATCTCCTTCATTCTCTTTACTGTACTTCACTTTCTGGCTTCCATAACACCATGCTGCCCTCATTTCATTCCTGTTATTCTAGGAACTTCCTTATTGTATTGCTCACTGGGACCTTCTTCTTTATCCTACCTTTATTACTACACCATTTCTCTTGATGGTCTTAACCAAATTCTTACTTTAAATGTCATCTGTGTGCTAACCACTTGAAAATTTACTCTCTATCTCAAACTTCTCCTCTGAACTTCAGACTCATTTGTCCAACTACATATTTGGCATCTGTAATGTTAATTTTATGTGTCACCTTGACTGAGCTAAAGGACGCCCAGATAGCTGGTGAAACATTATTTCTGGGTGTGCCTGTGACAGTGTTTCTGGAATAGATTAGTATTTGAATTGGTGAACTGAGAAAAGTATATGGCCCTCTGCAATGTGGGTGGACATCCTCCAATCCAATGGGCCTGAAATAGAACAAAAAGCTGGAGGAAAAGCAACTCTCTCTCTAAGTCTGACCTGTGATATCCGTCTTCTCTTACTCTCAGACATCAGTGTTCCGATTCTTGGGTTTTCAAACTCATATTGGGATTTACACCTTCGGACTCAGACCAAATTATACCACTGGATTTCCTGATTCTCCAGTTTGCAAACAGTAGATCTTGGGACTTCTCGGCTGCCATAACTACATGAGCCAATTCCTATAATAAATCTCCTTTTATATATCTGTATGTCTCTTATTGGTTCTGTTTCTCTGAAGAACCACTGACTAATACACCATCTCCACACTGATACCTCACAAGCCAATCAAAGCTAACTTGTCAAAAACCAAACTTCTAAATCCATCCCACACCCAAACACTGCCACCCACTCCCCTTCCAAATCTTTTGCCTCCACTGCTAAACTCATCACAGTAAATGGCACCAACCCCTACCCCGCTGTTCAAGGCTTGAAATTACTTGGGAATTTTCTACTCATTCTCTCCATTCAGCCACAATGCTCTGATTATTTACTTCCTAGGTATCTTTTTAAACATACACTTCACTTCATCTTCACTGCCATCCCTCCAGACCAAACCACCACCATATCTCTCCTGGATTACTGGAATAACTTCTCAACTATTCTCCCTTCTGCCATGCTTGGCCCCTACAATACAGTCTCTCCCTCTCTTTCATGACCTGCCTTGGACATAATAGGCTATTTGTCACTGTCACACTTTTTCTTTCACAGGCTACTCCCCCAGCACTTCATCTGATTGGCTTCTTCTCACTCTTAAGTTCTCAATTTGTATGTCATCCCTCAGAATAGCCCTCCCTGACTCCAATCTAAATACTTCAGAACCCCTCCTCTGGGGAGAGACAAGATGGCAGAGTAGAAGGACCCTAAGCTCACCTCCTCTCAAGAGTACAACAAAATCACAACTAACTGCTGAACAACCATTGATAAAAAATACTGGAACCTACCAAAAAAAGATATTCTACATACAAAGACATAAAAAAGAAACCCAACGAGACAGTAGGAGGGGTGCACTCACAATATAATCAAATTACATACCTCACGAGTGGGTGACCCACAAACTGGAGAACAATTACATTCAGAAGTTCTCCCATAGGAGTTAGTTCTGACGTCCCCAGCCTGGGGGTCTGGCAACAGGAGGAGGAGCCCCCAGAGCATTTGACTTTGAAGGCCAGCAGGGAGCTCCACAGAACTGGGGGAAACAGAGACTCCAATCTCAGAGGGCACACACAAGGTCTCATGCACACCAGCACCCAGGGCAAAAGCAGTGACTCAATGGGATCCTGGGCCAGGCTTACCTGCTTCTCTTGGAGGGTCTCCTGGTGAGGCAGAGGTCAGCTGTGGCTCACTGTGTGGAAAAGGACACTGGTGGCAGATATCCCAGGAAATATTCATCAGTGTGAGCTTTCTTGGAGATTGCCACTTTGGCACCAAGACCTGGCCCCACCCAACAGCCTGCAGGCTCCAGTGCTGTGATGCCTCAGGCCAAACAAACAACAAGGAGAGAAAACAGACCCACCCATTAGCAGACAGGTGACCAAAAGACTTCCTGAGACCATAGCCACCTCTAGGCATGTCCCTGTACATGGCCCTGCCCACAAGAGTGCCAAAACCCAGCTCCACCCACCAGTGGGCAGGCACCTGCCCCTCCTACCAGGAAGCCTGTACAAGGCTCTAGACCAGCCTCACCAACCAGAGGACAGACACTAGAAGCAAAAAACTATGAACCAGCAGCCTGTGGAACTGAGTCCACAAACACAGATTAGAACTTACCTTTGGGTGACAAGAGGGAAGTGTACTTCTGGGACACATAGGATATCCCCTACAGAGGGCCACTTCTCCAAAGTCAAGAAACATAACTAACCTTCCCCATGCATAAAAATATAAATAAATTTAGACAAAATGAGATGGCAGGGGAATATGTCCCATAAAAAAGAACAAGATAAAACCCCAGAAGAAAAACTAAGTGACATGGAGTTAGGCAGTCTATCTGAGAAAAAGTTCAGAGTAAGGATCATAAAGATGATCCAAGAACTCGGGAAAAGAATGTATGCATGGAGTGAAAATTTACAGAAGCTTTTAACAAAGAGTTACAAAATATAAAGAACAATCAAACAGAGTTGAAGAATACAATAACTGAAATGAAAAACACACTAGAAGGAATCAGTAGCAGAATAAATGAGGCAGAAGAATGGAAAAGTGAGCTGGAAGACAGAGTGGTGGAAATCAGTCATAGAACAGAATAAAGAAAAAGAATTAAAAGAAGAGACCTCTGGTACAATGTCAAGTGCACCATCATTTGCATTATAGGGGTCCCAGAAGGAAAAGAGAGAGAAAGGGCCAGAGAAAATATTTGAAGAGATAAGAGCTGAAAAATTCCCCAACATGGAAAAAGAAATGGTCACCCAAGTCCAGAAAGCACAGAGACTCCCATACAGGATGAACCCAAAGAGGAACATGCTGAGACACATAGTAATCAAATTGACAGAAATCAAAATCCTAGCCAGAGCAATCAGAGAAGAAAAAGAAAAGGAATCCAAACTGGAAATGAAGAAGCAAAACTGTCACTGTTTGAAGATGGCATAATACTATATACAGAAAATCCTAAAGATGCTACCAGAAAACTACTAAAGCTCATCAATGAATTCAGTAAAGTAGTAGAATACAAAATTATTACACATAAATCTGTTGCATTTCTATATATTAACAACAAAAGATCAGAAAGAGAAATTAGGGAAGCATTCCATTTACCATTGCATCAAAAAAATAAAATACCTAGGAATAAATCTACCTCAGGAAACAAAAAACCTGTACTCCTACAACTATAAGACACTGATGAAAGAAACAGAAGATTACACAAGGAGATGGAAAGATATACCATGGTCTTGAATTGGAAGAATCAATATTGTCAAAATGAGTAAATTACTCAAGGCAATCTTACACAGAGCTAGAAAAAAAAGTTAAACATTTGTATGGAAACACAAAGACCCCAAACAGCCAAGGCAATCTTGAGAAAGGAAAACAGAGCTGGAGGAATCAGGTTCCCTGACTTCAGACTATACTACAAAGTTACAGTAATCAAAACAGTATGGTACTGGCACAAAAACAGACACAAAAATCAATGGAACAGGATAGGAAGCCCAGAAATAAACCTATGCACCTATGGTCAGTTAATCTATGACAAAGGAGGCAAGACTATGAAAGGGAGAGAAGACAGTTTCCTCAATAAGTGGTCCTGGGAAAAATGGACATCTACATGTAAAAGAATGAAATTAGAACATTCACTAACACCATACATAAAAATAAACTCAAAATGGATTAAAGACTTAAATGTAAGACTGGATACTATAAAATTCCTAGAGGAAAGTATAGGCAATACACTGTGACATAAATTGCAACAATATATTTTTGGATTCATCTCCTAGAGTAATGGAACTAAAAACAAAAATAAACTAATGGGACCTAATTAAACTTAAAAGCTTTTTCACGGTAAAGGAAACCATAAACAAAACAAAAAGATAACCTATAGAATCGGAGAAAATATTTGCAAATGATGTGACCAACAAGGGATTAATCTCCAAAATATACAAACAGCTCATACAGCTCAATGTCAAAAAAGCAAACAACCCAATCAAAAACAGGCAGAAGACATAAATAAACATTTCTCCAAATGGCCAATAGGCACATTAAACATGCTCAATATTGCTAATTATTAGAGAAATGCAAATGAAAACTACAATGAGGTATCATCTCACACCTGTTAGAACGGTCATTATCAAAAAATCTACAAACAATAAATGCTGGAGATGGTGTGGAGAAAAGGGAACCCTCCTACATTGTTGGTGGTAATATAATTGGTACAGCCACTATGGAGAACAGTATGGAAGTTCCTCAAAAAACTAAAAATAGAACAACTTTATGACCCAGCAATCCCACTACTGGACATATACCCTGAGAAAACCATAATTCAAAAAGACATATGTACCTCAATGTTCATTGCAGCACTATTTATAATAGCTAGGACATGAGAGCAACCTAAATGCCCATCAACAGATGAATGGATAAAGGAGATGTGGTACCTCTATACAATGGAATATTGTTCAGCCATAAAAAGGAACAAAACTGGATCATCTGTAGAGACGTGGGTGGACGTAGATATTATCATACTAAGTGAATTAAGTCAGACATTGAAAGACAAATATCATATGATATCGCTTATACGTGGAATCTTAAAAAAATGATGCTAATGAATTTATATACAAAACAATATCATACAAACAGATATGGAAAATAAAGTTATGGTTACCAAAGGGGAAAGGGAGAAGGAGGGATAAATTAGGAGTTTGGGATTAACATATACACACTACTATATATAAAATAGATAAGCAATAAAGACCTACTGCATAGCATAGAGAACTATACACAATATTTTGTGATAACCTAAAAGGAAAAAGAATCTGAAAAAAAGATATATACGTATTTATAACTGAATCACTTTGCTGTACACCTGAAACTAACACAACATTGTAAATCAACTATACTTCAATAAAATTTAATTAATTAATTAAACAAAAAAACCCAAACCTGTCCTTTAAATTACTGTTTATCTTCATAACATTTCTTCAGTTTGTTATTACCTATTGCAATAAAGATACTGACACCTCTTTTTTTTATTGAGATATAATTGACATATAACACTGTGTAAGTTTAAGGTGTATGACATATTTGTTTGATACATTTATATATTGTAATATTACAATAATCACTACCATACTGTTGGCTATCACATCACATAATTATCATTTCTTTTTTGTGGTGAGAACAATTAATATCTAGTCTCTCTCAACAACTTTGAACTTTTCTTTGCTCTTTAGTTTAATGTAGTCCCATTTTATTTTAGTTCTGTGGCCTAAGTTTCTGGTGTCTTATCCAAGAAATCATTGTCAAGACCAGTGTCAAGATATTTTCCCTTGTATTTTGTCCTAAGAGTTTTACAGTTTCGGGTCTTGCATTTAAGTCTTTTATCTATTTCAAGTTAATTTCTGTGAGACATGTAAGATAGGGTCCATTTTCACTCTTTTGCATATGCATATCCAGTTTTACCAACACCATTTAATGAAGAGATTGTCCTTTTCCCATTGTGTGTTCTTGGCATCCTCAGACATGCACCTTTTTTGATGTTTGACCTTTGACAGCTTTCAGTCTCCCACCGCTCTTCCCTGACTGCTCTGTCCTTCCTGTCCTGTACCAGGAGGAGGTTCAAACCTCACAAGTCCTTACCTCCTGGCCACTAGAAAGTTCTGCTTCACTCAACCTATCTAGACCAGCTTGCACCTGCTCTGCTCTCCTTAGAATGTCCGTTACATAAATAATAAACCTTCTCATACCCCCTTGGTACTTGCAGCTTCGTCAGTCTTGACATCTGAACCAATTCTAGGTGTGGGTTGATACTGCTTTCCATGGGAAACCACAAAACACCTGTACTTGTTGGTTTGCCTGGTTATTAACTGTATCTAAATAATAACTAGACTAACTTTTATGAGAGTAAGAACTAAGCCTTTCTGCTATATTTATATTCAGCTATGTACAAGGTTTGACATATGCTAAGCACTCAGTAAACATTTGGAGATTGATCAAATTATATGCATTATAGCACTGTTAATAATAGTGGAGAATTTAGGAAAAGGAAGGCTAACTCCTTAACAATAAGAGGTGGATTAAATAAATTACTTACTTAAACGAACTATAAATGATATTGAAAAGAATATGTAATGTCTTTGGAAAGAAATTTCGTTATGTATTAGTGAAAAGAGGTTACAGAAAAAATAAATATAGTATAATCATATTTTCCTCAATTTGTGTTTGTTTATTAATACACAGTAAAAATATTGAAAGAATCTACTTTTAATTATTAATAGTGATTATCTGTAGGCAAGTGATTTTAATTTTACTCTGTGCTTCTGTGTATTTTTTAAATTCATAATGAATATGTATGCTTTTATAATTGGATAAGAAGGCTATTGAAAGTACTTGAAGTGGACAACCATACACTTTGAGATTACTGCATCCGAATTTTCAGTGCCTTAAATTTTAATTTCCCTATGTCTTGCCAAGAACTACAGTGAAGGCACTCTTTTGACCATTAAGAACTGTGACAAACAACTAAACAACAGTTAATTTCATTAGCCCATCAGGATAAATCCTGGATTCTGGACTTATATCTGGGAAGGAAAGATGTTCCTTTTCCATTCTACCAATGTGCACTGTTTGCAAATAAACTAGTTAAAATTCTCCTCCAAGTAATAACCCAAGTCAGTGTCCAATTCAAGCTAATATCACAACTCTCTGTATCTCATTGCACTTCCCCTTATTGCTCCTTTCTCAAGAATACTCCTCTTTCTTTTGCATGAAAATATAAATAAAAAACAGAAGAAAGCAAACCCCCCCAAAATACTGTACTTTGTTTCTTTTACCAGATGTCCTAGATTCCTAACCTGCCAGTTTACAGAGTTGGGGCCTTGCTTCACCAGAACTTCCTCCCTTATTATCAATCTTCATGAGCCAGATCTGTTGACCTGGTGCCTCCTCATTCCTATCCATTCAAACAACCCTTCCCCTGTCACTGTATCTCCCAAATTCTATTTGGAAAAACTTCTTACCATTAGCCAGTCCAGAACTTCACTTCCTGCCTTCCATTACAGTCTGTCATTTCTGTGCTAGATAGAAACTGACAGAGCTACAGCTACAAGCCTGGACCTGGATAACAAAACCCTACCATTCCACCAGAGTCATATGTGAAGACATCTCTGGAAAAGAGATGCACAGAGCTCAAGGTCAGGAAAATGAACACCCTTCATTACTGAGATTTACTACAAACACCAAGATAAGCTCCCTGGTAAGCTGAGCAGGATTGTATGGCTGATCTGATCTGCCTGAGCCAAAGATCAGCCCATACCATAAGACTGCCTTTCTCCTTCCCCTAAGACACACAGCCTTAACTCAGCCTTAATTCTACTGTCTTATAGTGAGAAAAAGCAAAACACAAAAATGAAGGAAAAGGAGAGTGTCTATGTCAGATTCCAAGATTTCCTGGAGTAGGTGACGCTCTCCAAGTATAAAGAGTTTCCAGTCCTTTTTTAGTGTACTGCTTGAGAGAAATCAAGACTCCTAACACTTATGCCCAATAATGCCCTGACATTCATCCTTCCACATTACTTTGGCATAAGGGTTGGTTGGGAGGGGAGGTATGCAAGAAGCCTAGAGTCCCCAGTAACGGTCAATACTGTATTACTTGGAGCATATTTGTGAATGAATGGATGGATGGATACTTAGACAAACTCCTACTAGTGACTGATGTTAGATGACAATTGATTATAGAGATGCAGCCTTGAGCCATCAAAATAATCCCTAATGCAACAGAAAGCAGTCTTATAAATTCATGAGAACTATCCTATGCCTGAACCAATTCCCATGCTTTGTCCCTTTGTTATTGTCTTTGATTCTTGACCCCACATTGACTGATATTTACTGCAATATTAATATCACATGTGACCCTAATTTGCTTGTAGTTCTACTTTTTTGTTGTTACACTAAATGTTGACCTTTGTCTATGCTTGCCTCAAGATTCATCCTTATCCTGCCTCAGTCTGAGACTGACTCATACCAGCTTTGACAAGGCCTTGTGACCTCACTGGCTATCTGATAAGAATGGACAAATGGAAGGATATGAAACTAAACAAAGTTAAGTCTATTGTATTACAACTTTTTCTCTTCTGGAAGAGAGTGGGGGTGTGGGGGAAGCCACAGGCTGAAACAGACAAATGGCCAGCCTTGTCAGATCCTATACTAAAAACAATTTCCCTTACATTACAGAATCTAAGGTATGGGTTTTGTTTCATTAACACCAGCACAATTTTTAAACATATTCTTGAACACTATTGCTCTCTTTTACCACAACCTGCTTGCAACAACTGCAATTTGCAGCCAATGTTTGCAATATTCATTTTGCAAACTATCTTTGCCTAGTGCTCCAAATTCCTATTGTACAGGGTGGGCATAATCTCGGTCAACTGTACTCCCACAGTGGTGTATTATAAGTCCCAAATAAGCACCATTTCTACAGAGGATAATGCATCTTCAACCCCATTAGCAGTGTGAATGACCATAAGCCATTAATTTTGATAAGATCATGTTGGTATCACCTCAAAGATTCAATAGAAACCACAGGAAACATTGAAATATTCCCACTTTGGTTTCTGTAATGAATAAAAATGTGAAAGTAGCTACAATCCACCTGACAACCAGGCACCACAGGCCCAAGGAAAAGTTCACCCTGTCAGCAGCTACAAGAGAAAAGTGCCAAGGAACTATTGCATTAGCTCAGTAAGATTCTAATAGCCCAAAGATGGGAATAAAAGGTACTGAACACACCAGGTAGAAATTACCCTGGAGTCCTTAAAAGGCTTTTTTTAGGGTGAGCAATTTTATTTCTTAAGAATTCAGAAATATGGAACAAATTATTTCCTCAAGAGTCTGTATTCATTCTGGAAAAATATATCAGGATCCCATGGGTCAACTTAACTACCTCATGGACAGCTATTTTCAAAATGAAGTGGGAAGAGAAGACTTAGATGTTGTTCTCATAACTCATGAGCACATTTCCAACAGCCAATTTTGGGGGTTTTTTGTTTTTTGTTTTTTTAAAGAAAGCTGCGTGTTTTTTTTTTTAATAGCTACTTTATTTATTTATTTATTTATTTTTGGCTGTGTTGGGTCTTCGGTTCGTGCGAGGGCTTTCTCCAGTTGCGGCAAGCGGGGGCCACTCTTCATCGCGGTGCGCGGGCCTTTCACTATCGCGGCCCCTCCCGTTGCGGGGCACAGGCTCCAGACGCGCAGGCTCAGTAGTTGTGGCTCACGGGCCCAGCCACTCCGTGGCATGTGGGATCTTCCCAGACCAGGGCTCGAACCCGTGTCCCCTGAATTAGCAGGCAGATTCTCAACCACTGCGCCACCAGGGAAGCCCCAGCCAATTTTGGTTTTGACTTTCATTACTCATTAATAGTCAATTTAGGTTCCATTTTTTAGATGTGTGTGGCATTTGTGAGCACCTGGTCTTCAATTTTGAGTGTCTGCACAAGCTTGCTTGAGTATGAGAGAAAGTTTCCGACCTGCCACAAGATGAGATTCACTGCTCCCTTCCTAAAGGAGATGGGGAAAAGGAAAAGCAATTATTTTTCTTTTCTAGCTTGCAAATATCTTGTAAAGGGAAAGTCATAATTCATAGCCCCATGTGTACAAAATATTTCCAACCAGTTTCATTTTGGAGGTATGAGCAATGAATTTTCTGCTAAATGCAGCAGATCCAGTCACTATACTTATAAAATAAAATGTATTTATATTCTGAATATGAAATGTAGTATCTGGGAGCAAAAAACTCCACGTAAGCATTAATGAAATACATAAGAGCAGCAATAGAAATCTATCTACAATTACTAATTATTGTACTATTTTGGATCCCATTTCTTTTCTAGTAAGTTCTGCTCTAGTAACTACTGTGAAAATTAGGTAAAGAGATGGATCAATAAATAAAATATTTAAACATTGTCTTCAACTTTAGAGATGCAGTTTCACTATTTTTCATAAAATTAGTGTGGTAAGCTAAGTAATAGCCCCTAAAGATATCCAAGTCCTAATTCCTGGTACCTGTGAATGTCACCTTATATGGCAAAAGTGACTTTGCAGATGTGATTAAGGATCTTGAGATGTGGACATTATCCTGGATCATCTGTGTTGGCCCTAAATGTAATCACAAGTATCCTTATAAGAGAGAGGCTAAGGGAGATTTGATTAAAGAGACAGCAGAAGAGAAAGTAATCTAACAAAGAACCATAGAGAGACCTGGAGATGCTGTACTTCTGGCATTAAAGATAGATAAAAGGGCCATGAGTCAAGAACACAAGGAATGCAGCTCTAGAACCTGGGAAAAGCAAAAGCTGGATCCTCCCCTAGAGCCTCCCAAGAAAGCCAGGCCCCTCTAACATCTTGGATGCTAATTTCACTCTGACCTCCAGAGTTTAAGAGAATAAATGGTGTTGTTATAAGCTTGAGGTGATTTGTTGCAACAGCCACAGGCAACTAATACAACTGGTTATCAATATTTTTTGTATTCCTGGTGGGATACATGCTTTTGTTTGTCTGTTTTTGTATTTACCTTAAGGGAGTTAATACAGAAGAACTTGGGTTCATGGACGTTAGGCTATATGATAATAAGCTGAAATCTCCTGCCACTTACTGTCACAGATTTTACAGTAAGAGGTTTTTTTTTTTTAACTACCATGCTTTATTAATTAAATTAATTAAATTTAGGAGGACAAATAAGTAAAGATTGATAAGGAAAAAGAAAAAAGAGAGAGACAAGTAGAAAGAAGAGGAGAAGGATGAAAAGGAGTGGGAGGAAAAGGAGGAGGAAATTGAGAAAGAGAGAGAGAAGGAATGATAGATACTTGTGCTGCTCACCAGTATCTCTTGTTCTCCCATTCAGGACACAGGAGAGTACTTCCCTGCCCCTTAGATTTAGATGTGGCTATTTGAAAAGTCTAACAATGGGTTGTGAACAAAAGGGACATGTGTCAGTTCTACACCAGAGCCTTTAATTGCCAGTGTAATACTCTTCGGTACTCCCTTCAAAATACTGCAGTGACCAGGTAATGGAGGCTTCAACAACCTGGGTAGATCTTTGAATGAGGACAGAATGGAACAGAGCCCTCCTCCATCAAAAAATCTTCAGTTTATCTTGACCAAAAGATAAATTTCTGTTGCTTAAAATCACTGAGATATTAGGGTTACTGGTAACCATAGCATAATCTAGCCTGTACAGTTACAGATGGACACAGATAGATGAATGGATGGGTAGATGGAGAGAGATTGATAAATGGATGGATACATATATACATACATATAAAGGTACATAGATACATAGACAGTCTAAGCTCTAATGACAAATAAAAGAATAATCAAAAGAGATGATACCATTCTGCAGAATGTGTAGCAGATTTCCTTCTACCATGTAATAGGGAGTAGTGAAAGATTTGCAGAGTGTTTATTTTTTAAACTTATATTTCTACCACTTAGTACAATGTCTGGAACTCATTGGACACTAAATGATTTAATATATAAAGTATTTTTGAAAGATGGTAACATGAAGCCAAAGGTTTCTGATGAAAAAAGACCCCACCATGCCTCAGAAGGTTTGGTTCAGACCAACCAGAGTAAAATGCGAGTCACAATTGAACCTAAGACACCCCAAGGGAGATTGGAATTTAAAGATGCTCTGCTTTCATTGGAACCAGAGTTTTCCAGGGTTCCTTCCCATTGATCTTTGAAAAGAACTGCCTGAGTGTTTTCAAACCTGCTGTAGCCAAAATCCACAAACCTGAGCACTGAGTTCTCCGTTAGTCTATTCCTAAGTGAAGGAATGGTTGATATTCTACAGTTCTGCCTGATGTTGGTCTACCAGAGTGAAAAATATGGTAGACCACAAGCTCTTTCAAAAAAAATTAGTGAATGTATAGACATAGGACTATGTTAACCTGTCCTGGATTTTATCTTTACTGCTTTTTAATTGTCTATGACCTAATAGGAAAAATTATCAGGGCCTTTTTTGGAAAATTGTTTCTTCTGAAAGAAATGGATACTGTAGTTCCTGAGGGCAATTTTGGATTTAGCATCTCACATGCCATCTCCATGTTGGAAAAAATAATAGCCAGGTGACTATATAAATGGCCATATGGGTAGATAAAGAATGGAACAATGACAGATTAAAAAAATACATTGTTATTGTTCTTTTTGTCCCATGTAACAAAAACCAATTTTGTCTAGCTTAAACACAAAACATATTAGCCAAAAATAAAATTTTGAAAGATATGGGTGGGGTGATAATAGGGAGAGTTGTTGCCCAGAATCCAAGAGTGAAAGAAACAAAGTCCTCAGAAAGTCAGAAGCCATTGTTGCTTCAAAGACCTCAGCTAGGGAAAACAATGAACCTTTAACCAAAAGTTATCTCAGTTCAAAATTTCATATTTCTAAGAGGAAAGACCTGATTGGCCCAGCTTAGACAAGTCCAGCCCTAGGCCATTCACATTTGGCCAACAATAGGAGGTCTTACAGACTACCCATGATTAACATGACATCCTCTTCTGTTTGGGGAAAATTTTCAGTCAAGGTGGAGTCACTGAGGGGCAAGATCAAGATGATGAAGTAGGATGACCTTGAGCTCACCTTCCCCCATGAACACATCAAAACTCCAACTACATATAGAGAAACTATCTCTGAGAACAACCTGGAGACTAACACAACAGCTCTTCTTCAACCAAGGCTGTAAAGAAAGAACCACACAGAATCTGGTAGGGGGGAGGAGAAGTAATCTAATTGGGACCCACACCTCTGGTGGATGACTCAGAAAAAGAGGGGGATATCTCAGGCTTGGGGATCCTCCCTAAGGAGTAAGGGGTTTAGAGCCCCATAAGTACCTCAGCCCTGGGTTTTGACACCGGGAAAATGAGCTCCCTTAGCTGGTTTGAAAACCAGTGGGACTTACTGGGGGGCTGTAAGAAACTTAGAGCACACGCTTAAAGAGCACATGCACAGACTTAATTGCTCTCACTCCCAGCATAGAGGCAGCAGATTGAAAACTGCCTGGTGCTCTGGCTGGCCTGCCAGGACCACCCCAGCACACACCCCAGCCTGCACAAGACCCCTGCTCCAACTCCTCCTGCTCTGGCACTGCTTCCCACTAAATGAGAGGCCGCCATTCCCAACACACACATGCACACCAGGGAAGGAGTGGAGCCACCTTGGGCAGCAGCCCTACATCCAGCCAGGGTGGAGACACAAGCCAGCCCAGAAGTGCAGCTCCAACCCCTTGAGCCTCAACCCCACCTCTGACCAAGTTGGACACCTGGAGCCAGCTAAGAAGTGTGGATCCAAAACCTTGGTCCCCAGACATTCCCCTTATCAAGGCAGAGACTGCCATTACACCTGGGAGAAGCCCAATTCCCTAAGGGATCCTGTTCTACCCCTTGGGCTCCAGCCTTGCCCCTCAATAGGGCAGCAACCACCACTGAGCTGAGGAGAAGCCCTGGATCACACCTAGCTCCAGCTCTAGCCCCTCCAACTCCAGCCTTACCTCTCATGGTTGGGGGTGGGGAAGCTGCCAATGCAACCCAGGAGAAGACACAGCCTGTGCTTATTTTAGATCAAGTTTTCCCACCAAAACCACTGGGCACATGCAGACCGCATGCAGATGCTCCCACACAAGGACACAGCTTTAAGACAAGGATAGTGTCATAGAGACAAAGAAACTCAAACAAAATGAGAAGACAGATGTATATGTTTCAAACAAAATAACAAAATAAAATTCCAGAAAAAAAAAACAACTAATGAAATGAAGATAATAATTTCCCTGAGAAAGAATTCAAAGCACAGTAATAAGGAATAAGACAAGGATGCCCACTCTCACCACTTCTATTTAATATAGTATTGGAAGTCCTAGCCACAGCAGTCAGACCAAAAAAAGAAATAAAATACATCCAAACTGGAAGGGAAGAAGTAAAACTGTCACTATTTGCAGATGGCATAATACTATGTATAGAAAACCCTATCATCTCCACAAAAAAAAAAAAAAAATAGAACTAATAAATGAATTCAGTAAAGTTGCAGGATACAAGATTAATATACAGAAATCTGTTGCTTTTCCATGTGCTAATAATCAGCTATCAGAAAGAGAAAGCAAAAAAAAAAAATCCCGTTTAAAACCATATCAAAAAAAAGAAAATACCTAGGACTATACTTAAGCAAGGAGGTGAAAGACCTATAGTCTGAACTCTATAAAACATTGATGAAAGAAACTGAAGATGACACAAAGAAATGGAAAGATACCCCATGTTTGTGGATCGGAAGAATTAATATTTTTTAAATGGCCATACTGCCCAAAGCAATCTGCAGATTTAATGTAATCCTTATCAAAATACACACTATATTTTCACAGAACTAGAACAAATAAAATTTGTGTGGAACCACAAAAGACACTGAATAGCAATCCTGAGAAAGAGGAACAAAGCTGGAGGCATCACGCTCCCTGACTTCAGACTGTACTACAAAACTACAGTAATGAAAACAGTATGATGCTGCCACAAATACAGAAACATAGAGCAAGTTAAAAAAAAATAGAGCCTGGAAATAATCCCCCATAAAAATGCTCAATTAATCTATAATAAAGGAGGCAAGAATATACAATAGGGAAAAAAACAGTCTCCTTAATTAGTGTTGCTGATGACACTGGACTGCTACATGTAAAAGAATAAAATTAGAACATTTTTTCACCATATTCAAATATAAACTCAAAATGGATTAAAGACCTAAATGTAAGACTTGAAACCATAAAACTTCTAGAAGAAAACATAGGCAGTATGCTCTTTGACATAGGTCTTAACCATACTTTTTTGGATCTGTCTCCTCAGGCAAAGGAAACAAGAGCAAAAATAAATAAATGGACATAATCAAACTGAAAAGTTTTGCATAGCAAAGGAAACCATCAACAAAATGAAATGGCAACCTACTGAATGGGAGAATATATTTGCAAATAATATGTCTGATGAGGAATTACTATCCAAAATACATAAAGAACTCATATAACTCAATATCAAAAAACAAATATCATGATTAAAAAATAGGCAGAGGACCTGAGTAGGTATTTTTCTAAGAATACATACAGATGGTCAACATGCATATGAAAATATGTTCAACCTCACTAATCATCATGGAAATGCAAATCAAAACTACAATGAGATACAAACTCTCACCTGTCACAATGACTATTATCAAAAAGACAAGAAAACAACAAGTGTTGGTGAGGATGTGGAAAAAAGGAAAACTTTGTGCACTGTTGCTGGGAATAAAAATTGGTGCAGCCACTACAGAAAACAGTATGGAGGGTCCTCAAAAAAAAAAATAAAAATAGAACTACCATACTTTGCAGTAGTCCCACTCTGAGTATTTTCCCAAAGAAAACAAAGACACTAATTTGAAAAGTTATATGCACCCATATATCTATTGCAGCACTATTCACAATAATCAACATCTGGAAGCAACCTAAGTGTCCATTAACAGTTAATGAATAAAGAAGAATAAGTGGTATATATGTGTGTGTGAGTGTGTATATATATATAATATATATATTATATATATATAATGGAATATTGCTCAGCCATAAAAAAGAATGAAATTTTTCCATCTGCAACAACATGGATGAACCTAGAGGGTATTGTGCTTAGTGAAATAAGTCAGAAAGAGAAAGACAATACTACACATTTTTACTTATATGTGGAATTTCGAAAATAAATCAAATGAACAAACAAAACAGAAACAGACTCAGATACAGAGAACAAACTAGTAGTTACTAGTGGGGAGAGGAATGAAGGGAGGGGTAAGATAGGGCAAGGACATTAAGAGATACAAACTACTAGGTATAAAATAAGTAAGCTACAAGGATGTATTGTACAACACAGGGAATACAGCCAATATATTATAATTACTTTATATGAAGTCTAATCTATAAAAATATCAAATCACTATATTGTATAGTGAATGTCAGTTATCAAGAAGACAAGAAACAAGTGTTGGTGGGGATGTGGAAAAAATGAAACCCTTGTGCACACTTGGTGGGAATGTAAATTGGGGGCAGCCACTATGAAAAACAGTATGGAGGTTCCATAAAAAACTAAAAATAGAGCTACCATATGATCCAGTAATTCCACTTCAGGGTATTTTCCCAAAGAAAATAAGAACACTAATTCAAAAAGATATATGTACCCCTATATTCATTGCAGCACTATTGACAATAGCTATGATATTGAAGCAATCTGAGTGTCCATTGTTAGATGAATAGATATAGAAGATATATGTGTATATATATATATATATATATATATATATATATATATATATATATATATATATATATAAAATGGAATACTAGTAACCCGTAAAAAGAATGAAATCTTGCCACTTGTGACAATATGGATGGACCTAGAGGGCATTATGCTAAATGAAATAAGTCAGAGAGAGACAAATACTGTATGATTTCACTCATATGTGGAATCTAAAAAAACAAAATAAATGAACAAACAAAACAAAACAGAACAGAAATATACTCATAGATACAGAGAACAAACTGGTGGTTACCAGAGGGGAGAGGGCGGGGGATGCACAAAATAGGTGAAGGGATTAAGAGGAACAAATTTCCAGCTATAAAATAAAGAAGTCAGAGGAATGCAATGTACACATAGGGAATATAGTCAATAATAGTGTAACAAATTTGTATGGTGATGGAAGATAATTGGACTTGTGAATATTTCATAATGTATAAAAATATTAAACTACAATGTTGTACATCTGAAACTAATATAATATTGTAAGGCAACCACACTTCAATTAAATAAATAAACAAACAAACAAATAAAAAATAAAAATATTTAAATAAAATTTTTATTGTTTTTAAAGGTGGAGTCACTGTAAGGGGGAAATCAACCAGTACATGAAATATCTACTCCAGGACAGAAGAAGATGTGATAAATCAGATAGTTGTTCTTTGGGCTACAGGATAACAGAAAACATTTAAATAGTTATGTTCAGGTGGTGGGGGGGGTGGAAGGATGGGGTTTGGGTTTTTTGTTTATTAGTTTTAGGGGTTTTTTTGCATAATAATAAGTCCAATCAACCATTCAGTGCCAGAATTTCCAAAATTCTGTTGGTTTTTCCATTGTAGTCATAAGCTGATTGCTGCATCTTTAATCATCACCTCTGCAATCAGGTAGGAAGAAGACGAGAAGGAAGGGGATGGTGCCAGGAACAAGAATGTACAACTGTTAACATGTATATCCATATGCAAAAGAATTAAGTTGGTCCCTTACCTCATGCCAAAACTAACTCAAAATGGACTGAAAACCTAAATGTAAGAGTTAAAACTATAAAACTCTCAAAAGAAAACATGAAGTGTAAACTTTTGTGACATTGGATTAGACAATTGTTTATTAGATGTGACACCTAAAACACAAGCAACCAAAGGAAAAAAACAGATAAATTAGACTTCATAAAAATTAAAAACTTCTGTGCTTCAAAGGAAAAAATCAAGGTAATGAAAAGGCAATGCACAAAATGAGAGAAAACCTTTGCAAATCATATATCTAATAAGGGTCTAGTATCCAGAATATATAGCTATTACAACTCAACAATATAAGAACAAATAATCCAGTTTAAAAATTGGCAAAGAATCTAAATAGGTATTTATCCAAAGAAGATAAACAAATGGCCAATAAGCCCATGAAAAGCATCTCAGCATCTCATTCCTAATGGAAAATGCAAATCAAAACCACAATGAGATACCACTTCACACCCAGTAGGATGCCTATAATAAAAAAGACACAAAATAACAAGTGTTGGCAACGTTCCGATGTAGAGAAATCGGAACCCTCACGTACTTCTGGTTGGAATGTAAAATGGTGCTGTTGCTTTGGAAAACTCTTTGGCAGTTTGTCAAAAATTTGGACATAAAGTTGGCATTTAGCCCAGCAATTCCACCTTAGGTATATACCCAAGAGAATTAAAAACAAATGTGCACACAAATGCTCGTAGCATAATAGCAAAAAGTTTAAACAACACAAATGCTTATCAACTGATGAATGGATAAACAAAATGTGGTATGTCCTTATAACGTAATATTATTCAGCCATAAAATATATAAAGTACATATATATGAATACATGATACAATATGGAGGAATTTTGAAAATATTATGCTAGGTGAAACAAGCCAGACACAAAAGGCCACATATTATATACTCCATTTATATGAAATGTCCAGAACAGGCAAATGCATGGAGACATAAAGTAAACTATTATTTGCCACGGTCTGAAAGAAGAGACTAGGATGTGAATGTTAATAGGTAGGAAGGTCCTTTTGGGGATGATGAAAATGTTCTAAAATTAAATGCTGTTGATGGTTACAAAACTGTGGATATATTAAAAGTCATTGAATTTTACACTTTAAATGGGTGAATTGTATGTTATGTGAATTACATTTCCATAAAGCTGTTAAAAACAAAATTTATAAACCAAATCAAAATAAAAAGGAAGAAAGAAAGGAAAAATGTATAAACCCCAAAGCAAAGAATTTTTTCTGAGTCTCATTGCATAACTGGTTTTACAAGTAGACATAAGTAGCTTCCTGGGGTTATAACTTCAGGTTCCTGAAAAAGTCTCTATGTCACCTGTAACTACTGTGCAAGACAACTCAGCATTACCTGTAAGAGAAATACAAATATCCAGGTTTTAAAGTGAATTTGAGTCTGATTTTAATTGCAGCTCTCCCACTTGGGAGAAACTCACATGCTCTCAATAGTCTTCTGGACAATGCTGCCAGGACTCTGCCCATTTCCCCTCTGATCCCTTTCCATTTTTGTGTAGATTGGTCTATAATGGTTTTCCTTACCAAAGGCCTGCACTGTATCTATTTGTTAGAGATGCCCTCTGGCTGACAGGGAGCCCTAAGTACCTGAGGACTGCAAACTAAAGAACATCACTCAAAATCTGGTTCTACAAGAATGAAGTCACTAGTCACTGCAGTCATTGAGGGCAGAGATCAGGAATGAGGCACTCTGTGCTTTGGGAAAAACTGGTGGAACAAGCCTTCAGATAGTTAGATATTTTCAGATTTTATAAACCCAATTTCTTGCATCTTCTCATGTCTAGAAAAGCACTAAAATCATTAACAGAGACATCTGCTCCTCATGACTAGCAGCAACCTTCTGCTAAAGTGTGTGCTCAGTTACACATATCCCCACTTCACTAAAATCATGTATCCCCCACTACCTCTTAGGAGCAGTTTGTCAGAGTAATCTGAGAGGCTGTCTCCTGGGCTATAGTCCTTAGTAAGCCCCAAATAAAACAACTCACAGCTCTCACATTGCACATTTTTTTTCAGTTGACAGGATGTACATAATCCTTAGCCAGTGACCGATAGGTCCAGGGGTATAAATACCCTAGTCACCTTGTCTCCCATGAGGCAACTCTGAATTAAGCCCCACAGTAACGATAGAGCTTCCAGTGGTTTTGAGCCAAAGCCTTTGCTTGGCCTCCTACTTTTCTCTGTCCCAATTTCCCCACCCCAGCCAAGAACATTTCCTGATACCTAATACCACAGGTATCCTCATCTCAAATCTGCTTCTGGGGAACCCAATCTAAGGTAGCTTTCCTTATCTACAAAACAATAAGCATAGGGATAACAAGGAAAAGGCTCTATGACAACAGAGTAGGCCCTTGATAAACAGAGATTCTTCTTTGACTTCTAGTACCATGACCTTTCAGAACATTCGTATCCTTGGATAACTTCCTGTAGACCATAAACAGAAAGACTATGAGGAAACCAAAGAGGTAGTGGAATGTGTGAGTGAATAAATGTGAAAAAAAATAAGACAGGAAAACAGGACGTCTTGGATGCAACACAGCACAGTGGTTGAGAATGTGAACTCAGACTAAGTTTGGACCTAAAGTATCCCAGCTACCTGGACACATTATTTACTTCTCCAAGTCTTGATTTTCCCCTGTAAAATGGGGATAACAACAGATCATCTCATAAAACTGTTAAGAGGATTAAATGAGATCGTGAGTGGACAGCACCTGGCATTAAGTAAAAATTAGCTCTTGTTATTGTGGTGGTGGTGGCAGTGGTAGTTATTTTTTTGTATATGTATGTGGCAGTAGTAATAGAAGTAATCTGGGGGCACCAAAAACAAGTTTTACTGACTTCATAATTTTGACACAATTGAAGTTAGATCCAATTTGACAACTAGGCTAAATTCCAAACTCCTTAAGGTAGATGCAGTTTTAAATCTCATTCCAAAGGCTAAAACCCTATGCCTCATGTTGAGTGTTGGAAGTGTTTTGCCTGGTGGCAGAAGGCACTAGGCTTCTGTTTCATGCAGATGACACCAGGCAGAGATTTTAATCCGCCCCCAAGAGGGGTCTTTCTAACACCACCCAGGCTTCCAGTACTAGGAGAGATACCACAGCTGTCAAACTAACACTCTGCTGAGCAGGGAAACCTCATAAAATAGCATAGGGATATATGTTTATATACTTGTTTTTAATTTTAAAAGGATGAAAAATGCATGGCTATGGGACTTAGCCAGGCATAAATTATACAGTGTGACATGTCAGTCAGCAAGCACAACAATGAGATGTAAGAAGTCTGAGGAATAGGTAAACACTTATAGAGGGCTGTCTGACACACAGCTCAGACACAGCACACTGAAAGGGCATGTTGTGGCAAGGAGTAATACAAAAAGTATCCCAGGAAGCAGTGCATACCTCACCTGAAGCCAATTCCCCAGGGAACCAGAGACAAGTTTCAGTTGTACATGTGTAAACAGAGTGACTTCATACATTCTGACTCGGGTTCAGTTCAACTAGTATTCCTGCTTCACTCCTGTGAAGTCTATTCTCCACCAAAGTGATCCTTTTACAACTAATACCAGTTTATGTCAAAAACCTTCCAATGGCTTCCATCACACATTGTACAAAATCCAAAATTCTTAACATGATCAGCAATCCCAACATAATCTGACTCCTGGGTCCCTAGTTTACCTTATTTCCTGCCCCTCCTCCCCTTGCTCATTCTACTCCAGTCCACTACCCTCTTTTGTCTTCCTCAAATTTGGCAAGTACACATGCTGTCTAGGAACTTTACTCCTGTTGCCCTGCCAAGAATGCTTCCCTTCCCCCTCCCCAGGTATTTCAGGGGCTCACTCCTTTACTGCATTCAAATCTCTGCTCAAGTGTTACCTTCTCAGAATAGCCTGCTACCCAACATATAATGTATTTATTTGTGTACATGTTTATACCATTTCTTGCCCTGGACTGAAAGTTCCATGAGGATAAGGACTTTTATTCATAGCTGTATATCCAGTGCCTAGAACTGAGCCTGGCATATAGTGAGCACTCAGTATTTGTTTAATGAATAAATGGTTGAATGAATGAATTCACTGAGTACATATTACATATGAGGCAACTGTGCTCAAAAACAGAATTCAATGGATAAAGGATCTTAGAATCTAGGACTACACTGTATAAACTTTCACAGGTGGCTATTGAGCACCTAGAAGGGTGAATGTACAAACTAAGATGTGCAATAAGTGTACTTACTACTAAAAATCTACTGGATTTTTGAAGACTTAGTATGAAAAAGAATGTAAATTGCCTCAATAATTTTTATATTGACTACTTTTTTGTTTTTTTTTAAAGAATGTTATTTTATTTTTCATTTTTATTTATTTATTTATTTTTGGCCTCACTGTGCAGCATGTGGCCAAAAAAAAAAAAAAAGAAAGAAAAAGAAAATGTCATTCTTTAAAAAAAAAACAGGGATTGAACCCACACCTCCTGCATTGGGAGTGTGGAGTCTTAACCACTGGACTGCCAGGGAAATCCCTTGACTATGTTTTAAAATGAAAATATTTTGGATATATTAGGTTACACAAAATATATGATTAACTTTACCAGTTTCTTTCCACTTTTTTAATGTGGCTAATAGAAATTTTTAAGTTATATATTTCATTTGCTTTTAGGGCTTGAACTGAATTTCTATTGGTCCTAGATGGTCCAAAGGGAGTGGCAGATAGTAAATGAATTATTTCCAAATAGTATGAGTTAAGAAAGAAGGCTTTTTAAAATTATCAACAAGGTGGTATAGGGAGATCAAATGAGGGGCAATGTATGCAACCTGGATGTTCAAAGCCTGCTGAAGGAATTGATATATTAAGTGTTTTTTTTTAAAGCAATGCTTCTCAATTGAGTGTGTATCACATCACCTGGAGATACTGTTACCATGCAGATTCTGAATTAATAGGTCTGGGGTAGGGCTTGAGATTCTGTGTTTCTTATAAGTTCCCAAGTGGTAGCAATATTGAGGCCTTGTGGACCACACTTTGAGTAGAGAAGTTTTGAAGGTCTGTTTAGAGTTGCCCAGGTGAAGAAGGTTGGGAAGGAATTCAGATAATTAGAAGTCTCACTCAATGCTATTCTATCATCTCCCTGTCAACTGTGGAAAGATCTGGTTTCTTAGCTGTTAACACTGCATTTTTAAAGTTACCCATGACCTAAAGTTTCTGCAGGGGCCATGGGTGCCTAAAGGAAACAAATCTGAGAAAGTCAAATTTGGAATTCATATGTTCTAATTTACTAAGATATCCCCAAGCAACTACCTAGAGTAGGAATTACTCACATTGAGCCTGATACTTGGACTGCCAGAACTTCAGTGCCAAAGTCAGGGCCTCAACTCAATACATACCCTCTTTCCTCCAGATCCACAATCTGGACTCTGGAGTTCCCTGAGGGGGAGGGAAATATGGCATTTAGGGGTTAGTTAGCCAACGGCTCAATCTAAGTGGTTATGGTACAACTCAACTCTTGCTTTCTTATCAGTAAGGGAATTTTGAAGCCTGTAGTAAAGGAACAAAAGGCAGCATAGGGGATTTATATAGGTTTGTCCCCACAGAGAGTGTTCAGGGTCTCAGGCAGGCACCTATGTTCAAATGATCACATATAGCATATTTGGGACTCAGTACATCACAGCAAGGGAAATAAACACATTTGAGAGAAAGGTTATAGGAAGATTAATGTGAGAGTAGTACACATTCCATGGGCAAGCTGCTGGTGATAGAGAAAGAACATAAGTGAAAGCAGAGAATAAACTCTTCTACCCTGTTGGTGGGAATATAAATTTGTGCAGCCACTATGGAGAACAATATGGAGGCTCCTTAAAAAACTAAAAATAGAGTTACCATATAATCCAGCAATCCCACTCCTGGGCATATATCCAGAAAAGATGAAAGCTCTAATTCAAAAACATACATGCACCCCAATGTTCATTGCAGCACTGTTTACAATAGCCAAGACATGGAAGCAACCTAAATGTCCATAAACAGAGGAATTGATAAAGAAGACCTTATATATATATATAACTTAGCCATAAAAAAAGAATGAAATAATGCAATTTGCAGCAACATGGACCTGGATATTATCATACTAAGTGAAGTAAGTCAGATGGAGAAAGACAAATACCATATGATATCGTTTATATGCAGAATCTTAAAAAATGATACAAATGAACTTATTTACAACACAGAAACAGACTCACAGACTTAGAGAATGAACTTATGGTTACCATAGGGGAAGGGTGGGAGGGAAGGAAAGACTGGGAGTTTGGGATTGACATGTTCACACTGTTATATTTAAAATAGATAACCAAAAAGGACCTACTGTATAGCACACAGGTAACTCTGCTCAATATTCTGTAATAACCTAAATGGGAAAAGAGTTTGAAAAAGAATAGATAAATGTATATGTATCTGTATATGTATACATAGAAATGAATCACTTTGCCATACACCTGAAGCTAACACAACATTGTTAATCAACTATACACCAATATAAAATAAAAATATTTTAAAAAGAAGCAGACTCATAGATATAAAGAACAAACTGGTGATTACCAATGGTGAGAGAGAAGGGGGAGGGGCAATACAGGGGTAAGGGAGTAAGACGTACAAACTATTATGTATAAAATAAGCTACAAGGATATATTGTACAACATGAGGAATATAGCCAATATTTTATAATAACTATAAATGGAGTATAAACTTTAAAAATTGTGAATCACTGTATTGTACACCTGTAACTTATATAATATTGTACAGCAACTTATTTCAATTAAAAATAAATAAATTTTAAAAAACATTCAGCTGTGCATCAACAATATCTCAATTCAAAAAATAAATAAAGTTTTTTTAAAAACACCCAAAAAACAAAATCCAGGTCCAGATGGCTTCACAGGTGAATTCTACCAAACATTTAAAAAACAGTTAATACCTATCCTATTCAAATTATTCCCCCCAAATTGAAGAGGAATGAACACTCCCAAACTCATTTAACAAAGCCAGCATTACCCTGATACCATAATCAGGCAGACACCAGAAAAAACGAAAATTACAAACCAATATCCTTGATGAACATAGATGCAAAAATCCTCAACAAAATATTAGCAAACAGAATTCAACAATACATTGAAAGATCATAAATCATGATCAAGTGAGATTTATCCCTGGAATGCAAGAATGGTTCAATATCCACAAATCAATCAATGTGATACACCACATTAACAATTTGAAGAACAGTAATCAAGTGATTATCTCAACAGATGTGGAAAAAGCATTTTACAAATCTCAACATCTATTTATGATTAAAAACTCAACAAACTGGGTATAGAGGTAACATACCTCAACAAATAATGGCCATATATGACAAACCCACAGCTAAAATTACACTTGATGGTTAAAAAAAATGGAAGCTTTTCCTCTAAGATGAGTAACAAGACAAGGATGCCCTTTCCTGGCACTTTTATTCAATATAGTATTGGAATTTCTAGCCACATCAATAAGGAAAGAAGAAGAAATAAAAAGCATTCAAATTGGAAGGGAAGAAGTAAAACTGTCACTATTTGTAGGTGACAAGTTACTACATATAGAAAAGCTCAGGTCCACAGGAAAAAAAAAAAAAAAAAAAAAAAAACCCCAGAAGAAATCTATTAGAACCAACAAATGAATTCAGTAAAGTTCTGGGGTAAAAAATTAATATACAGAAATCTACTGAATCTACACTAATAATGAACTATCAGAAAAAGAAATTAAGAAATCAATCCATTTACAATTGTATCAAAAAGAATAAAATATCTCAGAATGGATTTAATCAAGAAAGTGAAAGACCTGTACTCTGAAAACTATAAAACGTTGATGAAAGATATTGAAGACAATGCAAACAAATGGAAATATATACTGTGCTCATGGACTGGAAGAATCAATACTGTTAAAATGTCCATACTACCCAAAGCAATCTATGATTTAATGTAATCCTTATCAAAATATCAATGTCATTTTCCAAAGAACTAGAAAATATAATTCTAAATTGGTATGGAACTGCAAAAGACCCCAAATAGCAAAAATAACTGTGAGAAAGAAGAACAAATCTAGAGGTGTCATGCTCCCACACTTGAAACAAGTCTTAAAGCTAGAACAATTAAAACAGTATGGTAGGGCTTCCCTGGTGGCACAGTGGTTAAGAATCTGCCTACCAATGCAGGAGACATGGGTTCGAGCCCTGGTCCAGGAAGATCCCACATGCCGCAGAGCAACTAAGTCCATGTGCCACAATTACGGAGCCTGCGCTCTAGAGCTCGTGAGCCACAACTACTGAAGCCCACATGCCTAGAGCCTGTGCTCCACAACAAGAGAAGCCACTGCAATAAGAAGCCTGCACACCACAATGAACAGTAGCCACTGCTCACCACAGCTAAAGAAAGCCCGTGCAAAGCAATGAAGACCCAATGCAGCCAAAAATAAATAAGTAAAATAAATAAATTTAAAAAAAAAAACCCAGCATGGTACTGGCACAAATACAAACACATGCATCAATGGAATAGAATAGAGAGCCCAGAAATAAACCTACATTTTTATGGTCAATTAACCTATGACAAAGGAGGCAAGATATACAGTGGGGAAAAGACAGTCTCTTCAATAAATGGTGTTGGGAAAACTGAACAGCTACATGAAACAGAATAAAACTGGACCACTTTCTTATAGTAAGTACAAAAATAAACTAAAAATAGATGAAAAACATAAACGTAAGACCTGAAACCATAAAACTCCTAGAAGAAAACATAGGCAGTACACTCAACATAGATTTTAACAATTTTTTTTGGATATGTCTCCTCAGGTAAGAGCAATAAAAGCAAAAATAAACAAATGGGACTATATCAGACAAAAAAACTTTTGCGCAGTAAAGGAAATCACCAACAAAATGAAGAGGCAACCTGCTGAATGAGAGATGTTTGTAAATGATATATTTGATATTGGGTTAATATACAAAATCTATAAAGAACTCATACAACTAACTATCAAAAAAAACCCCAGAAAACCTGAGTTAAAAATGGGCAGAGAAGCTGAATAGATATTTTTCCAAAGAAGACATAAAGATGGCTCAACATCACTAATTATCAGGGAAATGTAAATCAAAACCAAAATGAGTACCACCTCACACCTGTCAGAATGTCAGTTATCAAAAGGACAAGAAACAGAGATTGGTTCAAGATGGTGGAGTACAAGGATGTGCTCTCACTCCCTCTGTGAGATCACCAGAATCACAGCTAACTGCTGAACAATCATCGACAGGAAGACACTGGAACTCACCAAAAAAGATACCCCACATCCAAAGACAAAGGAGAAGCCACAATGAGACAGTAGGAGGGGCGCAATCACAATAAAATCAAAGCCCATAACTGCTGGGTGGGTGACACACAAACTGGAGAACACTTATTCCACAGAAGTCAACCCACTGTAGTGAAGGTTCTGACTCCCACGTCAGGCTTCCAAATCTGGGGGTCTGGCAACAGAAGGAGGAATTCCTAGAGAATCAGACTTTGAAGGCTAGCGGGATTTGATTGTAGAACTTTGACAGGACTGGGGAAAACAAAGACCCCACTCTTGGAGGGCACACACAAACTAGTGTGTGCATCGGGACCCAGGGGAAGGAGCAGTGACCCCATTGGAGATTGAAACAGACCTACCTGCTAGTGTTGGAGGGTCTTCTGCAGAGGCAGGGTGGCTGTGTCTCACCAGGAGGACAAGGACACTGGCAGCAGAAGTTCTGAGAAGTACTCCTTGGCGTGAGCACTCCCAGAGGCCGCCATTAGCCCCACCAAAGAGCCATGTAGGCTCCACTGTTGGGTCACCTCAGGCCAAACAACCAACAGGGAAGGAACCCAGCCCTACCCAGAAGCAGACAAGCGGATTAAAGTTTTTCTGAGCTCTGCCCACCAAAGCAACAGCCAGCTCTACCCACCACCAGTGCCTCCCATCAGGAAACTTGCACAAGCCTCTTAGATAGCCTCATCCATCAGAGGGCAGACAGCAGAAGCAAGAAGAACTACAATCCTGCAGCCTGTGGAACAATAACCACATTCACAAAAAGACAGACAAGATGAAAAGGCAGAGGGCTATGTAGCAGATGAAGGAACAAGATAAAACCCCAGAAAAACAACTAAATGAAGTGGAGATAGGCAACCTTCCAGAAAAAGATTTCAGAATAATGATAGTGAAGATGATCCAGGACCTCGGAAAAAGAACGGATGCAAAGATCGAGAAGATGCAAGAAATGTTTAACAAAGACCTAGAAGAATTAAAGAACAAACAAACGGAGATGAACAACACAATAACTGAAATGAAAAATACACTAGAAGGAATCAATAGGAGAATAACTGAGGCAGAAGAACGGATAAGTGACTGGGAAGACAGAATGGTGGAATTCACCACTGTGGAACAGAATAAAGAAAAAAGAATGAAAAGAAATGAAGACAGCCTGAGAGATCTCTGGGACAACATTAAAAAGAACACCATTCGCATTATAGGGGTCCCAGAAGGAGAAGAGAGAGAGAAAGGACCCAAAAAATACTTGAAGAGGTTATAGTTGAAACCTTCCCTAACATGGGAAAGTAAATAGCCACCCAAGTCCAGGAAGCACAGAGAGTCCCATACAGGATGAATCCAAGGAGAAACACGCCAAGACACATAGTAATCAAATTGGCAAACATTAAAGACAAAGAAAAATTATTGAAAGCAGCAAGGGAAAAAAGACAAATAACATACATGGGAACTCCCATAAGGTTAACAGCTGATTTCTCAGCAGAAACTCTACAAGCCAGAAGGGAGTGGCGTGATATACTTAAAGTTATGAAAGGGAAGAACCTACAACCAAGATTACTCTAGCTGGCAAGGATCTCATTCAGATTTGAAGGAGAAATCAAAAGCTTTACAGACAAGCAAAAGCTAAGAGAATTCAGCACCACCAAACCAGCTCTACAACAAATGCTAAAGGAACTTCTCTAAGTGGGAAACACAAGAGAAGAAAAGGACCTACAAAAACAAACCCGACACAAGTAAGAAAATGGTAACAGGAACATACATATCGATAATTACCTTAAACGTGAATGGATTAAATGCTCCAACGAAAAGACACAGGCTTGCTGAATGGATACAAAAACAAGACCCATATATATGCTGTCTACAAGAGACCCACTTCAGACCTAGGGACACATTCAGACTGAGAGTGAGGGGATGGAAAAAGATATTCCATGCAAATGGAAATCAAAAGAAAGCTGGAGTAGCAGTGCTCATATCAGAAAAAAAAAATAGATTTTAAAGAATAAAGAATAAAGAATGTTACAAGAGACAAGGAAGGACACTACATAATGATCAAGGGATCAATCCAAGAAGAAGATATAACAATTATAAATATATATGCACCCAACATACAAGCGCCTCATTACATAAGGCAACTACTAATAGCTATAAAAGAGGAAATCAACAGTAACACAATAATAGTGGGGGACTTTAACATCTCACTTACACCAATGGACAGATCATCCACACAGAAAATTAATAAGGAAACACAAGCTTTAAATGACACAATAGACCACATAGATTTAATTGATATTTATAGGACATTCCATCCAAAAACAGCAGATTACACTTTCTTCTCAAGTGCACACAGAACATTCTCCAGGATAGATCACATCTTGTGTCACAAATCAAGCCTCAGTAAATTTAAGAAAACTGAAATCGTATCAAGCATCCTTTCTGAACACAATGCTATGAGATTAGAAACCAATTACAGGGAAAAAAAACATAAAAAACACAAACACATGGAAGCTAAACAATACGTTACTCAATAACAAAGGGATCACTGAAGAAATCAAAGAGGAAATTAAAAAATACCTAGAGACAAATGATAATGAAAACACAATGATCCAAAACCTATGGGATGCAGCAAAAGCAGTTCTAAGAGGGAAGTTTATAGCTACACAAACCTAACTCAAGAAACAAGAAAAATCTCAAATAAACAATCTAAACTTACACCTAAAGGAACTAGAGAAAGAAGAAGAACAACAAAAAAGACCCCTAAGTTAGCAGAAGGAAAGAAATCATAAAAATCAGAGCAGAAATAAATGATATAGAAACAAAGGAAACAATAGCAAAGATCAATAAAACTAAAAGCTGGTTCTTTGAGAAGATAAACAAAATTGATAAGCCATTAGCCAGACACATTAAGAAAAAGAGGGAGAGGACTCAAATCAATAAAATTAGAAATGAAAAAGGAGAAGTTACAACAGACACCACAGAAATACAAAGCATCCTAAGAGACTACTACAAGCAACTCTATGCCAATAAAATGGACAACATGGAAGAAATGGACACATTCTTAGAAAGGTATAACCTTCCAAGACTGAACCAGGAAGAAACAGAAAATATGAACAGACCAATCACAAGCAATGAAATTGAAACTGTGATTAAAAATCTTCCAACAAACAAAAGTCCTGGACCAGATGGCTTCACAGGTGAATTCTATCAAACATTTAGAGAAGAACTAACACTCATCCTTTTCAAATTCTTCCAAAAAATTGCAGAGGAAGCAACACTCCCAAACTCATTCTATGAGGCCACCATCACCCTGATACCAAAACCAAAGATACAATAAAAAAAGAAAATTACAGACCAATATCACTGATGAATATAGATGCAAAAATCCTCAACAAAATACTAGCAAACAGAATCCAACAACACATTAAAAAGATCATACACCATGATTAAGTGGGATTTATCCCAGGGATGCAAGGATTCTTCAATATATGCAAATCAGTCAATGTGATACAACATATTAACAAGTGGAAGAATAAAAAACGTATGATCATCTCAGTAGATGCAGAAAAAGCTTTTGAGAAAATTCAACACCCATTTATGATAAAAATTCTCCAGGAAGTGGGCATAGAGGGAACCTACCTCAACATAATAAAGGCCATATACAACAAACCCACAGCAAATATCATTCTCAATGGTGAAAAACTGAAAGCATTTTCTCTAAGATCAGGAACAAGACAAGGATGTACACTCCCGCCACTATTATTCAACATATTTTGGAAGTCGTAGCCATGGAAATCAGCAAAGAAAAAGAAATAAAAGGAATACAAATTGGAAAAGAAGTAAAACTCTCACTGTTTGCAGATGACATGATACTATACTAGAGAATCCTAATGATGCCACTAGAAAACTACTAGAGCTAATCAATGAATTTGGTCAAGTTGCCAGATACAAAATTAATGCACAGAAATCTCTTACATTCCTATACAGTAATGATGAAAAATCTTAAAGAGAAATTAAGGAAACACTCCCATTTACCATTGCAACAAAAAGAATCAAATACCTAGAAATAAACCTACTTAGGGCGACAAAGGACCTCTATGTAGAAAACTATAAGACACTGTTGAAAGAAATTAAAGATGATACCATCATATGGAGAGATATACCATGTTCTTCGATTGGAAGAATCAATATTGTGAAAATGACTATACTACCCAAAGCAATCTACAAATTCAATGCAATCCCTAACAAGTTACCAATGGCATGTTTTACAGAACTAGAACAAAAAATCTTAAAATTTGTATGGAGACACAAAACACCCCGAATAGCCAAAGCAGTCTTGAGGGAACAAAATGGAGCTGGAGGAATCATACTCCCTGACTTCAGACTAAACTACAAAGATACAGTAATCAAGACAATATAGTACTGGCACAAAAACAGAAATATTGATCAATGGGATAGGATAGAAAGCCCAGAGATAAACCCATGCACCTATGGTCAACTAATCTACGACAAAGGAGGCAAGGATATACAATGGAGAAAAGACAGCCTCTTCAATAAGTGGTGCTGGGAAAACTGGACAGCCACATGTAAAAGAATGAAATTAGAACACTCCCTAACACCTTACACAAAAATAAACTCCAAATGGATTAGAGACCTAAATGTAAGACCAGACACTATAAAACTCTTAGAGGAAAACATAGGAAGAACAGTCTTTGACATAAATCACAGAAAGATCTTTTTTGATCCACCTCCTACAGTAAAGGAAATAAAAACAAAAATAAACAAATGGACCTAATGAAACTTAAAAGCTTTTGAAAAGCAAAGGAAACTGCAAACAAGACGAAAAGACAACCCTCAGAATGGGAGAAAATATTTGCAAACGAATCAACAAAGGATTAATCTCCAAAATATATAAACAGCTCATGCAGCTCAGTATTAAAAAAACAAACAACCCAATCCAAAAATGGGCAGAAGACCTAAATAGACATTTATCCAAAGAGGACATACAGTTGGCCAAGAAGCATGTGAAAAGCTGCTCAACATCACTAATGATTAGAGAAATGCAAATCAAAACTACAATGAGGTATCACCTCACACCAGTTAGAATGGGCATCATCAGAATATCTACAACCAACAAATGCTGGAGAGGGTGTGGAGAAAAGGGAATCCTCTTGTACTGTTGGTGGGAATGTAAATTGATACAGCCACTATGGAGAACAGTATGGAGGTTCCTTAAAAAACTAAAAATAAAATTACCATATCATCCAGCAATCCCACTACTGGGCATATACCCTGAAAAAACCATAATTCAAAAAGACACATGCACCCCAATGTTCATTGCAGCACTATTTACAATAGCCAGGTCATGAAAGCAACCTAAATGCCCATCAACAGACAAATAGATAAAGAAGATGTGGTACATATATTACTCAGCCATAAAAAGGAACAAAACTGGGTCATTTGTAGAGATGTGGATGAATCTAGAGACTGTCATACAGAGTGAAGTAAGTCAGAAAGAGAAATACAAATATCGCATATTAACGCATATATGTGGAACCAGAAAAATAGTACAGATGAACCGGTTTGCAGGGCAGAAATTGAGACACAGATGTAGAGAACAAACGTATGGACACCAAGGGGGGAAAGCAGCATGGGGTGGGGGTGGGGGTGTGATTTATTGGGAGATTGGGATTGACATGTATACACTGATGTGTATAAAATGGATGACTAATAAGAACCTGCTGTATAAAAAACCAAAAAAAACGAACAAACAAAAAACACAAGAAAGAGCCAGTGTTGGCAGGGATGTGGAAAAAAGGACACTTTTGTGCACACTTGGTGGGAATGTAAATTGGGGACAGCCACTATGAAAAACAATATGGAGGTTCCTCAAAAAACTAAGAATAGAGCTTCCATATGATCCAATAATTCCACTTCTTGGTATTTTCCAAAAGAAAATAAAAACACTAATTCAAAAAGATATATGGACCCCTATATTCATTGCAGCCCTATTTACAATAGCTATGATATCGAAGCAATCTGAGTGTCCATTGTTAGATGAATAGGTATAGAAGATATATATATATATATATATATATATATATATATATATATATATATATATATATATATATATATATATATATAACGGAATACTAGTCACCCATAAAAGAATGAAATCTTGCCATTTGTGACAATATGGATGGACGTAGAGGGCATTATGCTAAGTGAAATAAGTCAGAGAAAGACAAATACTGTATGATTTCACTCATATGTGGAATCTAAAAAAACAAAATAAATGAACAAACAAAAGAAAATGGAAATATACTCATAGATACAGAGAACAAACTGGTGGTTACCAGAGGGTAGAGGATGGGCGATGCATGAAATAGGTGAAGGGATTAAGAGGAACAAATTTTCAGTTATAAAATAAGTAAGTTAGAGGAATGTAATGTACACATAGGGAATATAGTCAATAATAGTGTAACTACTTTGTATGGTGACAGAAGATAATTGGACTCGTGAATATTTCATAATGTATAAAAATATTAAACCACAATGTTATACTTCTGAAACTAATATAATATTGTACATCAATTATAACTTAATTAAAAATACTTTAAGAAATTAAATCAACAGGACTTGGATATTGAATATGTGGAGAGAGATAAATGTAGGCTGATTCTCATGTTTTGGGCTCAGGAAAAAGATAGGTGACAGTGCTATGTTAGTATTCTGGTCTTGGGCCTGGAGAGAGAGATAAGTACTTCACTTTGGGACATGATGATTTTTAAGCGCCCAGAGAAAAACCAAGTTTAGTAATTCAGCTAACTCTTGGGTACATGAACCTGAAACTCAAGAGAGAAGTCATGGCTGGAGACAGATTTGAGTGTCATCACAACACAGGTGTACATTAAAATCATAAGAGTAGCTAATATTGCCCAGGGATAGTGCAAAGGAAGAGGAAGGCTATGAGACAAAGACAAATGCTAAGGAGGAAAAAGAAAGGTGCTTGGGATGAAGTGAGGTACAGTGTAATCAAGAGAAAATATCGGCAGGAAACGAGGAAGATTTCAAGAACCAGTGGTGGTTAACATAACAAAATGTGGGGTCTATAAAACAGAAATAGGAAAGGTCCATTAGATTTGGCTATTAGGTTGTCGGTGACCTGTTCAGTAATTGTTTCCATAGAGTATTAAGATCAGAAATCAAGTTACACGAGATTGAGGAATAATGAAAAATGAAGAAAGCAGAGAAAGTAAATTTATTCACTTCAAAGAAGCATTGTGAGAAGGAAGGATAGGGTGGGACAGTGGCTCAAGGAAGACACGATCTATAAGGGTTTGAAGCGGTTTTTTTCTCCTTATCTTTGGTTTGCTTTAGAATGAGAGTAAAATTTCTACTTCAATATGGAAGAAATTTGTTTGCAAGAATTTGTAAATCCAGAGCCCTAGGCCTACCATCTGGGAGAGAACTTTTGATCCGTAGTTATAACACACAAACAGGTACACACCAGTCATATCACATAATAGTAACATGCGTACACAGGCACATATACATACACATACACATAAACACACACATCAAAATTAGTTTGGGACTATAATCTTAAAGTCCTTACATTTATACCAATTTCGAGTTCCAATAAGATATAACAGAAAGATTATTTGATTAGGGAATCAAAGACCCGGGTCATAATCCTGGCTTTCTTTCCAAATGGTCATGTGACTTTTCAGTCATTTTATCCTTCTGAGATTCAGTGACCTTACCTGAAAACTTAGAGAGCTGAACTGAATTAGGAATGACATCTTAAATACCAGCTCTGATGGACTGTCACAGACTGCTCAGCATGCTGTGTTGAATTGGTTTGAGGCTGTGTCTAAGCTTCCTAAGCACAACTATTATAATAGACTAGCAATCTCTGCCACAGGTAGGAAATCAGTAGTGCTGAGTGTTTACCATATCTAAACTACTGAACTTGACATCCCATGATTCATTAAATGCATTGTCATCCTGTCATACATTATGACTTTGACCCAGTAAAATGCTCTGTAGCCATTTACACCCCTTATTTATTCCAAATCCCATTATTCTTTTACTAAAGAAGTGAATGAATCTTACATCACTAGTCTGAGTCTGTGGTCCTATTCAAAAACTAGGCCTATTCCTTTCTGTTTATCTTTCTAATAGGCTTCTACGACAGGTATACAATTTAGGGAAATAAACCACTGGTTGCAAAATCTTCAGAGATTTGGAACTGCATATATGAGGTTCCAAATGATGTCTATGATATTTTGGACTATGACAGAACTTATTTTCAAGCCAGCTCTATTGGTCCTTTCTTGCTAGATTCAAATGTCATATTTACAGCATTTCTAATACCCAAGTAAGGGATCCAATACCTAGTCCCTTACATCAGGATCTACTGCCCTACAATGGATGTAATCACAGAAGTTTATGACAAGCAGTTATCTAAAGCACATTAATGGAAGATTGCTCCTCTCCTCAAACCACCCGCAAACAAATTCTCAAGGATATTTCTTTTCTAATTGATTGCAATAAATATAGCTTTGCTTACAACTTCAAGTGGACTCAGGCATTTTACAAAGCCTCTATCATTATCTTGATAAACTGTATGATTACTGTTTTTACACTCTTTCCTAGCATAGAGGCCCTAAACAGGGAAATATGGGGATGTTTTATAACTGTATGTATGACTGGTACCTTGTCAAAGAACCAGAGCGGCAATTCACAGAACTTTCAGCAGAACATCCTCAAACTCAAAAGGTGTTAATCCACAAACCCAGTGAACTTTGCCATTAATATCCTTCTTTATTGTGCTGTTTTTATTTGTAAGAAAGCTTTTTTTAATACAAAACTTGGTGGTCTCCTACTCCTTCAGCCACGTGCCTATCCCCTCAGGAGGTAACTAGGCAATTTTCTCTGTATGTGAACATTATTTCTATACCATTTGTTCTTTTATGTCCTGGAGGAACGCTACTGACCTGTGTGCTCCTCCTCCATTGCCTCTCTTTGATATCTCTCTTCTCTGTAGTCATTTCCATCTCATTGTTTTCTTCAGCATTTGGAGACTCTTAGCTAGTTCTCCATATTACTGCTGCAATTATCCACAGGGTCTACTATACTACTCCTAATACATTACAAGATTCTGCCAACTCATTTTTTTTTCATAGCCATCATTCCAATTTCCAGCCGGCTTGTTTTTTGATTTTTGCCTTCCTGTAAACAAGCTTACTTTTGATGTTTATTGTCTTATCTTTTTAAAAAAATGCACATCTACTTTTTTATTTATTTGAAAAAAACACCCAACATCCTATAAAAGGTAACTAAGAAAACAGGTTTTTTTTGTTGTTGTTTTTTATTTTTTGGCTAAGTAACTTTCTACCTTTAGAGATAAGTTATTGTCTTATCTTTAATCTCATGTTTCATAGAATTCAGGCTTAATTGAATTTTATTGAAAGTACAAGCAGATGCTGCCTTAAATTACTTTTGTTTCCTATGGTAAATCTTCTTTACAAGTATGTCCTTCCTTTGCCTCATGTGAGCTCTGTTCTTTCAAGCTTCAAAGTCTTTCATAGACTCCAAATTGTTATGTATGGATTTTCCCTCTAGTTTTATCCATACTAAAAATGAGAATTCTACACAAGCCTGAAATCTCCTCTGGAAACAAGGTGCTAAACATTAGATGCTTTCTCAGTTTCAGCAAAAGCCCCCACTTTAATAGGGACAACCAGGACTAGCTGCAAAATTTTCTGGACGCAGTCAAAAGTAAAAATGCAGGGTACCTTGTTGAAAAATTATTAAAAATTTCAAGATGGTGACAGCAGAGTATTAATCCAAGCACAGGGTTCTTTTGAGTAAAGGAAACTGTGTAACTGTAAAGTCATACATCCACAAAGCCATCCCCAGGAGAATGACCCTCCACTCTCCAAAGCAGGTTGCTAGACCACCAAGTAGGTCTTATAAGGAAGTGTCTATAAAATGGATTTTCAAACCTTAACCCTTCACTCATTTAAAAGGTATAAAACAGCTGAAGAGTGAGTTGGAATGTGGAAGAATTCTCTAGAGCAAAGTATCAGTGTGCTGTGAGAAAGGCCCTCCTCAATGAGCCTTAAATAGTTTACATAGGGAGGAGTTGTAAGCAAACAGTAAGAGCAGCTTTACTCTCATCCACAGAAATGCAGTATAGTGTTCCCAGGGAGAAATTTCTGAGAATCTACACAAGTGCCGCCATCAGAGTGTCAGTTTTGGCTATCTGCCAAGCCAGAAGAGCACCATATCATGACAGTGCCAGTCAAGAATGTCTTTTCCTGACCCTGCCTCCTGGTCTAAGCAAAGAGTCTGAGGAGCAGAGAGAAGAAAAGCTTTATATCGAGGTTTTGACTATTACCTAGCACTGAAATGAGACTGCTTTGTGAGTCTAAGTGATCAGAAACTGTTTCTATTATCTGAGAGTAACTGGACCAGCCAGCCAGTTCACCAAAGGTCAAGTGGAAAAACTAATATAGTGGGTTTGTATAGAGTTGCTTTATAATTAGACCTCATCAAGTTTTGCTTGTTCAAATACAGAGTTTGTGTCTCTCTTGTGGATCTCTTCAGTTTCCTCTTGTTTGCTGGATACAGACCTCTTGCTGGATCTTTAGATTGAGCACCAGTTGCCTTTTTCATGATCCAGCATTGCAAAGTGAGCAAGAGTAAGCAAGGTCTCAGGCAACTTCACTCAGTTTGGTGCAGCTGCAGCTCCAGGTGCCGAGCCTGTTGAGAATTCCCTCTGCTGCCTCAGGATACTCTCCCAGGTTCCTACCACTGCCCACTAGGCCCAATTTCCCATCACCCTGACCCCAAAGAATCTGCTGATTCAAGAAGTTGTGACTACAAGACTTCCACTTCAGGAACAGCTTCCTCTAATTCTGTTCATGAAAGTTGGAGGAGAGAGTGCTACTGTCCACAATGAGTGAAGCTTTTGAGATTGGGCATCACTGGGGAGTCCCCACTTAGGGAGACTTGAGCCCTTAGTGCACTTCTTTGACTAACAAATGCCACACTCTTTCCCTTAGCCTACTCCTCCCTCCAGCCCAGCTCCTTCTGCTCAGAACTAGAGCACACCAGCAAGTTTCAGTTAAGGCACTGAATCCCCATCCTGGCTGTACATCAGAATCAGCTGAAGAGCATTTCAAACATTGGATTATGTTTGGATTATATTCAGTCTCTAACTTGTCTTCGTCCATTATCCTGAGCATCAGCAATCATTGGCACTCCGTGACTTCATAAACTTTCACATTTGTCCACTCTTTAGGCAATCCAGCTGCATTTCCTCTAGCATTTTGTTCACCTTCATTTACCTTCAGAGCTGATGGAAATCACACCATCTCAGATATCAGGCTTCCTCACGCAGGCCTTCTCTATCCCAAGTACAGCAAGCAGATTGCTTTGTTCCCTTGCCATTCTGAGCATTATCCAGGTGCTGAACACAAGATGCTGTGAATAAATGATGAAACCGAGTTTCAGCTTAGAGCTTTCTGTGTTCCATTTGCATAGCTATAATGTCAGATTCATTATTCATGAGCATACGCTATTATGGCCCTTCCCTTATAGCTCAATCCTCCACTGCCTCTGACTCTCAGATGTGCAAGATTAACCATCTCTCTTGCAGCTTGGAGCAATCTCTCCTTTCTGAGTGCATAGTGGAGTGATGGCCCTATTTTTTATGCAAGTGTGGATCCTTGGATGCCTAACATTCACAACCAAACATAAAACAAAACCGAAGATTTTGATTCTGAAAGTCATAAGCATATTGAGTCAACAAAGGAAACTAAGGAGCTGGGATTGCCTTTAGAATTCTGGTGGAGTGAAAAGTTGGTCTATCTCTAAATAAAAGTAAATTATGGTGTATTGTAGGAGGTGTGCTAGGAAGGCTTTCCTAATCAAAATTCTCTCCCCTAGATAGATGCCTTTCATGCCTGCGATTCCACTATTAAAAATTGTCAGGAAAGAGGGAGAGAAGATGGAGGAAGAGTAAGACGTGGAGATCACCTTCCTTCCCACAGATACAGTAGAAATACATCTACACGTGGAACTGCTCCTACAGAACACCCACTGAATGCTGGCAGAACACGTCAGACCTCCCAAAAGGCAAGAAACTCCCCATGTACTTGGGTAGGGGAAAAGAAAAAAGAAATAGCAGAGACAAAAGAATAGAGATGGGACCTGCACCAGTGGGAGGGAGCCGTGAAGGAGGAAAGGTTTCCACGCACTAGGAAGCCCCTTCGCGGGCAGAGACTGCAGGTGGCAGAGGGAGGAAGCTTCGGAGCCACGGAGGAGAGCACAGCCACAGAGGTGCGGAGGGCAAAGTGCAGAGATTCCCGCACAGAGGTTCGGCGCCGAGCAGCACTCACCAGCCCGAGAGGCTTGTCTGCTCCCCCGCCGGGGCGGGCGGGGCTGGGAGCTGAGGCTCGGGCTTCTGTTGAGTTGCAGGGAGAGGCCTGGGGTTGGCAGCATGAACACAGCCTGAAGGGGTTAGTGCACCACAGCTAGCTGGGAGGGAGTCCGGGAAAAAGTCTGCAGCTGCCGAAGAGGCAAGAGACTTTTTCTTGCCTCTTTATTTCCTGGTGCGCGAGGAGAGGGGATTCAGAGTGCCGCCTAAACGAGCTCCAGAGACTGGCACGAGCCGCGGCTATCAGCGCGGATCCCACAGCAACAGGGGTGCAGAGGAAAAAATGGAGAGATTCCCGCACAGAGGTTCAGCGCCGAGCAGCACTCACCAGCCCGAGAGGCTTCTCTGCTCACCTGCCGGGGCGGGCGGGGGCTGGGAGCTGAGGCTCGGGCTTCGGTCAGATCCCAGGGAGAGAACTGGGATTGGCGCATGAACACAGCCTGAAGGGGTTAGCGCACCACAGCTGGCTGGGAGGGAGACCAGGAAAAAGTCTGCAGCTGCCGAAGAGGCAAGAGACTATTTCTTGCCTCTTTGTTTCATGGCGCGCAAGGAGAGGGGATTCAGAGTGCCGCCTAAACAAACTCCAGAGACGGGCGTGAGCCGCGGTAATCAGCGCGGGCCCCAGAGACGGGCGTGAGACACTAAGGCTGCTGCTGCTGCCACCAAAAAGCCTGTGTGCGAGCTGAGGTCACTTTCCACACCGCCCCTCCCAGGAGCCAGTGCACCCCGCCACTGCCAGGGTCCCGTGATCCAGGGACAACTTCCCTGGGAGAACGCATAGCGTGCCTCAGGCTGCTGCAACGTCACGCCAGCCCCTGCCACCGCAGGCTCACCCCACATCCGTACCCCTCCCTCCCCCCGGCCTGAGTGAGCCAGAGCCCCCGAAGCAGCTGGTCCTTTAACCCCGTTCTGTCTGGGTGGGGAAAAGATGCCCTCAGGTGACCTACATGCAGAGGCGGGTCCAAATCCAAAGCTGAACCCCGAGAGCTGTGCGAACAAAGAAGAGAAAGGGAAATCTCTCCCAGCAGCCTCAGAAGCAGCGGATTAAAACTCCACAAACAACTTGATGTGCCTGCATCTATTGAATACCTGAATAGACAACGAAACATCCCAAATTCAGGAGGTGGACTTTGGGAGCAGGATATATTAATTTTTCCCCTTTTCCTTTTTTTGTGAGTGTATATGTATATGTTTCTGGGTGAGATTTTGTCTGTATAGATTTGCTTTATAATAGCTTTGTTTTACTTCACTATATTATATCCTCTTTCTTTCTTTCTTTATATTTTTTCTCCCTTTTACTCTGAGCCGTGTGGATGAAAGGCTCTTGGTGCTCCAGCCAGGCATCAGGGCCATGCCTCTGAGGTGGGAGAGTCAACTTCAGGACACTGGTCCACAAGAGACCTCTCAGCTCCATGTAATACCAAATGGCAAAAATCTCTCAGAGATCTCCATCTCAACATCAAGACGCAGCTTCACTCAATGACCAGCAAGCTACAGCACTGGACACCCTATGCCAAACAACTAGCAAGACAGGAACACAGCCCCATCCATTAGCAGAGAGGCTGCCTAAAATCATAATAAGGTCACAGACACCCCAAAATACACCACCAGACGTGGACGTGCCCACCAGAAAGACAAGATCCAGCCTTATCCACCAGAACACAGGCACTAGTTCCCTCCACCAGTAAGCCTACACAACCCACTGAACCAACCTTAGCCCCTGGGGACAGATATCAAAAACAATGGGAACTACAAAATTGCAGGCTGTGAAAAGGAGACCCCAAACACAGTAAGATAAGCAAAATGAGACGACAGAAAACAACACAGCAGATGAAGGAGCAAGGTCAAAACACACCAGACCTAACAAATGAAGAGGAAATAGGTAGTCTACCTGAAAAAGAATTCAGAATAATGATAGTAAGGATGATCCAAAATCTTGGAAGTAGAATAGACAAAATGCAAGAAACATTTAACAAGGACGTAGAAGAACTAAAGAGGAACCAAGCAATGATGAAAAATACAATTAATGAAATTAAAAATACTCTAGATGGGATCAATAGCAGAATAACTGAGGCAGAAGAAGGGATAAGTGACCTGGAAGATAAAATGGTGGAAATAACTACTGCAGAGCAGGATAAAGAAAAAAGAATGAAAAGAACTGAGGACAGTCTCAGAGACCTCTGGGACAATATTAAACGCACCAACATTCGAATTATAGGGGTCCCAGAAGAAGAAGAGAAAAAGAAAGAGACTGAGAAAATATTTGAAGAGATTATAGTTGAAAATTTCACTAAAATGGGAAAGGAAATAGTTAATCAAGTCCTGGAAGCACAGAGAGTCCCATACAGGATAAATCCAAGGAGAAACATGCCAAGACACGTATTAATCAAACTGTCAAAAATTAAATATAAAGAAAACATATTAAAAGCAGCAAGGGAAAAAAAAACTAATAACACACAAGGGAATCCCCATAAGGTTAACATCTGATCTTTCAGCAGAAACTCTGCAAGCCAGAAGGGAGTGGCAGGATATACTTAAAGTCATGAAGGAGAAAAACCTACAGCCAAGATTACTCTACCCAGCAAGGATCTCATTCAGATGTGATGGAGAAATTAAAACCTTTACAGACAAGCAAAAGCTGACAGAGTTCAGCACCACCAAACCAGCTTTACAACAAATGTTAAAGGAACTTCTCTAGGCAAGAAACAAAAGAAAAGGAAAACACCTACAATAACAAACCCAAAACAGTTAAGAAAATGGGAATAGGAACATACATATCGATATTTACCTTAAATGTAAATGGATTAAATGCTCCCACCAAAAGACACAGACTGGCTGAAAGGATACAAAAACAAGACCCATATATATGCTGTCTACAAGAGACCCACTTCAGACCTAGAGACACATACAGACTGAAAGTGAGGGGATGGAAAAAGATAGTCCATGCAAATGGAAATCAAAAGAAAGCTGGAGTAGCAGTTCTCATATCAGACAAAATAGATTTTAAAATAAAGACTATTACAAGAGACAAAGAAGGACACTATATAATGATCAAGGGATCGATCCAAGAGGAAGGTATAAGAATTGTAAATATTTATGCACCCAACATAGGAGCACCTCAGTACATAAGGCAAATACTAACAGCCATAAAAGGGGAAATCGACAGCAACACAATCATAGTAGGGGACTTTAACACCCCACTTTCACCAATGCACAGATCATCCAAAATGAAATTAAATAAGGAAACAAGCTTTAAATGATACATTAAACAAGATGGACTTAATTGATATTTATAGGACATTCCACCCAAAAACAACAGAATACACATTTTTCTCAAGTGCTCATGGAACATTCTCCAGGATAGATCATATCTTGGATCACAAATCAAGCCTTGGTAAATTTAAGAAAATTGAAATCGTATCAAGTAGCTTTTCTGACCACAACGCTATGAGACTAGATATCAATTACAGGAAAAGATCTGTAAAAAATACAAACACATGGAGGCTACACAATACACTACTTAATAACGAAGTGATCACTGAAGAAATCAAAGGGGAAATCAAAAAATACCTAGAAATAAATGACAATGGAGACACGATGACCCAAAACCTATGGGACGCAGCAAAAGCAGTGCTAAGAGGGAAGTTTATAGCAATACAAGTCTACCTCAAGAAACAGGAAACATCTCGAATAAACAACCTGACCTTGCACCTAAAGCAATTAGAGAATGAAGAACAAAAAATCCCCAAAGCTAGCAGAAGGAAAGAAATCATAAAGATCAGGTCAGAAATAAATGAAAAAGAAATGAAGGAAACAATAGCAAGAATCAATGAAACTAAAAGCTGGTTCTTTGAGAAGATAAACAAAATTGATAAACCATTAGCCAGACTCATCAAGAGAAAAAGGGAGAAGACTCAAATCAATAGAATTAGGAATGAAAAACGAGAAGTAACCACTGACACTGCAGAAATACAAACGATCATGAGAGATTACTACAAGCAACTCTATGCCAATAAAATGGACAACCTGGAAGAAATGGACAGATTCTTAGAAATGCACAACCTGCTGAGACTGAACCAGGAAGAAATAGAAAATATGAACAGACCAATCACAAGCACTGAAATTGAAACTGTGATTAAAAACCTTCCAACAAACAAAAGCCCAGGACCAGATGGCTTCACAGGTGAATTCTATCAAACATTTAGAGAAGAGCTAACACTTATCCTTCTCAAACTCTTCCAAAATTTTGCAGAGGGAGGAACACTCCCAAACTCATTCTACGAGGCCACCATCACCCTGATACCAAAACCAGACAAAGATGTCACAAAGAAAGAAAACTACAGGCCAATATCACTGATGAACAGAGATGCCAAAATCCTCAACAAAATACTAGCAAACAGAATCCAACAGCACATTAAAAGGATCATACACCATGATCAAGTGGGGTTTATCCCAGGAATGCAAGGATTCTTCAATATACGCAAATCAATCAATGTGATACACCATATTAACAAATTGAAGGAGAAAAACCATATGATCATCTAAATAGATGCAGAGAAAGCTTTCGACAAAATTCAACACCTATTTATGATAAAAGCCCTGCAGAAAGTAGGCATAGAGGGAACTTTCCTCAACATAATAAAGGCCATATATGGCAAACCCACAGCCAACATTGTCCTCAATGGTGAAAAACTGAAACCATTTCCACTAAGATCAGGAACAAGACAAGGTTGCCCACTCTCACCACTATTATTCAACATAGTTTTGGAAGTGTTAGCCACAGCAATCAGAGAAGAAAAAGAAATAAAAGGAATCCAAGTCAGAAAAGAAGAAGTAAAGCTGTCACTGTTTGCAGATGACATGATACTATACATAGAGAATCCTAAAGATGCTACCAGAGAACTCCTAGAGCTAATCAATGAATTTGGTAAAGTAGCAGGATACAAAATTAATGCACAGAAATCTCTTGCATTTCTATACACTAATGATGAAAAATCTGAAAGTGAAATTAAGAAAAAACTCCCGTTGACCATTGCAACAAAAAGCATAAAATATCTAGGAATAAACCTACCTAAGGAGACAAAAGACCTGTACGCAGAAAATTATAAGACACTGATGAAAGAAATTAAAGATGATACAAATAGATGGAGAGATATACCATGTTCCTGGATTGGAAGAATCAACATTGTGAAAATGACTCTACTACCCAAAGCAATCTACAGATTCAATGCAATCCCTATCAAACTACCACTGGCATTTTTCACAGAACTAGAAGAAAAAATTTCACAATTTGTATGGAAACACAAAAGACCCCGAATAGCCAAAGCAATCTTGAGAACGAAAAATGGAGCTGGGAGAATCAGGCTCCCTGACTTCAGACTATATTACAAAGCTACAGTAATCAAGACAGTTTGGTACTGGCACAAAAACAGAAATATGGATCAGTGGAACAGGATAGAAAGCCCAGAGATAAACCCACACACATATGGTCACCTTATCTTTGATAAAGGAGGCAAGCATATACAGTGGAGAAAAGACAGCCTCTTCAATAAGTGGTGCTGGGAAAATTGGACAGATACATGTAAAAGTATGAAATTAGAACACTCCCTGACACCATGCACAAAAATAAACTCAAAATGGATTAAAGACCTAAGTGTAAGGCCAGACACTATCAAACTCTTAGAGGAAAACATAGGCAGAACACTCTATGACATACATCACAGCAAGATTCTTTTTGACCCAGCTCCCAGAGAAATGGAAATAAGAACACAAATAAACAAATGGGACCTAATGAAACTTAAAAGCTTTTGCACAGCAAAGGAAACCATAAACAAGACCAAAAGACAACCCTCAGAATGGGAGAAAATATTTACAAATGAAGCAACTGACAAAGGATTAATCTCCAAGATTTACAAGCAGCTCATGCAGCTCAGTAACAAAAAAACGAGCAACCCAATCCAAAAATGGGCAGAAGACCTAAATAGACATTTCTCCAAAGAAGATATACAGATGGCCAACAGACACATGAAAGAATGCTCAACATCATTAATCATTAGAGAAATGCAAATCAAAACTACAATGAGATATCATCTCACACCGGTCAGAATGGCCATCATCAAAAAATCTAGAAACAATAAATGCTGGAGAGGGTGTGGAGGAAAGGGAACACTCTTGCACTGTTGGTGGGAATGTAAATTGATACAGCCACTATGGAGAACAGTATGGAGGTTCCTTAAAAAACTACAAATAGAACTACCATATGACCCAGCAATCCCACTACTGGGCATATACCCTGAGAAAACCATAGTTCAAAAAGAGTCATGTACCAAAATGTTCATTGCAGCTCTATTTACAATAGCCAGGACATGGAAGCAACCTAAATGTTCATCGACAGATGAATGGATAAAGAAGATGTGGCACATATATACAATGGAATATTACTCAGCCATAAAAAGAAATGAAATGGAGGTATTTGTAATGAGGTGGATGGAGTTAGAGTCTGTCGTACAGAGTGAAGTAAGTCAGAAAGCGAAAAACAAATACAGTATGCTAACACATATATATGGAATCTAAGGAAAAAAAAAAAAAGGTCATGAAGAACCTAGTGGCAAGACGGGAATAAAGACACAGACCTACTAGAGAATGGACTTGAGGATATGGGGAGGGGGAGGGGTGAGATGTGACAGGGTGAGAGAGTGTCATGGACATATATACACTACCAAATGGAAAATAGATAGCTAGTGGGAAGCAGCCGCATAGCACAGGGAGATCAGCTCGGTGCTTTGTGACCACCTAGAGGGGTGGGATGGGGAGGGTGGGAGGGAGGGAGATGCAAGATGGAAGAGATATGGGAACATATGTATATGTATAACTGATTCACTTTGTTATAAAGCAGAAACTAACACACCATTGTAAAGCAATTATACTTCAATAAAGATGTTTTAAAAAAAATTGTCAGGAAACATTGTCTTTTAGAAAGAAAATGTTCTTGAGAAGAATGCCATACTGAACCAGCCCACTTGTTCGTGGAGCTTCCTATGTGTCAGGTACTGTTCTAGATGTTTTCCACATACTAATTCATGTGATCCTTAAAATAGACCTAGGATGTAGATAATATCATCATCATCATCATCATCATCATCATCATCATCATCATCATCATCATCATCTCCACTTTTCAAATGAGGAAAGTGAATCACCAAAAGCGTGGGTAACTTGCCCAAAGTCATATGCAAGAATCAAGCCTAATTACAGAATCTGAATGTAAGCAATACATTGCAGGGCCTCTGGAAGATGACACATGTAAGGGGTCTCCCTGTATGTCTGAAGATTACAGAAAGAGTGGAAAATATTCTGAAAATAAGAAATGTGAAGGCATGCTGAATGGAGCAGGGGACAAAGCCCTTACTGTTGCATATCATCTGCCCTCCAACCCTATTACCTTCATCCTCTTCTCCTTCCTGTCTCCCCTTCTCTTCCTCTATACTCACACTCTGGCCTCTCTGCAGCAACTTGGCACACCATGAATTCTCCCATTTCAAAGCCTTCACACTCACTCGTTTTCTTCCTAGAATGCTCAGAGATCCACATGATTTCCTCCTTTACCTCTTTCAATTATCAGAGAAATCTTGTCTGACCACCCAGTATTGTCTGACTTGATTTTCCTAACAACCCTTCAAGATCAATGTTGCCATATTTCTACCTATGCCCATTTTATAGATGAGAAAGATGAAGCCCAATGATGTTAATTCATTTGCCCAAGGTCATATAACAATAAGCAGCAGAGCCAGGACTTAAACTCAAAAATAACTGCAAGACTTTGATCATTTTTGGAACACCCAATCTCTATTTTTTCCCTTTTATCCCCCATAGATTGCATACCTAGTGCTTCTAAGATCTGTACTAGGAAGAACATGTCAGCATCTCTGCCAAAAAACTTTTACTCATGCAGTCACCATATTTATAATCGGTCTCCATCTAAAGATATATCTGATCTAACCTTATCATTGCCAAGATCGGTGATTTAATTTTTCAATGAACCTTGTTAATTATAGCCATAGACTCACGTATCCAAGTATAACATGGAAGACCTGGAAGACCTCTAAATTGTCTCAAGTTTTATCTTCCAGTTGGAGGTCATCTTGAAAGAATTGTAAAGTAAGTATTTCACAGCCATTCATCCATTCACTTAACAAAAATGTACTGAACTTCTAATGTGGAAGGAACAGTTCTAGGTGCTGAGTATATAGCAGTGACCCAAAAGATTGAGCTCTTTCTCTCACAGAGCTCACACTGCAGAGGCAGGTAAGTAGTAGGGGGCAGCTAACAGACAAATAAATAAGTAAATGTATAACATGCCAGGTGATGATAAATGCTGTGAAGAAAAAGCAAGATAAGTGGACAGAGATTTGGAGGGATTGGAGGGAAAGATGGTGTGATGCTATTTTATATTGTGTAGTCAGACAAGACTTCTCTGATGAGGTGACAGTTGAAAGAGGTAAAAGAGGAAATCATGTGGATCTCTGAGTATTCCAGGAAGAGAGAACAGTGAGTGTTTCCATTTTTTTCCTGAATCTTTATGAAGAGGTGGCATGACTTAGTGAGAAGTTAGAGGCATAATGTAATCAACAAGACTTTGTTTAAAAAGGAAAAAAAAACATAAAATTCACAAGATCTCCAGCAAAGTATACCTCATCCTCTTCTTTTTTTTTTTTTTTTTTTTGTAAGATAATGACTTTTATTTATTTATGGCTGTGTTGGGTCTTCGTTTCTGGGAGAGGGCTTTCTCTAGTTGTGCCAAGCGAGGGCCACTCTTCATCGCCGTGCGTGGGCCTCTCACTATCACGGCCTCTCTTGTTGCGGAGCACAGGCTCCAGACGCGCAGGCTCAGTAGCTGTGGCTCACGGGCCCAGTCGCTCTGCGGCATGTGGGATCCTCCCAGACCAGGGCTCGAACCCGTGTCCCCTGAATTGGCAGGCAGACTCTCAACCACTGTGCCACCAGGGAAGCCCTAGCAGGCAGATTCTCAACCACTGCACCACTAGGGAAGCCCTCATCCTCTTCTTTATTTCCAACAACTCCCATAGTTCTACTACATTGATTTATTTAACACATCATTAACAAAGTAATTTATTTACTGGGCTCTCACTTAATACCAGGTATCCACACTTAGTGAATATGTCTTATGAGGTCTCTTTTATGATTAATACTTCACTGATAAAGGATACCTTTATTGTTCTTCCCTCTGCCAGAATTCAAGTGTACAATGAGAAAGCATTCAGTACTTGAGATGCTCTGAGTTGGATAAGGAGAATGGAGATATTGTATATTATTCCTGACTTAAACAACCAAATATACCTTGAGAAATACTTTGTGTTTTCAGTATTAGAATAAATCTATGGATAGCAAAGAGTGGATGATGCATCTGCATCACAGAGCAGAAATGAAATGACTAGTCTAGCTCAGAGTCATTTGTTCTTTTAGTTTATGTCTAGTCACTGTCTACTTCTCTCATGGAACCATTAACTTACACATGTATGGCTTCAGTCTAAGAAGAGAAGAAATGTGCATGGAGTAAAGTCTTATTTTATTATGAATTCATTCTCTCCAGGTTCAGGTAATGCTCCATGGTTTTCTGTTTCTGTTGGGGAACAGACTGTCTCAGGGTTGTTATTTAACAGCCCTTTATTGGCAAAACGCATGAACAAATGACTCCTGTTTATTTCAAGGAGAAAGCTGCTCCTACCAATTCCAGGAAGGGATTGCTGAAAATCAGAGTGTGGGTAATAGGGGATGTGACTCTTTCATTACACAGCACTTATTCACTTTCTAAGCACTGTGGATACTGTCTCATCTAAGGTAGGAAAATCAGGGCTGCATCTTCCCTTTCCCTGACCAACTCTAAGTTTGGGAGGTATTGGGAGTGGTCTATGAAGTCAAATGAAGTCTATGAAGTCCCAGGGCTTATAACTAAGTGGTAACAGAGTTGGAACTAGATCTCAACCTTTCAAATCTCTGTCAATGGCTCTTTTCATAATGTCCTTCCTTCTTTCACCCATACTCTTTGGTCCACATGTATTTGATTTTGTTTTTGTTTTTTCTTTATTGGAGTATAATAGCTTTACAATATTGTGATAGTTTCTGTTGTACAACAAAGTGAATCAGCTATAAGTATACATATATCTCCATATCCCCTCCCTCTTTAGCCTCCCTCCCATCCTCCCTATCCCACCCCTCTAGGTCGTCACAAAGCATCAAGTTTATCAACCTGTGCTATGCAGCAGCTTCCCACTAGCCATCCAGTTTACATTTGGTAGTGTATATATCTTAATGCTACTCTCTCATTTCAACCCAGCTTCATCTTCCCCACACTGTGTCCCCAAGTCCATTCTCTACTTCTATGTCTTTATTCCTGCCTTGCCACTAGGCTCATCAGTACCATTTTTTAGGTTGGATATATGTGCTTTAGCATACTGTATTTGTTTTTCTCCTTTTGACTTATTTCACTCTGTATGACAAGCTCTAGGTCCATCTAGCTCATTACAAATAATTCAATTTTGTTCCTTTTTATGGCTGAGTAATATTCCATTGTATATATGTGCCACATCTTTATCTATTCATCTGTTGATGGACACTTAGGTTTCTTCCATGTCCTAGCTATTGTAAATAGTGCTGCAATGAACACTATGGTATATGTCTCTTTTTGAATTATGGTTTTCTCCAGGTATATGCCCAGTAGTGGGATTGCTGGGTCATATGGTAGTTCTATTTTTAGTTTTTTAAGGAACCTCCATACTGTTCTTGATAGTGGCTGTGTCAGTTTACTTTCCCACCAACAGTGCAGGAGGGTTCCCTTTTCTCCACACCCTCTCCAGCATTTATTGTTTCTAGATTTTTTGATGATGGCCATTCTGACTGGTGTGAGGTGATATCTCATTGTGGTTTTGATTTGCATTTCTCTAATGATTAGTGATTTTGAGCATCCTTTCATGTGTCCTTAGCAATCTATATGTCTTCTTTGGAGAAATGTCTATTTAGGTCTTCTGCCCATTTTTGGATTGGGTTGTTTGTTTTCTTGATATTGAGCTGCATGAGCTGCTTGTATATTTTGGAGATTAATCCTTTGTCAGTTGCTTCTTTTGTAAATATTTTCTCCCATTCGAAAGGTTGTCTTTTCATCTTCTTTATGGTTTCCTTTGCTGTGCAAAAGTTTTAAGTTTCATTAGGCCCCATTTGTTTATTTTTGATTTTATTTCCTTTACTCTAGGAGGTGGGTCAAAAAGATCTTGCTGTGATTTATGTCAAAGAGTGTTCTGCCTATGTTTTCCTCTAAAAGTTTTATACTGTCTGGCCTTACATTTAGGTCTTTAATCCATTTGGAGTTTATTTTTATGTATGGTGTCAGAGAGTATTCTAATTTCATTCTTTTACATGTATCTGTCCAATTTTCCCATCACCACTTATTGAAGAGGCTGTCTTTTCTCCATTGTATGTCCTTGCCTCCTTTATTAAAGATAAGGTGACAATATGTGTGTGGGTTTATCTCTGGGCTTTCTATTCTGTTCCATTGATCTATATTTCTGTGTTAGTGCCAGTGCCATACTGTCTTGATTATTGTGGCTTTGTACAATAGTCTGAAGTCAGGGAGCCTGATTGCTCCAGCTCTGTTTTTCTTTCTCAAGATTGCTTTGGTTATTCAGTCTTTTGTGTTTCCATTCAAATTGTAAAATTTTTTGCTCTAGTTCTGTAAAAAATGCCATTGGTAGTTTGATAGGGATTTCACTGAATCTGTAGATTGCTTTGGGTAGTAGAGTCATTTTCACAATGTTGATTCATCCAATCCAAGAAGATGGTATAAATTTCCATCTGTTTGTATCATCTTTGATTTCTTTCATCAGTGTCTTATAGTGTTCTGCATACAGGTCTTTTGCCTCCTTAGGTAAGTTTATTCCTAGATATTTTATTCTTTTTGTTGCAATGGTAAATGGGAGTGTTTCCTTCATTTCCCTTTCTGATATTTTGTTGTTTGTGTATAAGAATGCAAGGGTTTTCTGTGCATTAATTTTGTATCCTGCTACTTTACCAAAGTCATTGATTAGCTCTAGTAGTTTTCTGGTGGCATCTTTAGGATTTTCTATGTATAGTGTCATGTGATCTGCAAACAGTGACAGTTTTACTTCTTCTTTTCCAATTTGGATTCCTTTTATTTCTTTTTCTTCTCTGATTGCTGTGGCTAAAAATTCCAAAACTATGTTGAACAATAGTGGTGAGAGTGGGCAACCTTGTCTTCTTCGTTATCTTAGAGGAAATGGTTTCAATTTTTTATCATTGAGAATGATTTTGGCTGTGGGTTTGTCATATATGGCTTTTATTATGTTGAGGTAGGTCCCCTGTATGCCCACTTTCTGAAGAGTTTTTAATCATAAATTGGTGTTGAATTTTGTCAGAAGCCTTTTCTGCATCTATTGAGATGATCATAGGGATTTTATTCTTCAATTTGTTAATATGGTGTATCACATTGATTGATTTGCATATATTGAAGAATCCTTGCATTCTTGGGATAAACCCCACTTGATCATGATGTATGATCCTTTTAATGTGCTGTTGGAGTCTGTTTGCTAGTATTTTGTTGAGGATTTTTGCATCTATGTTCATCAGTGTTATTGGCCTGTAATTTTATTTTTTGTAGTATCTTTGTCTAGTTTTAGTATCAGGGTGATGGTGGCCTCATAGAATGAGTTTGGGAGTGTTCCTCTCTCTGCTATATTTTGGAAGAGTTTGAGAAGGATAAGTGTTAGCTCTTCTCTAAATGTTTGATAGAATTTGCCCGTGAAGCCATCTGGCCCTAGGCTTTTGTTTGTTGGAAGATTTCTAATCACAGTTTCAATTTCATTGCTTGTAATTGGTTCGTTCATGTTTTCTATTTCTTCCTGGTTCAGGCTTGAAAGGTTGTATTTTTCTAAGAATTTGGCCATTTCTTCCACATTGTCAATTTTATTGCCATATAGTTGCTTATAGTAGTCTCTTGTGATCCTTTGTATTTCTGCAGTGTCGGTTGTTATTTGTCCTTTTTCCTTTCTAATTCTGTTGACTTGAGTCTTCTCCCTTTTTTTCCTGATGAGTCCGGCTAATGGTTTATAAATTTTGCTTATCTTCTCAAAGAACCATCTTTTAGTTTTATTGATCTTTGCTATTGTTTTCTTCATTTGTTTTCATTTATTTCAGATCTGATCTTTATGATTTCTTTCTTTTTGCTAACTTTGGGTTTTGGGGTGTTTTTTTATTCTTCTTTCTCTAATTGCTTTAGTTGTAAGGTTAGGTTGTTTTTTTGAGACTTTTCTTGTTTATGTGTTTCTTGTTTTTTTAGTTTCTTGAGGTAGGATTGTTGCCCTTAGAACTGCTTTTTCTGAGTCCCATAGGTTTTGGGTCATCATGTTTTCATTGTCATTTGTTTCTAGGTATTTTTTGATTTTCTCTTTGATTTCTTCAGTGATCTCTTGGTTGTGTAGTGGCATATGGTTTAGCCTCCATGTGTTGTATTTTTTACAGTTTTTTTCCTGTAATTGATATCTAGTCTCATAGCACTGTGGTCAGAAAAGATGCTTGATATGACTTCAATTTTCTTAAATTTACTGAGGCTTGATTTGTGACCCAAGATGTGACATATTCTGAAGAATGTTCCATGTGCGCTTGAGAAGAAAGTGTAATCTGCTGTTTTTGGATGGAATGTCCTATATATATCAACTAAGTCCATATGGTCTAATGTGTCATTTAAAGCTTGTGTTCCCCTTTTTATTTTCTGTTTGGATGATCTGTCCATTGTTGTAATTGGGGTGTTAAAGTCACCTACTATTATTGTGTTACTGTTGATATCCCCTTTTATGGCTGTTAGCATTTGCCTTGTGTATTGACGTGCTCCTATGTTGGGTGCATAGATATTTACAATTGTTATATCTTCTTCTTGGATTGATCCCTTGATCATTATATGGTGTCCTTCCTTGTCTCTTGTAATAGTCTTTATTTTAAAGTCTATTTTGTCTGATATGAGTGTTGCTACTCCAGCTTTCTTTTGATTTCCGTTTGTATGAAATATCTTTTTCCAACCCCTCACTTTCAGTCTGTATGTGTCCCTAGGTCTGAAGTGGGTCTCTTGTAGACAGCATGTGTATGGGTCTTGTTTTTGTATCCATTCAGCCAGTCTGTGTGTTTTGGTTGGAGCATTTAATCAATTTACATTTAAGATAATTATTGATGTGTATGTGCTTATTACGATTTTTTAATTGTTTTGGGTTTGTTTTTGTAAGTCTTTTCCTTCCCTTGTGTTTCTGGCCTAGAGAAGTTCCTTTAGCCTTTGTTATAAAGCTCGTTTGGTGGTGCTGAATTCTCTTAACTTTTGCTCGTCTGTAAACCTTTTATTTCTCCCTCAAATCTGAATGAGATTCTTGCTGGGTAGAGTAATCTTGGGCGTAGGTTTTTCCCTTTCATCACTTGAAATATATCTTGCCACTCCCTTCTGGCCTGTAGAGTTTCTGCTGAAAGATCAGCTATTAAACTTATGGGGATTTCCTTGTATGTTATTTGTTGCTTTTCCCTTGCTGTTCTTAATATTTTTTCTTTGTGTTTAATTTTTGTTATTTTGACTAATATGTGTCTCGGCATGTTTCTCTTTGGGTTTATCCTGTATGGGACTCTTTGTGCTTTCTGGACTTGTTTGACTATTTCCTTTTCCATGTTGTGGAAGTTTTCAACTATTATCTCTTCAAATATTTTCTTATACCCTTTCTTTTATTCTTCTTCTCTGGGACTCCTATAATTCGAATGTTGGTGCGCTTAATGTTGTCCCAAAGGTCTCTGAGACTGTCTTCCATTCTCTTCATTCTTTTTTCTTTATTTTGCTCTGTGACAGTTATTTCCACCATTCTATCTTCCAGCTCATTTATCTGTTTTCTGCCTCAGTTATTCTGCTATTGATTCCGTCTAGAGTAGTTTTTTTTAATTAATTAATTATTTATTTATTTATTTTTGGCCGTGTTGGGTCTTCGTTTCTGTGCGAGGGCTTTCTCTAGTTGCGGCAAGTGGGGGCCACTCTTCATCGCCGTGCGTGGGCCTCTCACTGTCGTGGCCTCTCTTGTTGCAGAGCACAGGCTCCAGATGCGCAGGCTCAGTAGCTGTGGCTCATGGGCCCAGTTGCTCCGTGGCATGTGGGATCTTCCCAGACCAGGGCTTGAACCCGTGTCCCCTGCATTGGCAGGCAGATTCTCAACCACTGCGCCACCAGGGAAGCCCTAGAGTATTTTTAATTTCAGTCATTGTGTTGTTCATTACTGTTAGTTTGCTCTTTAGTTCTTCTAGGTCCTGGATAAACGTTTCTTGTATTTTCTCTAGTCTATTTCCAAGATTTTGGATCACTTTACTGTCATTACTCTGAATTATTTTTCCAGTAGTTTGCCTATGTCTTCTTTATTTATTTGGTCTTGTGTATTTTTATCGTGCTCCTCTGTCTGTAAGATATTTCTCTCTCTTCTCATTTAGTCTAATTTACAGTATTTGAGTTCTCCTTTCCCTAGGCTGCAGGGTCATAGTTCCTCTTGCTTCTGTTCTCTGCCCCCAGTGGTGGGGTTGGTCCAGTGTCTTGTGTAGGCTTCCTGATGGGAGGGACTGGTGCCTTCTTTATGGTGGGTGGAGCTGAGTCTTTTCTCTCTGATGAGCAGGGCTGTGTCAGGTGGTGTGTTTTGGGGTGTTGTGAGCATAGTATGACTTTAGGTAGTCTGTGTGCTGATGAGTGGGTTTGTGTTCCTGTCTTGTTTGTTGTTTGCTATGAGGCTTCCAGTGCTGGAAGCTGCTGGCAGTTGGGTGGAGCCAGGTCTTGGATTCAGATAGAGGATTCTGTTAGAGCTCTCGGTGATTAATCTTCCCTGGGGCTGGGAATTCTCTAGTGGTCTAGTATCCTGGACCTGGTGCTCCCACTCCAGAGCCTGTATCCCAACTTCTGGTCAAGGGACCAAGACCTCGTAAGTTGCTCATCCCAGCAATAAAGGGCATTTACGAAAAAAAAAGATAGACTAACAAAACCCCAGACCAATGGTAAAAAGTAAAATCAAACAAACAGAAACAGAAACAAGGAAACACACACATACACAAAAGAAACAAAAACAGAACCAAATAAATCAAATAGCAAGAGAACAACTGACAAACAAAAGAACCCAAGAATGAAATCAAACAATTAAGGAGAAAGCTGACAAAAACCCAAACCCAAAAAACAAAATCAAAGCAGAGTGCTAACTAAAGAATGAAACAAAGAAAAAAAAACCTGATAAAAATGATAGAAAAAGAAAGAAAAAGAGCAAAGGAAAAGAAGACAGAACAACAGAAAAGAAAACAGAAACAGAAATATTAAACAAAAAAAGAAAATATATTAAAGAATAAAAAGACAAACAAAACCTTGGAGAAATGGTAAAAACAAAATCAAACAAACAAAAACAGAAACAAGGAAACACACACACATGTAAAAGAAACAAAAACAGAGCCAAATTAATCAAAAAGCAAGGAAACAACCAAACAAATAGAAGAACTCAAAAATGAAATCAAACAATTAGGATTAAAACGAACAAAAACACATAACCTAAAACAAAACCAAAGCAGTGTGCTAACTGAAGAATAAAGCAAGGAAACTGAGCAAACCGATAAAAATGATTTAAAAATAATAATAATAATAAAATAAAATAAAAAGGGAAAAAACACAGGACAACAGAGAAGCAATGTAGAAATGGAAATATTAAAAAATATATATATTAAAGAAAAAAAGGAAGAAAAAAATAAAGGAAAAGAACACAGAACAACAGAAAAACAAAGTAAAAGTAGAAAAGCATAAAAAAATTATAAATAAAAGTATGTTATAAAACAGGGAGATCCCAAAAGACTTTAAAAAAAAACTAAAACAACAACAGACAAACAAACAAAAAAGAAAGAAAAAGAAACCAAAAAAAAAAATCTAGAACCAACAACAGAATGAATGAAAACATGCTAAAGTTAATAGTAATCATTGTTTCCCTGGGGTCTCTGCTGTAAGTGTCCTTGCACAAACCATGAGCCACAGCCCATCTCCACCTCCCCAAGAGGCTCTCCTCTGCCTCTGGGCTGGTCTCTAGACTTGCTGTGGGCCCTGTGGGGACCACTCAGACTCTGATCTGGTCCAATTCCTGAGTGTGTTGTCCCCAAAGTCCACAGCTTCTAGAGCTAGACCATTTTCATTTGCGGGAACACTCATTTTCTACTCAGATATTCCATAGATGCAGGGTCTACCTAGCTGATTGTGGGGATTTAATCTGCAGCTTGTACAGCTGATGGAAAGATTTTTGATCTTCTTCCTTAGTCACCCTATCCCTGGGGTTCAGCTTAGGTTTTATCCCCACATCTGCATGTGGTCCACCCTCAGGAGTCTGGTCCTGAGGCTTCTTTGGAGCTCTTGGGTCTGCCCCTGTGAGGACCGGGAGCAAAGGTGGTATAACTGCTTGGATTGCAGGAGCCCCGGCAGCGCCAAATGCACAGGGAAGCTGACGGCCATGGGTGCAAGAGATATGGCCCTAGTGAGGGTCTTCTCTGGTGCCTGGTGTAAGGCACATGCAGGTGAGCTCTGGCAGGGGTTTTTCTGGCTGCTGGCAGCAGGCATGCAAGGGCCAGCCCTGAGAGGGCTTTTTTATTTTTATTGCCCTGCTGCTGGCACATGAGGGCCAGCTCTGAAGGTTTTTTTTTTTAATTGCTTTTCATTCAGCACACAAGAGCCAGTCCTGAGCAAGCTTCTTTTATTGTCGTTGGCAGGTGTCAGCATGTGGGAAGAGAGAGGTTACAATAGTGGCCCCTCCCCCTGTGTGTGACTCAGCAATAGCACCCTGCTTCCATGGCAGTCCAGTCTTCCTCCATAGGCATTCCCTTCTGCAGATTTCTTCCCTCCCATCCCCTCAGTCCATCTCCCCACAGCTAGCAGCTGCTCTCACTCTGGGCCTGTTCTCCAATCCCCACGCACCAGCTCCCAGCCCCCTTGCACACCTGTGAACACATGTCCCAGTATGGGGCGCTTAGGGCCATGGTATGGACCATCTGTGTATTTTGCACTCTGTCCCATCTGCCACAGATCAGCTGCTTCACCCTCTTCCAACAGCCTCAAATGCTTCCCTTCTGTCCCAATCGATTTCCCCATCAGAGAGGGGGTTTCCCCAAATTCAGGACTCTCTCCTCTGCTTCAGCTCCCCTGCCCCATTGTGCAGGTCCTATCCCACTTCCTCTCCTCCTCTTTCTCCTTTCTTTTTTTCCATCCTACCAGTTATGCAGGGAACTTTATAGTCTTTTCCAGTGTCCAAGGTCTTCTGCTAGTTTTCAGGTCGTGTTCTGTGAGAATTTTTGCATCTATAGATGTATTCCTGATGCATCTGTGGAGAGAGACGACCTCCATATCCACCTACTCCTCCACCATCTTGAAACCCCCGGTCCACATGTTGAGCTTTGGTGATTTCTGTTCTGTCAAAGATTGCCCATAACTTTATAGGCCATATTTCTTTGAGTGATACCTCTCTGAGGTGGTATAACTGTGAAGAGCACATAACAAAATTGTTCCTAAGTAAAGCCCAGTAGTAGGTAGGAATTATTCACTCTCATAATGATTATGGTTCCTACTTGTATGATGGGAAAAGTAAAACAGTCGTAAGGAATTGGTGAAATATTTTTCATAAACTAAGTGCAGAATAAACTGATTACTGCAAAGTATTATTCATTTGTTCTAACCAAAAAGCAATACTACTTCTTGATTATGAACCTCTTTATTCAATATAATTTTGGAACTTATATTGTTAATAGAAGCGAGCAAGAACCCAGGGAGTCAGTTGCTTTCATGGAAATAAATACCTTATGTATTCACAAAATCTCATGAAAACCAACAGAATATAAAAAAGAAAAAAGAATATCCCAAGATTTATAGTTGATTTTTACTTTTTTGAATGACCATTTTTTGGGATCTTTTCAGAAAATGTAAACAACACATTTGCATTCCCATCAAGTTTATAACCTTTTTCGTTGTACAACAGGAATGTGAACTGTCTCAGAGAGATGACTGTTATTTATAATTCCAAAAAAAAACCACGTTTATTTAGCGGAAATGGGTCTGGATTATCAAAAAATCTAAATATAAAATAGCTTTAATTATTATATTATTTAAAATACATTATGGACAAATTGGAACCACCAACCATATCTTTCTACATGGTTAGTTTAATTAGTGAATGAGTCATTTATAATGAGCAGCCATCCTGGGCATTAAAAACAAATTTGTATAAATTTTTAAAGTTTATTTTCTTAGTAAACAGACCTGTCTTGCATAGGAATGCAAGAGATTTTTGTGTATTAATTTTGTATCCTGCAACCTTACCAAATTCATTGATTAGCTCTAGTAGTTTTCTGGTGGCATTTTTAGGATTCTCTATATATAGTATCATATCATCTAAAACAGTGACAGTTTTACTTCTTCTTTTTCAATTTGTATTCCATTTATTTCTTTTTCTTCTCTGATTGCTGTGGCTAGGAATTCCAAAACTATGTTGAATAATAGTGGTGAGAGTGGACATCCTTGTCTCGTTCCTGATCTTAGAGGAAATGCTTTCAGTTTTTCACCATTGAGAATGATGTTTGCTGTGGGTTTGTCATATATGGCCTTTATTATGTTGAGGTAGGTTCCCTCTCTGCCCACTTTCTGGAGAGTTTTTATCATAAATACGTGTTGAATTTTGTCAGAAGCTTTATCTGCATCTATTGAGATGATCATATGGTTTTTATTCTTCAATTTGTTAATATGGTGTATCACATTGATTGATTTGCGTATATTGAAGAATCCTTGCATCCCTGGGATAAATCCCACTTGATCGTGGTGTATGATCCTTTTAATGTGTTGTTAGATTCTGTTTGCTAGTATTTTGTTGAGGATTTTTGCATCTGTATTCAGTGATATTGGTCTGTAATTTTCTTTTTTTGCAGTAGCTTTGTCTGGTTTTGGTATCAGGGTGAGGGTGGCCTCATAGAATGAGTTTGGGAGTGTTCCTTCCTCTGCAATTTTTTGAAAGAGTTTGAGAAGGATGGGTGTTAGCTCTTCTCTAAATGTTTGATAGAATTCACCTGTGAAGCCATCTGGTCCTGGACTTTTGTTTGTTGGAAGACTTTTAATCACAGTTTCAATTTCATTACTTGTGATTGGTCTGTTCATATTTTCTATTTCTTCCTGGTTCAGGCTTGGAAGGTTATACCATTCTAAGAATGTGTCCATTTCTTCCATGTTGTCCATTTTATTGGCATAGAGTTGCTTGTAGTAGTCTCTTAGGATGCTTTGTATTTCTGCGGTGTCTGTTGTAACTTCTCCTTTTTCATTTCTAATTTTATTGATTTGAGTCCTCTCCCTCTTTTTCTTGACAAGTCTGGCTAATGGCTTATCAATTTTGTTTATCTTCTCAAAGAACCAGCTTTTAGTTTTATTGATCTTTGCTATTGTTTTCTTTGTTTCTATTTCATTTATTTCTGCTCTGATCTTTATGATTTCTTTCCTTCTGGTAACTTTGGGTCTTGTTGGTTCTTCTTTCTCTAGTTTCTTTAGGTGTAAGGTTAGATTGTTTACTTGAGATTTTTCTTGTTTCTTTAGGTAGGCTTGTATAGCTATAAACTTCCCTCTTAGAACTGCTTTTAATGTATCCCATAGGTTTTGGATCATCGTGTTTTCATTGTCATTTGTCTCTAGGTATTTTTTGATTTCCTCTTTGATTTCTTCAGTGATCTCTTGGTTATTTAGTAACGTATTGTTTAGCCTCCCATGTGTTTGTGTTTTTTACGTTTTTTTCCCTGTAATTCATTTCTAATCTCATAGCGTTGTGGTCAGAAAAGATGCTTGATATGATTTCAATTTTCTTAAATTTACTGAGGCTTGATTTGTGACCCAAGATGTGATCTATCCTGGAGAATGTTCCGTGCGCACTTGAGAAGAAAGTGTAATCTGCTGTTTTTGGATGGAATGTCCTATAAATATCAATTAAATCTATCTGGTCTGTTGTGTCATTTAAAGCTTCTGTTTCCTTATTTATTTTCATTTTGGATGATCTGTCCATTGGTGTAAGTGAGGTGTTAAAGTCCCCCACTATTATTGTGTTACTGTCAATTTCCTCTTTTATAGCTGTTAGCAGTTGCCTTATGTATTGAAGTGCTCCTATGTTGGGTGCATATATATTTATAATTGTTAAATCTTCTTCTTTGGATTGATCCCCTGTTCATTATGTAGTGTCCTTCCTTGTCTCTTGAACATTCTTTATTTTAAAGTCTATTTTTTTTTCTGATATGAGCACTGCTACTCCAGCTTTCTTTTGATTTCCATTTGCATGGAATATCTTTTTCCATCCCCTCACTTTCAGTCTGTGTCCCTAGGTCTGAAGTGGGTCTCTTGTAGACAGCATATATATGGGTCTTGTTTTTGTATCCATTCAGCAAGCCTGTGTCTTTTGGTTGGAGCATTTAATCCATTCACGTTTAAGGTAATTATCAATATGTACGTTCCTATGACAATTTTCTGAATTGTTTTGGGTTTGTTTTTGTAGGTCCTTTTCTTCTCTTTCGTTTCCCACTTACAGAAGTTCCTTTAGCATTTGTTGTAGAGCTGGTTTGGTGGTGCTGAATTCTCTTAGCTTTTGCTTGTCTGTAAAGCTTTTGATTTCTCCATCAAATCTAAATGAAATCCTTGCCGGGTAGAGTAATCTTGGTTGTAGGTTCTTCCCTTTCATCACTTTAAGTATATCATGACACTCCCTTCTGGCTTGTAGAATTTCTGCTGAGAAATCAGCTGTTAACCTTATGGGAGTTCCCTTGTATATTATTTGTTGTTTTTCCCTTGCTGCTTTCAATAATTTTTCTTTGTCTTTAATTTTTGCCAATTTGATTAATATGTGTCTTGGCGTGTTTCTCCTTGGGTTTATCCTGTATGGGACTCTCTGCGCTTCCTGGACTTGGGTGGCTATTTACTTTCCCATGTTAGGGAAGTTTTCGACTATAATCTCTTCAAATATTTTCTCTGGTCCTTTCTCTATCTCTTCTTCTGGGACCCCTATAATGCGAATGTTGTTGCGTTTAATATTGTCCCAGAGGTCTCTTAGGCTGTCTTCATTTCTTTTCATTCTTTTTTCTTTAGTCTGTTCCACAGCAGTGAATTCCACCATTCTGTCTTCCAGGTCACTTATCCGTTCTTCTACCTCAGTTATTCTGCTATTGATTCCTTCTAGTGTAGTTTTCATTTCAGTTATTGTATTGTTCATCTCTGTTTGTTTGTTCTTTAATTCTTCTAGGTCTTTGTTAAACATTTCTTGCATCTTCTCGATCTTTGCCTCCATTCTTATTCCGAGGTCCTGGATCATCTTCACTATCGTTATTCTGAATTCTTTTTCTGGAAGGTTGCCTATCTCCACTTCATTTAGTTGTTTTTCGGGGTTTTTTTCTTGTTCCTTCATCTGGTATATAGCCCTCTGCCTTTTCATCTTGTCTATCTTTTTGTGAATGTGGTTTTTGTTCCACAGGTGGCAGGATTGTAGTTTTTCCTGCTTCTGCTGTCTGCTCTCCGGTGGTTGAGGCTATCTAAGAGGCTTGATGGGAGGCTCTGGTGGTGGGTAGGGCTCGATATTTTATATTTTCTTAGCAGTCCTTTGTTTCACAAATATTTCAGTATTAATTTTTTTCCAACACGTATAACCTCTGAATCTTATTGATGGAACTTAAGTCAACAAAATTTAACAGTATATGAATTTAATTATATAAAAGTTTCAGTTCTCAGAAAGTAAAATTCTTAAGAAAACATCAACAGTCCTTAGCACCTTTATTTTTTTTTATTTTCTTAAACATCTTTATTGAAGTATAATTGCTTTACAATGGTGTGTTAGTTTCTGCTTTATAACAAAGTGAATCACTTATACATATACAGATGTTCCCATATCTCTTCCCTCTTGTATCTCCCTCCCTCCCACCCTCCACATCCCACCCCTCTAGGTGGTCACAAAGCACTGAGCTGATCTCCCTGTGCTATGCAGCTGCTTCCCACTAGCTATCTATTTTACATTTGGTAGTGTATATATGTCCATGACACTCTCTCACCCTGTCACATCTCACCCCTCCCCCTCCCCATATCCTCAAGTCCATTCTCTAGTAGGTCTGTGTCTTTATACCCATCTTGCCACTAAGCTCTTCAGGACCTTTTTTTTTTTTTTTCCTTAGATTCCATATATATGTGTTAGCATACTGTATTTGTTTTTCTCTTTCTGACTTACTTCACTCTGTATGACAGACTCTAACTCCATCCACCTCATTACAAATACCTCCATTTCATTTCTTTTTATGGCTGAGTAATATTCCATTGTATATATGTGCCACATCTTCTTTATCTATTCATCCGATGATGGACACTTAGGTTGCTTCCAAGTCCTGGCTATTGGAAATAGAGCTGCAATGAACATTTTGGTACATGACTCTTTTTGAGTTACGGTTTTCTCAGGGTATATGCCCAGTAGTGGGATTGCTGGGTCGTATGGTAGTTCTATTTGTAGTTTTTTAAGGAACCTCCATATTGTTCTCCATAGTGGCTTTATCAATTTACATTCCCACCAACAGTGCAAGAGTGTTCCCTTTTCTCCACACCCTCTCCAGCATTTAATGTTTCTAGATTTTTTGATGATGGCCATTCTGACCAGTGTGAGATGATATCTCATTGTAGTTTTGATTTGCATTTCTCTAATGATTAATGATGTTGAGCATTCTTTCATGTGTCTGTTGGCCATCTGTATATCTTCTTTGGAGAAATGTCTATTTAGGTCTTCTGCCCATTTATGGATTGGGTTGTTCGTTTTTTTGTTATTGAACTGCATGAGCTGCTTGTAAATCTTGGAGATTAATCCTTTGTCAGTTGCTTCATTTGTAAATATTTTCTCCCATTCTGAGGGTTGTCTTTTGGTCTTGTTTATGGTTTCCTTTGCTGTGCAAAAGCTTTTAAGTTTCACTAGGTCCCATTTGTTTATTTGTGTTCTTATTTCCATTTCTCTAGGAGCTGGGTCAAAAAGTATCTTGCTGTGATGTATGTCATAGAGTGTTCTGCCTATGTTTTCCTCTAAGAGTTTGATAGTGTCTGGCCTTACACTTAGGTCTTTAATCCATTTTGAGTTTATTTTTGTGCGTGGTGTCAGGGAGTGTTCTAATTTCATACTTTTACATGTATCTGTCCAGTTTTCCCAGCACCACTTATTGAAGAGGCTGTCTTTTCTCCACTGTATATGCTTGCCTCCTTTATCAAAGATAAGGTGACCATATGTGTGTGGGTTTATCTCTGGGCTTTCTATCCTGTTCCACTGATCTATATTTCTGTTTTTGTGCCAGTACCAAACTGTCTTGATTACTGTAGCTTTGTAATATAGTCTGAAGTCAGGGAGCCTGATTCCCCTAGCTCCATTATTCGTTCTCAAGATTGCTTTGGCTATTCGGGGTCTTTTGTGTTTCCATACAAATTGTGAAATTTTTTGTTTTAGTTCTGTGAAAAATGCCAGTGGTAGTTTGATAGGGATTGCATTGAATCTGTAGATTGCTTTGGGTAGTAGAGTCATTTTCACAATGTTGATTCTTCCAATCCAGGAACATGGTATATCTCTCCATCTGTTTGTATCATCTTTAATTTCTTTCATCAGTGTCTTATAATTTTCTGCATACAGGTCTTTTGTTTCCTTAGGTAGGTTTATTCCTCGATATTTTATGCTTTTTGTTGCAATGGTAAACGGGAGAGTTTTCTTAATTTCACTTTCAGATTTTTCATCATTAGTGTATAGAAATGCAAGAGATTTCTGTGCATTAATTTTGTATCCTGCTACTTTACCAAATTCATTGATTAGCTCTAGGAGTTCTCTGGTAGCATCTTTAGGATTCTCTATGTATAGTATCATGTCATCTGCAAACAGTGACAGCTTTACTTCTTCTTTTCCCATTTGGATTCCTTTTATTCCTTTTTCTTCTCTGATTGCTGTGGTTAACACTTCCAAAACTATGTTGAATAATAGTGGTGAGAGTGGGCAACCTTGTCTTGTTCCTGATCTTAGTGGAAATGGTTTCAGTTTTTCACCATTGAGGACAATGTTGGCTGTGGGTTTGTCATATATGGCCTTTATTATGTTGAGGAAGTTCCCTCTATGCCTACTTTCTGCAGGGCTTTTATCATAAATGGGTGTTGAATTTTGTCGAAAGCTTTCTCTGCATCTATTGAGATGATCATATGGTTTTTCTCCTTCAATTTGTTAATATCGTGTATCACATTTATTGATTTGCGTATATTGAAGAATCCTTGTATTCCTGGAATAAATCCCACTTGATCATGGTGTATGATCCTTTTAATGTGCTGTTGGATTCTGTTTGCTAGTATTTTGTTGAGGATTTTGGCATCTCTGTTCATCAGTGATATTGGCCTGTAGTTTTCTTTCTTTGTGACATCTTTGTTTGGTTTTGGTATCAGGGTGATGGTGGCCTCGTAGAATGAGTTGGGGAGTGTTCCTCCCTCTGCAAAATTTTGGAAGAGTTTCAGAAGGACAGGTGTCAGCTTTTCTCTAAATGTTTGATAGAATTCACCTGTGAAGCCATCTGGTCCTGGGCTTTTGTTTGTTGGCGGATTTTTAATCACAGTTTCAATTTCAGTGCTTGTGTTTGGTCTGTTCATATTTTCTATTTCTTCCTGGTTCAGTCTCAGCAGGTTGTGCATTTCTAAGAATCTGTCCATTTCTTCCAGGTTGTCCATTTTATTGGCATAGAGTTGCTTGTAGTAATCTCTCATGATCGTTTGTATTTCTGCAGTGTCAGTGGTTACTTCTCGTTTTTCATTCCTAATTCTATTGATTTGAGTCTTCTCCCTTTTTCTCTTGATGAGTCTGGCTAATGGTTTATCAATTTTGTTTATCTTCTCAAAGAACCAGCTTTTAGTTTCATTGATTTTTGCTATTGTTTCCTTCATTTCTTTTTCATTTATTTCTGACCTGATCTTTATGATTTCTTTCCTTCTGCTAGCTTTGGGTTTTTTTTGCTCTTCTTTCTCTAATTGCTTTAGGTGTAAAGTTATGTTGTTTATTCGAGATGTTTCCTGTTTCTTGAGGTAGGCTTGTATTGCTATAAACTTCCCTCTTAGCACTGCTTTTGCTGCATCCCATAGGTTTTGGGTCGTCGTGTCTCGATTGTCATTTGTTTCTAGGTATTTTTTGATTTCCCCTTTGATTTCTTCAGTGATCACTTCGTTATTAAGTAGTGTATTGTGTAGCCTCCATGTGTTTGTAATTTTTACAGATCTTTTCCTGTAATTGATATCTAGTCTCATAGCGTTGTGGTCAGAAAAGATACTCGATATGATTTCAATTTTCTTAACTTTACCAAGCCTTGATTTGTGACCCAAGATATGATCTATCCTGGAGAATGTTCCATGAGCACTTGAGAAAAATGTGTATTTTGTTGTTTTGGGGTGGAATGTCCTATAAATATCAATTAAGTCCATCTTGTTTAATGTATCATTTAAAGCTTGTGTTTCCTTATTAATTTCATTTTGGATGATCTGCCCATTGATGAAAGTGGGGTGTTAAAGACCCCTACTATGGTTGTGTTGCTGTCGATTTCCCCTTTTATGGCTGTTAGTATTTGCCTTATGTATTGAGGTGTTCCTAAGTTGGGTGCATAAATATTTACAATTGTTATACCTTCCTCTTGGATCGATCCCTTGATCATTATATAGTGTCCTTCTTTGTCTCTTGTAATAGTCTTTATTTTAAAGTCTATTTTGTCTGATATGAGAATTGCTACTCCAGCTTTCTTTTGATTTCCATTTGCATGGACTATCTTTTTCCATCCCCTCACTTTCAGTCTGTATGTGTCTCTAGGTATGAAGTGGGTCTCTTGTAGACAGCATATATATGGGTCTTGTTTTTGTATCCATTCAGCCAGTCTTTGTCTTTTGGTGGGAGCATTTAATCCATTTACATTTAAGGTAATTATCGACATGTATGTTCCTATTCCCATTTTCTTAAATATTTTGTGTTGTTATTGTAGGTGTTTTCCTTCTCTGGTGTTTCTTGCCTAGAGAAGTTCCTTTAGCATTTGTTGTAAAGCTGATTTGGTGGTGCTGAACTCTGTCAGCTTTTGCTTGTCTGTAAAGGTTTTAATTTCTCCATCAAATGTGAATGAGATCCTTGCTGGGTAGAGTAACCTTGGTTGTAGGTTTTTCTCCTTCATGACTTTAAGTATATCCTGCCACTCCCTTCTGGCTTGCAGAGTTTCTGATGAAAGATCAGCTGTTAACTTTATGGGGATTCCCTTGTGTGTTATTTGTTGTTTTTCCCTTGCTCCCTTTAATATGTTTTCTTTATAGTTAATTTTTGATAGTTTGCTTAATATGTGCCTTGGCGTGTTTCTCCTTGGATTTATCCTGTATGGGACTCTCTGTGCTTCCAGGACTTGATTAACTATTTCCTTTCCCATATTATGATAGTTTTCAACTAGAATCTCTTCAAATATTTTCTCAGTCCCCTTCTTTTTCTCTTCTTCTTCTGGGACCCCTATAATTCGAATGTTGGTGTGTTTAATGTTGTCCCAGAGGTCTCTGACACTGTCCTCAGTTCGTTTCATTCTTTTTTCTTTATTCTGCTCTGCAGTAGTTATTTCCACTATTTTATCTTCCAGGTCACTTCTCCGTTCTTCTGCCTCAGTTATTCTGCTATTGATCCCATCTAGAGTATTTTTAATTTCATTTATTGTGTTTTTCATCGTTGATTGGTTCCTCTTTAGTTCTTCTACATCCTTGTTAAATGTTTCTTGCATTTTGTCTATTCTAGTTCCAAGATTTTGGATCATCTTTACTATCATTATTCTGAATTCTTTTTCAGGTAGACTGCCTATTTCCTTTTCATTTGTTAGGTCTGGTGTGTTTTGACCCTGCTCCTTCACCTGCTGTGTGTTTTTTTGTCTTCTCATTTTGCTTATCTTACTGTGTTTGGGGTCTCCTTTTCACAGGCTGCAGGTTCATAGTTCCTGTTATTTTTGGATCTGTCGCCAGTGGCTAAGGTTGGTTCAGTGGGTTGCGCAGGCTTCCTGGTGGAGGGAACTAGTGCCTGTGTTCTGGTGGATGAGGTTGGATCTTGTCTTTCTGGTGGGCACGTTCACGTCTGGTGGTGTGTTTTGGGGTGTCTGTGGCCTTATTATGATTTTAGGCAGCCTCTCTGCTAATGGATGGGGCTGTGTTCCTGTCTTGCTAGTTGTTTGGCATAGGGTGTCCAGCACTGTAGCTTGCTGGTCATTGAGTGGAGCTGGATCTTGATGTTGAGTTGGAGATCTCTGAGAGATTTTCGGCGTTTGGTATTACATGGTGCTGGGAGGTCTCTTGTGGACCAGTGTCCTGAAGTTGGCTCTCCCACCTCAGAAGCACAGCCCTGATGCCTGGCTGGAGCACCAAGAGCCTTTCATCCACACGGCTCAGAATAAAAGGGAGAAAAAAATAGAAAGAAAGAAAGAAAGAAAGAGGATAAAATAAACTAAAATAAATCTATTATAATAAGAAATAAGAAAAAAAATTATTAAGAATAAATGTATTCAGAAAAAAATTTTTTAATTTTTAAAAATACATTTATTAATTTTTATAATAAAAAATAAGAAAACAATTATTAAGAAAAAAATTTATTGAGAACTTTTTTTAATTTTTTAAAATAAAAAGTATGAAAAAACTTACTAAAATTTTTTTTTAATTTCTAAAAATAGAAAATAAGGAAAAAAATATTAAGAAAACATTTATTAGGAAAAATAAAATTTTTAAGTAAAAAAAAAAAAAAAAACGGACAAACCTAACCTTAGGACTAATGGTGAAAGCAAAGCTCTACAGATAAAATCTCACCCAGAAGCATACACATATACACTCACGAAAAAAGGAAAAGGGAAAAAATTAATATATCCTGCTCCCAAAGTCCACCTCTTGAATTTGGGATGATTCGTTTTCTATTCAGGTATTCAACAGATGCAGGCACATCAAGTTTTTTATGGAGCTTTAATCCACTGCTTCTGAGGCTGCTGGGAGAGATTTCCCTTTCTCTTCTTTGTTCGTACAGTTCCCTGGGTTCAGCTTTGGATTTGGACCCGCCTCTGCATGTAGGTCGCCTGAGGGCGTCTGTTCCCCACCCAGACAGAACGGGGTTAAAGGAGCAGCTGCTTCGGGGGCTCTGGCTCACTCAGGACGGGGGGAGGGAGGGGTACGGATGAGGGATGAGCCTGCGGCGGCAGAGGCCGGCGTGACATTGCAGCAGCCTGAGGGACACCGTGCTTTCTCCCGGGGAAGTTGTCAGTGGCTCGCCTGGCAGTGGCGAGCTGCACCGGCTCCCGGGAGGGGCGGTGTGGAGAGTGACCTGTGCATGCACACAGGCTTCTTGGTGGTGGCAGCAGCAGCCTTAGCATCTCCTGCCCATCTCTGGGGTCCGCGCTCTTAGCCGCAGCTCGCGCCCGTCTCTGGAGTTCGTTTAGGTGGCGCTCTGAATCCCCTCTCCTTGCGCACCACGAAACAAAGAGGCAAGAAAAAGTCTCTTGCCTCTTCGGCAGCTGCAAACTTTTTCTCGGGCTCCCTCCTGGCTAGCTGTGTTGCGCTAACCCTTTCACACTGTGTTCACGCTGCCAGCCCCAGTCCTCTCCCTGCGATCCGACCAAAGCCCGAGCCTCAGCTCCCAGCCCCCGCCTGCCCTGGCGGGTGAGCAGACAAGCTTCTCGGGCTGGGGAGTGCTGCTCGGCGCCGAGCCTCTTTGCGGGAATCTCTCCATTTTTCCCTCTGTGCCCCTGTTGTTGTGGGATCCGCGCTGATAGCCGCGGCTCGCACCCGTCTCTGGAGTTCGTTTAGGCGGCGCTCTGAATCCCCTGTCCTTGCTTGCCATGAAACAAAGAGGCAAGAAAAAGTCTCTTGCCTCTTCGGCAGCTGCAGACTTTTTCCTGGACTCCCTCCCAGCTAGCACCGAAGCCCGAGCCTCAGCTTCCAGCCCCCACCAGCCCCAGTGGGTGAGCAGACAAGCCTCTCAGCCTGGTGAGTGCTGGTCGGCACCGATCCTCCGTGCGGGAATCTCTCCGCTTTGTCCTCCACACCCCTGTGGCTGTGCTCTCCTCCGTGGCTCTGAAGCTTCCCCCCTCTGCCACCCGCAGTCTCTGCCCACAAAGGGGCTTCCTAGTGTGTGGAAACCTTTCCTCCTTCACAGCTCCCTCCCACTGGTGCAGGTGCTGTCCCTATTCTTTTGTCTCTGTTATTTCTTTTCTCTTTTGCCCTACCCAAGTACGTGGGGAGTTTCTTGCCTTTTGGGAGGTCTGACGTCTTCTGCCAGCGTTCAGTGGGTGTTCTGTAGGAGCAGTTCCACGTGTAGATGTATTTCTACTGTATCTGTGGGAAGGAAGGTGATCTCAGCGTCTTACTCTTCCGCCATCTTGCCCCCCAACTCCCTTAGCACCTTTAGATATATAGTATATACTTATGACTTTGATTCACAAGGGTCCAAACCTGCTCTAGCCTTTTGGAACACTTGCTCTTGGGATGCTCCCTCTGGCAACCTAGCTACTAAACTGAGGGGAGCCCGAAGCACATGGGAAGGTCATGTGGAGGTGCTCCAGCCTACAGCCCCAGATAAGCTTTCAGGTGAGCTCTCAGCAACAGCCAACATCAACTGCCAGCCATGTAAGTGAGCCATCTCAGATATCCAGCACAGACAAGCCTTCAGAAGACTGTAGCTTCAGACAATATTTGACAACATCTGTGTGAGAGATCCTAAGCAAGAGCTGTCCAGTTGAACCTAGTCTAGCCACAGAACCATGATAGATAATAAGAAATTGTTGTCTTAAGCCACTAAGTTTTGGAGTGGTTTGTTGTGCAGAAAAAAAATCACTGGAAAAGTCTCTATGACTAGGCTTTTTGTCCTGATTTATACCCTTTAGTTCCTTCCATGCTGCTAGATATAGGGTTAGTCTCTGAATCTGCTTATTTAAGGTCCAGGCAATTTTCTGATTTCTAACCAGTCCCATTTACTTTACTGTCCCACACTCCTCCCTCCCTCACAACTGAAATCACTAGACACACACAACAGCTCAACCTACCTTAATATTCTGAAACCAAATCATCTCTCTGGACCTTTTAAATCCCAACTCCTTGTCTTGATGGCTATCTATCAACAAATCTACCATAGGTTCTCAACTATGACTGCATATTGGAATCACTTGGGAAGAATTTAGAATGTATATGGTTACTATTTCCCACCCCCACAGATTCTCATCTAATTGGTCTAGAACAATGTTTCTCTATATTGGCATTATTGACATTTTGGGCTAGATAATTCTTTGCCAGGAGGGGCTGTCTGCTGTATTGTAGGATACTTGGCAGTATCCTGGCCTCTAACTACTAGATGTCAGTAGCACCCTTACAGCTTTGACAAACAAAAATGTCTACAAATGTTGCCAAATGTCCACTTGGGGACAAAGTCACCCCCAGTTGAGAACCACTGGTCTAGGGTTTAGCCTGAGCATCAAGATATTTCCAAACTCCCCCAGAACATTCTAATGTGCAGTCAAGTTTGAGCACTACTAATCTAGAATAGTGCTGCTTTTCGAACTTAAATATGTATATGAATCACCTGGGGATCTTGTTAAAATGCAGATTCTGATTTAGTAAGTCTGGGGTGGGCCCAAGATTCTGCATTTCTAACAAGCTCCTAGGTGATGTGATGTGGTTCTCAGACCACACATTGTGTAGAAAGGAAGTAGACCCTGATGGCTATACTTCCACTTAGCACCTTCACTTAGTACCTTGCCCTAATTTCCCCCCAGGTTATTGGTGATTGTCAAAACACAGTACCTACATTCTCCACAGTAGGCAGAGATGCCTGAAAACATGGTAGAGCAGAGAAATTACTTCAAGTGAGTCATTCATTTCTTAGGGCTCATTGTGCCATAGACTACATGTTACATTTCACCAGGCTAGGAGGTGCCAGCAGATTAGAAGCAATTTTCCCTACAGTTTGCTGCTTGCTTGTTGCCAAGGGAAAACACCAAATAGTACCTTGAGCTACCAGCCCTTTTCAAAAATACATTTCACATTGCCAGTCAGAAAAAAGGCTGTATGCGAGACCAGAGATATCCCCCTGCTGCCTGAACCCAGCTCCAGCTTTCCTTCTGCATTTTAAAGCCCACAAATTTAACATATGTCACAGGGGTTAAACAAATGAGTCAAGAAAGCAGATTTTTAGTTTGAAGAGAGATTTCAGGAAGCAAATTCTACAACTGAATCAAGACAGACTAGACTTCTAGAATTTACACAGAACTGTGGAAAGGTTACATTTCCCTCCACTCACAATACAGGAATGCAGAGAGTTTGTACAGCTCTGTTCTGTTTTGATTTTGTCTGAGGGAAATGTTCTCATTTTATTCTGGTGGTATTTATTTGCATTAAAATCACTTTAGAAGTATCTCCTCTCTCACCTGTAAATTTAGCCAGGAACTTGACAATGTCAGTGTCATATTATTTAAATCCTATTGGCTCCAAAGAAGGAAAAAACATCTCACTATCTAGGAATCTATAGTGAAGTACAAGCCTATCTATAGATTCTCCATCTATACATCTCTATCTAAAGATTCTCTGGTTCAATGTGTGATATGAAATACCACTGTTCTTGTCACCTGTAAAAGAAAAAAGGGGGGCTGTGAGTAATCTTGACTGCTGACTGTCCACAGAAACAATGCTAATTAATTTGGGAGAGTTCTTTGAGCGTAGAAACTGTAAGAGATATTTCCTCTTCTACTTTTCTTCATGTTCCTCAGAGACAATATTAAATAAGCTTCAAGTATGTGGACACTAGTTAATTCTGAATAGATCTTCTTCTGAAACCCATACCTACTTTTTCACTATGGAGAAAATTCTGACAGTGAAAAAGAAAGCTCAAGTTCCCATTTACTTCTCTTTTACTGAAAACCTTATACCCAGTCAGACTTGTTAATTGGTTCCTGGCTGCCTCCCCCCTTGACTATATCCTAGCTCCTCTTAGATCACTCATTATCAATAAGATGGGTCAGGGACATTTATCAATGTCTGGAGACATTATTCGTTGCCACAACTGGGAGGTTGCTACTGGCATATCTGGATAGAGGCCAGGGTTGCTGTTATATGTCCTGCAGTACACAAGAAAATCCCCCATTTTTAGAAGCTCAAAAAAACCTCAACTAAAGGCTGCTGGAGACTGCAGGCCTCATCTTACCACCTAAACTGCTACTCTGAAATAGAAGGCAGAAAAAGAGAAAGAGAAAAAGGACTCCTACAAGTAATTCTGAGGCAGGAGGGAGATGGGCCCCAGGCTGAATTGTTTCTACCCTGTGGACAGAAACTCCATAATAGCAGAAACTCCATAAAAGCAGGATGATGGAGGAGGCTGGGTCCTGCCCAGATAAGAGATAAAAGACCACATATTCCTCATTCTTGAAATCAAGGAGACCCCCCCCCCGACTACACATGACACTGAAAGGCTCCCTGGAGGTCAAAAAGGGAGGGGGTGCCAACTCACAGTAAGTGATGTCAGCTACCCATAAGCCTCATTGCTAGAATCTTGGCTAAGAGCTGCACACGCACACAGGGGAGGACCCTGAGATATACCAAATATGGACTCAGAACCAGGCAGAGCAAGATGACTGGTCAAAGGCAACTCAGAAAAAATGCCCCATAAAAGTGATTCAAACTACCATGAGGGCACAACTCTTCCTCTGAGCCCACCTGTGTGTCTATCCATACGTACTGTACTCTTTTTTCTCCTAATATACAATTTACTTGCTTCACTACTTTCCTTCTCTATGTGGAAATTCATTTCTACACTGCTGATGGACCAGGGCCTTGTCACTGGCCACTCGTCCCTGGTGGTCTAGTGGCTAGGACTCGGTGGTCTCACTGCCGCAACCCAACCTCAATCTCTGGCCGGGAACCGACACCCTGCTTCAATCCGCTGCAGGCTGAGGCCACCCAGGATTAATTCCTTTACTTATCCACGAAGACAGAGACCTTCTCATTCTTGTCCTTTTCTGTTACCCTGGAGGGTAACAGTGACTACTTAATAAATATTTGTCAAAAAAATGAATCAGGGCTTCTCTGGTGGCGCAGTGGTTGAGAATCTGCCTGCCAATGCAGGGGACATGGGTCGAGCCCTGGTCTGGGAAGATCCCACATGCTGCGGAGCAACTAGGCCCGTGATACACAACTACTGAGCCTGCGCGTCTGGAGCCTGTGCCCCGCAACGAGAGAGGCCGTGACAGTGAAAGGCCCGCGCACCGCGATGAAGAGTGGCCCCCACTTGCCACAACTAGAGAAAGCCCTCGCATAGAAACGAAGACCTAACACAGCAAATAAATAAATAAATACATAAATAAATAAATAAATAAGTCAGAAGCTCTTTAAAAAAAAAAAAAAAAAGAATCAATCCCACCCCTCAGTTCAAGGATGTTCTCAAAGGAAAAGAATAAAAGGAGAAATCATAGCTAAAAAATTAGCTATCCTGGGTCAGCAGTCTGGGACTTTTTCAAGAAGTGTAGTACATCACAGTGTTTCTCAAACTAGTGTGCATATGAATTAACTGGGATCTTGTTAAAAATGAAGATTCTGGTTTATTAGCTCCAGGATCAGGCCAGAGAGTCTGCATTTCCCTCATTCTTCCAAACAAATCTGATACAGCCCAGGCCCCACTTTGAGCAGCAGTAGACTGTGTCCAGCCTTGGAACCTTTCTCAGCTTCCATTTCCTGTTGTAGAAAACAGAGAGGATAATAAACTTTCTGCTATGCCCACATGAAAAAATTGTTGTGATGACTAAATTAAAAAATTATGATCTGACATGATCTAGAAAATTTACACGGGACTTCAGAAATCATATAAACTAAACTCTTCAAATTTAAGTGAGAAACAGAGGCTCAAAGACATTTTTAACTTGCCCAAGTCACACTGGTGATTGACTGTAGAGTTTAAACCAAATCCTCACCCGGACTCTCAATCCAGTCATCTTTCCCCTCTCTGTGTGCTGGCTGCACATACTGCCTGGTACCTAGTGCTGCAGGTCTGGCTGTCGTTTAATTGTCTCTGTTTTTCCCTTGATGGTGTTACATAATGCCTTGGTTAAAAATGAACTCCAACCATTTCTCCAAGTCCACCTGTCACTACATCCATACCTGATTGCACATTCAATGAGATGGTTGGCTGTTACTATGTCTCTGAAATCAATCGTTACACTCCACTACTCCATTTTGTGCATTATGGTGAACTTATATTGGGTTTTGCTCCCCTGATGTATGAGAGAAGCACAAACCATAGGCAAAAAAGAGCAGTTAGCTTGTTGCCAAACAACAGAGCAGGCACTGAGCTGGTATCAAAACCCCACACTCAGATCCTCTGTGCATGCTCCAAACCTCTTCAGAAAGAATACAACCCTTCACTATTTACGCCAAACTCTCATTAGTCCAACAGCCTGTTGTCTTAATATTAAAAACCTGCTCATCAATATAGATTTAGGTGAAGGGAAATTATATTCAAAGAGGAACATTCTACCATTTATGATTCACTTTAAAATTCTACCCTTTCATTGTCTCAAAATAATATTGGATCTGCTTTTCTTCCTCTCCTGCAAAGTAGATAATATTGTTCTAAGAACTCAAATTGCATTCCTGTCCTGTGTCTTTTGCCTCCCAGTTGAAGCAGGCCTCTGTGTCTCATGGATTTTAAGTGCCATCTAGTGGTAAATCTTCAGATGTTAAAAAGAATACAATAAAGTTTAATTCATCAAGCATAGTTGGGTCTTCAGACAATGGGATAATCCCTTTACCTGAAAAATCACTGTATCTGCCATATGTGACTTACCAATATTCAAGATTTTTAAATACGAAAAAAAAACTCAAATAAGTGTGAATATTGGTTTGAGCATCCCCTTTAAAAACTATTGTAACTTCTCAATCAAAAAGCATCTGAAAGATCCTTATAATTAGAGTTTTTCTGTTTATATTAGAGACAAATTGAGGCATTCTCAATATTTTTTTTTAATTTGAAAGACATGTTTTTAAACCATAAAAGTAGTTTAGCCCTTCTGAGTAACTTGTATTGGTATTTTCTATTTGCTTTGACTATTCTACCCACTTTCTCCATCACAGAGAACAGCAACAACTTGGATTTCATCCTACAGAAAGACAAAAAAATCTTTACTTTCTTTCTCTTCCTTGGAGAAGGAGATCCTGGAAAGATGGAGCCTCTCTTCTCTTCCTCCACTCACATAAGCCTTCAGTGTCTGCTCTTCCTAAGTTTGTAATCTCCCAACCCACCACCTGCACTTAGGTGAATCTGGCTGAGTGCTATAGGATTTGGGCTCCTCTGTCTCTATTATGTACAATGGCAGACAAACCGGAGTGGGCAGAAGTTAAAAATGTGTCTACACAAATGACAATATAAACACAACCAGACAAAATCTATGGGATGCAGCAAAAGCAGTTCTTAGAGGGAAGTTCACAGTGATATAGGCCTTCCTCAAAAAGCAAGAAAAATCTCAAATAAACAACCTAACTTACCACTTGAAAGAATTAGAAAAAGAAGAACAAATAAAACCCAAATTCAGGAGAAGGAAGAAATAATAAAAAGCAGAGAATAAATAAGTAAAATAGAGATTTAAAAAAACAATAGAGCTGGTTCTTTGAAAGGATAAACAAGATTGACAAACCTCTGGCCAGGCTCACCAAGAAGAAAAGAGAAAGAACCCAAATAAACAAAATAAGAAATGTAAAAGGAGACATAATGATTGATACCACAGAAATACAAAAATATAATAAAATAATAAGGGAATACTATGACAATTGTATGCCAACAGATTCGACAACCTAGAAGAAATGGACAAGTTTCCAGAAACATACAGCCCACCAAAATTGAATCAAGAAGAAACAGATAATTTGAACAGACTGATGACTAGAAGTGAGGTAGAATCTATAATTTAAAAACTCCCTACAAACAAAAGTCCAGAACCAGATGGCTTCATAGGTGAATTCTATGAAATATAAAAAGAAGAACTTATGCTGATCCTTCTCCAATTCTTCCAAAAAATTGAAGAGCAGAGAACACTCCCAAATTCATTCTATGAAGCCACCATCACCCTGATATCAAAACCAGACAAAGACACCACCAAAAAAGAAAATTACAGGTCAATATCTTTGATGAATATAGATGCGAAAATTATCAACAAAATGTTAGCAAACTGAATCCAACAACACTTAAAAAAGATTATACACCACGACCAAGTGGGATTCATCCCAAGTTCACAAGAATGGTTCAATATACACAAATCAATGTGATACACCACAGAAATAAAAGAAAAGACAAAATCACACAATCATCTCAATAGATGCAGAAAAAGCATTTGACAAAATTCAACATCCATTAATGATAAAAACTCTTAACAAAGTGGATATAGAGGGAACATATCTCAAGATAATAAATGCTATTTATGACAAACCCACAGCCAATATAATAATCAATGGTAAAAAGCTGAAGGCCTTCACACTAAAATCTGGAATAAGACAAAGATAACCACTCTTACCTCTTCTATTCAACATAGTACTGGAAGTCCTAGCTACAGCAATCAGATGAGAAAAAGAAACAAAAGGTATCCAAACTGGAAGGGAAGAGGTAAAATTGTTATTCTATGTAGATGATATGATATTATACATAGAAAACCCTAAAGATTCCACACAAAAACTACTAGAACTGATAAACTGATTCAGCAATGTGGCATGATACAAGATTAGCATACAGAAATTTGTTGCATTTCTTTACACCAACAATGAAATATTAGAAAGGGAATATTAAAAAAATAAATTTTAAAATCACCCCCCCCAAAATTAAAATACTTAGGAATAAACCTGACCAAGGACGTGAAAGACTTACATGCTGAGAACTATAAAATGTTAATAAAGGAAATTGAAGATGATTCAAAAAAAAATGGAAAGATATCCCATGTTCTTGGATTGGAAGAATTAATATTGTTAAAATGGCCATACTACACAAAGCAATCTACAGATTTAATGTGATCCCTATCAAATTACCAATGACATTTTTCACAGAACTAGAACAAATAATCCTAAAATTCCTATGGAATCATAAAAGAGCCAGAATTGCCAAAGGAATCCTGAAAATAAGAACAAAACAGGAGACATAACCCTCCCAGACTTCAGACAATTCTACAAAGCTACAGTAAACAAAACAACATGGTATTGTCACAAAAACAGATATATGGATCAATGGAACAGAATAGAGAGCCCAGAAATAAACCACACACCTATGGTAAATTAATCTTTGACAAAGGAGGCAAGAATATACAATGGGAAAAAGACATTCTCTTCAGCAAGTGGAGTTGGAAAAGTTGGACAGCTACATGTAAATCAATGAAGTTAGAACAGACCCTCTCACCATACACAAAAATAAGCTGAAAAAGGCTTTAAGACTTAAACATAAGACATGACACCATAAAACTCCTAGAAGAGAACATAGGCAAAACACTCTCTGACATAAATCGTGCCAAAGTTTTCTTAGGCCAGTCTCCCAAAGCAATAGAAATAAAAGCAAAAATAAATAAATGGGACCTAATCAAACTTACAAGCTTTTGCAGAGCAAAGGAAACCATAAATAAAATGAAAAGACAATCTACAGAATGGGGGAAAATAATTGCAAATGATGCAACTGAATATGGCTTAATTTCCAAAATATACAAACAGCTCATACAACTTGACAACAACAACAACAACAACAAAACAAACAACCCAATCAAAAAATAGGCAGAAGACCTAAATAGACATTTCTCCAAAGAAGACATACAGATGGCCAACAGGTACATGAAAAGATGCTCAACATCTCTAATTATTAGAGAAATGCAAATCAAAACTATAATGAGGTACCACCTCATACTGGTCAGAATGGTCATCACTAAAAAGGGTACAAATAACAATGGCTGGAGAGGGTGTGGAGAAAAGGGAACTCTCCTACACTGTTGGTGGGAATGTAAGTTGGTACAGCCACTGTGGAAAACAGTATGGAGGTTCCTCAGAAAACTAAAAATAAAATTACCATATGGGCCGCCGTTGATCCGGTGCTGCAGTGAGGAGGTGTTTCTCGCCTGTGTTGTGTGTGTGTGTGTGTGTGTGTGTGTGTGTGTGTGTGAGTGAGAGAGCGAGTGAGTGAGTGAATGTGTGTGTGGGGTGACTCGGCTTGTTGTTGTCGGTGACTTCCCCCTCCCCTCCACCCCTCCCCCTTCCCCGCCACTGCTGCTGCAGTGGCCGCTCCCTGGGCCATAGGAAATGAGCGATAATGATGACATCAAGGTGGAGAGCGATGCTGACAAACGGGGTCATCATAATGCACTGGAACGAAAACGTAGGGACCACATCAAAGACAGCTTTCACAGTTTGTGGGACTCGGTCCCATCACTCCAAGGAGAGGAGGCATCCCAGGCCCAAATCCTAGACAAAGCCACAGAGTATATCCAGTATATGTGAAGGAAAAACCACACACACCAGCAAGATATTGATGACCTCAAGCGGCAGAATGCTCTTCTGGAGCAGCAAGTCCGTGCACTGGAGAAGGCGAGGTCGAGTGCCCAACTGCAGACCAACTACCCCTCCTCAGACAACAGACTCTACACCAACGCCAAGGACAGCACCATCTCTGCCTTCGATGGGGGCTCAGACTCCAGCTCGGAGTCGGAGCCTGAAGAGCCCCAAAGCAGGAAGAAGCTCTGGATGGAGGCCAGCTAAGCTCCATGGGGCAGGCCAGCAATAAAAACTGTCTGTCTCCTCCATCATCTTATCCTCCTTTCAGTTCATCTTTAAAACCCTCAGAACCATTTAAGAGACTCTTTATTTTTTTCTCCTTCTCTTTTTTTTTATTTTTATTTTTTAATTTTATTTTTACATAGAAGCTCTTGGACAACAGCTCTCGTTCTCCTTCCCCATTTCCACTATATATTTTTTTAACGTTTCCCTTCAGGGATTCCCTGTCCCCACCAGGAATATTCAAACCAAAACACCCCAACTTGGCAGCTTTTTCTGTGGAGGACAGAAGGCCGGCCAGACCTCTGAGCACATGGTGTCCTGACCACCCACCAGCTCCTCCAGCCCTGCCGGGCGCATGTGCCCGGGGGACTCCTGCCCCTCCCAGGCCTCTCCTCCCGGGCCACCCTCACCGTTGTTTGATAGACTTTGTGAATCTGTGGACTGCTCTACTTTAAGAAGATGACCAGTTTGGAGTAATCAAAATTAGTCCCCCTTCTTTTTAAGGATTTTTTTTTCCCCTAAAAGGCTATTTATCGCTCCTGCTGAAAGACCAGATCCTTGAAGAAGTTTGTGGTATAAAAGGAAGTGGGGACAGATTTGCAGTGCAGAGTCTTTGGCCTGTTTCACTCCTGCTTCTCTCAGCCAGCCTTAGGGAGGGCCGCGTGACACTCGTGTGGTTTGTGGGGGGACAGCAGCAGTGAAGCGGTAGCCGCCAGGGGGTGTGAGGGGGCGGGACAAGGAGGGAGGGTCGGGTGGGGTAGAGGTTTTGTATTGAGGGCCAGTGATGATGTTTTGATATTTATTTCCTGCTACTGAAATTTGAATCTGAGTGAATTGTCCCTATTTCTGATGATGTCGGTATTGCAAAATGACAGATTCATAAAGTAATGATCAAATCTTCCTTTCTTTCCATGTGTATTTCTAAGAAATAGAGCCAACTGATTTTCTATGTAAATACCAAGAGCGGTTCACCTCATACTAAACCCACACCCCAGTGCAGACACCTCCCCACCCTCGTCCCCCTCCCCTTCTAGCTATCCTGGAACCTGTCCCCATTATGTGATCCAGCCCTGGTTCTGGCTGTGGTCTGCAGATCCCAGTGAAGGGTTTTGTGTGTTTAGGCCTCATTTCTTTGTCTTTTTCCTACTCTGTTCCTGGCATTTGCTGATTTCTAGTGTATACTCTGTAGTCTCAGTTCGTGTTTGATTCCATTCCATGGAGATAAAAAGTATGTTGTACATACTGCTGAAGAATTGTCTTGCAAGTTAAGGCTTCCCCTTTACTATAAGAGTATAAATAAAAACTTATTTTATCCTTAAAAAAAAAAAATTACCATACGATCCAGCAATCCCACTGCTGGGCATATATCCAGACAAGCTATAATTCAAAAAGATACATACACCCCTATGTTCATAGCAGTACTATTCACAATAGCCAAGACATGGAAACAACCTAAATGTGCACCAACAGATAAATGGATAAAGAAAATGTGGTACATATATACAATGGAATACTACTCAGCCATAAAAAAGAATAAAATAATGCCATCTGCAGCAACATGGATGCAACTAGAGATTATCATACTAAGTGAAGTAAGTCAGAAAGAGAAACACAAATACCATATGATATCATTTATATGTGGAATCTAAAATATGACACAAATGAACCTATCTATGAAGTATAAACAGATCATGAACATAGAGAACAGACTGGTGGTTGCCAAGGGGGAGCATGTTGGGGGAGGGATAGAGTAGGAGGTTGGGGTTAGCAGATGTAAGCTTTTACATTTAGAAAGGATAAACAACAAGGTCCTACTTTATAGCACAGAGAACTATTTTGAATATCCTATGATAAACCATAATAGAAAAGAATATTTTTTTAAAAAAGAATATAAAAAATAAATGTGTCTACAGACTTATCACCAGATCATAACAGAGTTAGAACTGTGATTTAGATTTTCAGCTCCTGGTCTGATGTTTTTTCAAGATCAAATGGAGTTGTAGCGGAAATGCACTTATAAAATAGACCCCAGGTACTCAGAGAAAATATGTACAAATGAGATACCTACAGAGAGCTATAAAAACAGATGTCCCTTCTACAGCACAAATGGAGAGTTTGAAAAGAATTTTTATTAGAAATGATTAGATATTCTTGAACAGCAACTCCTACTAAATGCTAGTTCACTACAATTTATTTCACTTTGTTTTTGACAGCATTTGTTTTTTCTGAATAAAAATGTAAACTATAGAAAATATAGACAAAGCATAGAGTAAAATGTAAGTTCTCTCTCATACATCTTATAGACTTAGCCTTATTAAAATCCTTTGGATTTTTTCCTGAACGTATCTAGGATAAATACTGAGATCATATATACAAATAATTTTGTCATGTGGGGTTTTGTTCACATAATAATTTGAGCCTTTTCCATGTAATTAAATATATTCAGAACATTAAAATATTTTATCACATGAATGTACCATGTTTAATTTAACCAATACTTATTGATAGACATTAGATTCTTCCTCTTGTATCTAAAAATTCTGAGACAAACTTCCCTGTATAATAAAAGAAATGTAAATATTTATTACAAATTTACTTCTAGAACTTGAATTGCAGGGTTAAAATGTGTGAATATGTTTAAGTTTTGTGATACACAACAAATTGCTTGTTAAAAATGTAACCATCAATAAACACTCTCACCAGGATCTTGTAAGGGTACACCAATGACATTTTCCTGGAGGAGGGAGACTGCTTCAGAACACCTTCCCTCTCATCAGGATGTATCCTTGAGCACACAACAGGCCTAATTAAAAGTCTCAAACATTTAGTATTGCAGTGTATGTTTTACAGAACTTCTGACCTTGAAACTGTGAGCACCTCCAGAATTAGCTCTGGGTCTACATAAAGTATACATAAGGTAATCATAAGTGTATCCCTGGTCTCTCAAGGAGATAACAGAAGTTTCAGTTGTTACGTCTTCTACTTTTCTGTATAAATTTGTGTAAAATTCTGACTAAACTTTGTAGTTATTTTTTTCCTTTAGTGGTACTTTACATGCATGTAGTTCTGATAATTACCCAATATTAAAATTATGTTCTGTGTCTCTCTTCCATATTGATTACAGAGAGGTCTTTTGCTTATGATACTGTTTTATTTCCCTAACAACCTCATAAGAATACCTATATCCCACAAACCAGAGTTTCTTTGACATAGCTGCCTGGAAACAATAGTAATGGTGGAAACAATGTAATTCTGGAACATTCCATCTGAATTCACTTAACAGAATATTTTACAATTGACAAATTTTAAAACTAGAATCAGATTTCCCTGACTTCTTTTAGCATTATTATTTTTCAGATAACAAATGGCATTATTTTATTCTTCTTAATAAAAAGAATAACTAGAAATATTTTTTAAACATATCAAAACAATTATTTTAAATTTAAAGGAAAAAAGACCTCTTGTTGTTAAAGTTTGCCCTTTCATCCCTGTTTAAATTCCCTTCAGTAAGCAGGGGAAGCTCATCAGTTTTGCCTTTTTATTAAACTAGAGTAGAAGTCAGGGGCTTTTGGCTGAAAACTCTCAATTTTTCTCCTCTGTCAGAGGGAGTTTGCATCTCTGAACTCAAACAAAATAACAGGATTGGTTAAGAATGACTAAGTTCACATTGTATTTAGGTTTAATATTCTCAATTACCAATATTTGATATTTGATTAGAAAAAAATTGTCAATTTCATGCTGTTGAGCTAATAGAACAATTTATAATTACCAGATTATAATTAGTAGATCACTAGAAGCAAACTTCCAGAGGTGTCATTACAGTGGGTTCTGGTGTTTGCTATCAGTCAATTATTAAGGATATGCTACTGACTGCTGAGCCAGGAGTGGCTGGAGGAGTGGTGTCTACAGGACTATGGCCCCAGCCCTCTTTTTCTGGCATCATCTTCTGATCTGGTTCTGCACAGATTCCTATTTATGGTCCATGATGATCTGGGCTCTTGCACATCATCCTGGTCATTTCCTAACAAAACAAGTAGTTAACTGGGGACAAAGACAAGGCAAGGACCCCATCATTAATAAAGAAAAGAAAACCACTGGGACTGGACGCATCCTCTGGCCAACCAAGAGCCAGCCACACTGACCCTGTCTACTCTCCACCTGCCATCCTCACTTCCAGTGCCTATTAACAAATGACTAGGTTGGGATCCAAAATGTCATCAGAATTGTGAGCAGTCAATCTAAAGAGAAGGGCTTCAGCTTTTCCTCTTGATCACACTGAATGAAGAGAGGAAGTTTCCCTCTCCCCAAACTACCAAGGGAGGAACAAAGGGACTCACTTATTGAGGTGCAGAGGCCTACAGGAAGGGGAGACACATCTCATTATAAAGTTAGCTTTTGAAGCAGATTACTGAAAAGCCCTCCTGTGCCTTTTTGAACTAGAGGAGATGAGAATCAGTGAGAAGTGGCAGGACAAAATCGGGGTAACAGGAGGAAGCCTGCAGTCTCATCCTTTGTCATGTCAAAGATATGTCATTTGCATTGAGTCGAGTGGGCACATATGCAAGGTAGCTGGAATGGAGTCTACAAGAGACTGTGGGGAGACAGCAGGGAGGCAGAAAGAGGAAAGTGGGGTAGAAAAGCAGAAGCCAGAGTCATGTCTCCTATGGGGGCATCTTTGGAGGTCTTCCTGCAGGTGCCTCAGAAGAACCCATACAAAGGTCCCAAGAGAGAACAGCATCTTCATGCTTGCACAGAGAGGGATCACTCATCTATCACTGTTGTCTGGGAAAACTGCAATGTGTAAGAAAATATTATAATAGAAAGCCAGTAAGTACAGGGCCTTTTACCCTGTTCCCTCTCATTGCCCTAACCCAAAGTAGCTCGGAAAAGTGAAGAAATGACCACACCACCTTCCCACTATAAACCCATCCAGGCAGAGGTCAGTCATCTGTTGGGAATTAGGTAGGAGATGACATTAGAGTCGGACTGGATTGTGTTTTAATATCTAAAAGTGCCCAAGAGGTGGTTAAGAGGCAAAAAGGGGAGATGCAACAGAGTATGATTATAAGCAGTAGATGGAGGAAAAATATTTTCATACTTATATGTCACCAAGTTCAATAAGCCAATTACACTGTTTGGACTGAAAAAACTCATTGAAATTTCTGGCTCTCTGTAGCTTTATTGCTAAAAGTTCAGCTTTTACAGTATCATTGAATTCAAAGACAAGGAATCATCAGTATCAGTTGTAAAGGAGATGAAGATGAACTAAAAATCTAAAGATGAACTAAAAATCTACTTTCATTTGAAAAGAAACTGCATTAAATTAAACTAAATATAATTTGTAGTTTTGTTTCAACTCATGCCTGCCACTTACAAGGCCTAAGGAGCAGAAATAATCCAGTCCAAACAGCATTATCAACAACACACACACACACACACACACACACACAAAGATGAATTTGGTTTATTAAAATGATGGGATGTACAGAGAATAATAAAGCTAGTTGGTAGTTGTGTTCAAAAAATATACAGTTGGTGAGATAAACTTTTCACTTCTCAGTTCTCTCAAAAATTCTGTATTTACAAGTCACAGATCATAATGGAATATTTATTCTAACATGGCTGCCTTTCAAATTTGATTCTATAAAGTTCAAGAAATTTAAGCTAGTTATAATGAGGCTACTTCACAAAGAGCTTTTCCAAGGTTATAAAATGTAGTAACCACTTTACACATCTTTACCATAGCCCAACCCCACCACAAGGTAAAACTCAAATGGCCATCATTTACTCATTATTACAGATGTGTCTTTTGTTAGAATCAATAAACTCAAATATTATTCTCTCTAGGTCATTAATTTGGAAATTTTTTATGAATGTTAATAATCTACTTAGCTTCCTACATTAGTTATTATACTTTCTTTGCCTTGGGCATTTAGGGAGTTTAATATCTCTGAAATTTTAAAATGCTTGTCTAAAGAGATGGCCATAGTGGTTTAGCTTATATTTAAAATAGCAACTAGATTTTGGTTACATCCTCATTTATCCACAATTTCTTAAACTTCAAATTGTCACATTCCTACAAATTTTCTTAAAACAAATCTCTGTTCTTTGAACACTTGAATCAAGTGTGTTTTTTCAAAGCAATTTTATTTATTTATTTATTTATTTATTTATTATTTATTTTAACAGTATAATTGCTTTACAATGGTGTGTTAGTTTCTGCTTTATAACAAAGTGAATCAGTTATACATATCTCCATATCTCTTGACCCTTGTGTCTCCCTCCCTCCCACCCTCCCTCTCCCACCCCTCTAGGTGGTCACAACGCACCGAGCTGATCTCCCTGTGCTATGTGGCTGCTTCCCACTAGCTATCTATTTTACATTTGGTAGTGTATATATGTCCATGCCACTTTCTCACTTTGTCCCAGCTAACCTTTCCCCCTCCCCGTATCCTCAAGTCCATTCTCTAGTAGGTCTGCGTCTTAATTCCCGTCTTGACGCTAGGTTCTTCGTGACCATTTTTGTTTGTGTGTTTTATAGATTCCATATATATGTGTTAGCATACGGTATTTGTTTTTCTCTTTCTGACTTACTTCACTCTGTATGACATACTCTAGGTCCATCCACCTCACTAAAAATAACTCAATTTCGTTTCTTTTTATGGCTGAGTAATATTCCATTGTATATATGTGCCACATCTTCTTTATCCATACATCTAAAGATGGACACTTAGGTTGCTTCCATGTCCTGGCTATTGTAAATAGAGCTGCAATGAACATTGTGGTACATGACTCTTTTTGAATTATGGTTTTCTCACGGTATATGCCCAGTAGTGGGATTGCTGGGTCGTATGGTAGTTCTATTTTTAGTTTTTTAAGGAACCTCCATACTGTTCTCCATAGTGGCTGTATCAATTTACATTCCCACAAACAGTGCAAGAGGGTTCCCTTTCTCCACACCTTCTCCAGCATTTATTGTTTGTAGATTTTTTGATGATGGCCATTCTGACCAGTGAGAGATGATATCTCATTGTAGTTTTGATTTGCATTTCCCTAATGATTAACGATGTTGAGCATTGTTTCATGAGTTTGTTGACGATCTGTATATCTTCTTTGGAGAAATGTCTATTTAGGTCTTCTGCCCATTTTTGGATTGGGTTGTTTGTTTTTTGGATATTGAGCTGCATGAGCTGCTTGTAAATTTTGCAGATTAAATATTTGTCTGTTGCTTCATTGGAAAATATTTTCTCCCATTCTGAGGGTTGTCCCTTCATCTTGTTTATGGTTTCCTTGCTGTGCAAAAGCTTTTAAGTTTCATTAGGTCCCATTTTCTTTGTTTTGTTTTGTTTTTATTTCCATTTCTCTAGGAGGTGGGTCAAAAGGATCTTGCTGTGATTTATGTCATAGAGTGTTCTGCCTATGTTTTGCTCTAAGAGTTTTATAGTGTCTGGCTTTAAATTTAGGTCTTTAATCCATTTTGAGTTTATTTTTGTGTATGGTGTTAGAGAGTGTTCTAATTTCATTCTTTTAAATGTAGCTGTCCAGTTTTCCCAGCACCACTTATTGAAGAGGTTGTCTTTTTTCCACTGTATATTATTGCCTCCTTTATCAAAGATAAGGTGAGCATATGTGCGTGGGTTTATCTCTGGGCTTTCTACCCTGTTCCATTGATGTATATATTTGTTTTTATGCCAGTACCATACTGTGTTGATTACTGTAGCTTTCTAGTATAGTCTGAAGTCAGGGAGCTGGATTCCTCCAGCTCCATTTTTCTTTCTCAATATTGCTTTGGCTATTCGGGGTCTTTTGTGTTTCCATACAAATTGTGAAATTTTTTGTTCTAGTTCTGTGAAAAATGCCAGTGGTAGTTTGATAGGGATTGCATTGAATCTGTAGATTGCTTTGGGTAGTAGAGTCATTTTCACAATGTTGATTCTTCCAATCCAAGAACATGGTATATCTCTCCATCTGTTTGTATCATCTTTAATTTCTTTCATCAGTGTCTTATAATTTTCTGCATACAGGTCTTTTGTCTCCTTAGGTAGGTTTATTCCTAGATATTATATTCTCTTTGTGGCAATGGTAAATGGGAGTGTTTTCTTAATTTCACTTTCAGATTTTTCATCATTAGTGTATAGAAATGCAAGAGATTTCTGTGCATTAATTTTGTATCCTGCTACTTTACCAAAGTCCTTGATTAGCTCTAGTAGTTTTCTGGTAGCATCTTTAGGATTCTCTATGTATACTATCATGTCATCCACAAACAGTGATAGCTTTACTTCTTCTTTTCCGATTTGGATTCCTTTTATTTCTTTTTCTTCTCTGATTGCTGTGGCTAACACTTCCAAAACTATGTTGAATAATAGTGGTGAGAGTGGGCAACCTTGTCTTGTTCCTGATCTTAGTGGAAATGGTTTCAGTGTTTCACCATTGAGAATGATGTTGGCTGTGGGTTTGTCATATATGGCCTTTATTATGTTGAGGTAAGTTCCCTCTGTGCCTACTTTCTGGAGCGTTTTTATCATAAATGGGTGTTGAATTTTGTCAAAAGCTTTCTCTGCATCTATTGAGATGATCATATGGTTTTTCTCCTTCAGTTTGTTCATATGGTGTATCACATTTATTGACTTGTGTATATTTAAGAATCCTTGCCTTCCTGGGATAAACCCCACTTGACCATGGTGCATGATTTTTTTTTGTTTTTTGTTTGTTTGTTTGTTTGTTTTTTTGGTGCATGATACTTTTAATGTGCTGTTCGATTCTGTTTGCTAGTATTTTGTTGAGGATTTTTGCATTTATGTTCATCAGTGATATTGGCCTGTAGTTTTCTTTCTTTTTGACAACTTTGTCTGCTTTTGCTATCAGGGTGATGATGATGGCCTCGTAGAATGAGTTTGGGAGTGTTCCTCCCTCTGCTATATTTTGGAAGAGTTTGAGAAGGATAGCTGTTAGCTCTTCTCTAAATGTTTGATAGAATTCGCCGGAGAAGCTGTCTTGTCCTGGGCTTTTGTTTGTTGGACGAGTTTTAATCACAGTTTCAATTTCAGTGCTTGTGATTGGTCTGTTCATGTTTTCTATTTCTTCCTAGTTCAGGCTCGGAATGTTGTGCATTTCTAAGAATTTGTCCATTTCTTCCAGGTTGTCCATTTTACTGGTATATAGTTGCCTGCAGTAATCTCTCATGATCCTTCGTATGTCTGCAGTGTCAGTTGTTACTTCTCCGTTTTCATTTCTAATTCTATTGATTTGAGTCTTCTACCTTTTTTTCTTGATGAGTCTGGCTAATGGTTTATCAATTTTGTTTATCTTTTCAAAGAACCAGCCTTAAGTTTTATTGATCTTTGCTAACATTTCCTTCATTTCTTTTTCATTTATTTCTGATCTGATCTTTATGATTTCTTTCCTTCTGTAAACTTTGAGGTTTTTTTGTTCTTCTTTCTCTAATTGCTTTAGGTGTAAGGTTAGGTTTTTATTTGAGATGTTTCCTGTTTCTTAAGGTAGGATTTTATTGCTATAAACTTCCCTCTTAGAACTGCTTTTGCTGCATCCCATAGGTTTTGGGTTGTCGTGTTTTCATTGTCATTTGTTTCTAGGTATTTTTTGATTTCCTCTTTGATTTCTTCAGTGATCTCTTGGTTATTAAGTAGGGTATTTTTTAGTATCCATGTGTTTGTATTTTTTACAGATTTTTTCCTGTAATTGATATCTAGTCTCATAGCGTTGTGGTCAGAAAGGATACTTGAAATGATTTCAATTTTCTTAAATTTACCAAGGTTGATTTGTGATCCAAGATATAATCTATCCTGGAGAATGTTCCATGAGGACTTGAGAAGAAAGTGTAGTCTGTTCTTTTTGGATGGAGTGTCCTATAAATATCAATTAAGTCCATCTTGTTTAATGTATCATTTAAAGCTTGTGTTTCCTTATTTATTTTCATTTTGGATGATCTGTCCATTGGTGCAAGTGGGGTGTTAAAGTCCCCTACTATGATTGCATTTCTGTCCATTTCCCCTTTTATGGCTGTTAGTATTTGCCTTATATATTGAGGTGCTCCTATGTTGGGTGCATAAATATTTACAATTGTTATATCTTCTTCTTGGATTGATCCCTTGATCATTATGTAGTGTCCTTCTTTGTCTCTTGTAATAGTCTTTGTTTTAGTTTATTTTGTCTGATATGAGTATTGCTACTCCAGCTTTCTTTTGATTTCCATTTGCATAGAATATCGTTTTTCATCCCCTCACATTCAGTCTGTATGTGTCCCTAGATCTGACATGGGTCTCTTGTAGACAGCATATGTACGGGTCTTCTTTTTTTATCCATTCAGCCAGTCTATGTCTTTTGGTTGGAGCATTTAATCCACTTACATTTAAGGTAATTATTGATATGTATATTCCTATTACCATTTTGTTAATTGTTTTAGGTTTGTTATTGTAGGTCTTTTCCTTCTGTTGTGTTTCCTGCCTAGAGACGTTTCTTTAGCACTTGTGGTAAAGCTGGTTTGGTGGTGCTGAATTCTCTTAGCTTTTGCTTGTCTGTAAAGGTTTTAATTTCTCCATCAAATCTGAATGAGATCCTTGCTGGGTAGAGTAATTTTGGTTGTAGGTTTTCCCCTTTCATCACTTTAAATATGCCCTGACCCTCCCTTCTGGCTTGCAGAGTTTCTGCTGAAAGATCAGCTCTTAACCTTATGGAGATTCCTTTGTGTGTTATTTGTTGTTTTTCCCTTGTTGCTTTTAATATTTTTTCTTTGTATTTAATTTTTGAATAGTTTGATTAATAAGTGTCTTGGCATGTTTCTCCTTGGACTTATCCTGTATGGGACTCTCTGTGCTTCCAGGACTTGATTAACTATTTCCTTTCCCATATTAAGGAAGTTTTCAACTATAATCTCTTCAAATATTTTCTCAGTCCCTTTCTTTTTCTCTTCTTCTTCTGGGACCCCTATAATTCGAATGTTGGTGCGTTTAATGCTGTCCAAGAGGTTTCTGAGACTATCCTCAATTCTTTACATTCTTTTTTCTTTATTGTGCTCTGCAGTAGTTATTTCCACTATTTTATCTTCCAGGTAACTTATCTGTTCTTCTGCTTCAGTTATTGTGCTATTGATCCCTTCTAGAGAATTTTAAATTTCATTTATTGTGTTGTTCATCACTGATTGTTTGCTCTTTAGTTCTTCTAGGTCCTTGTTAAACGTTTCTTGTATTTTCTCCATTCTATTTCCAAGATTTTGGATCACCTTTACCATCATTATTCTGAATTCTTTTTCAGGTAGACTGCCTATTTCCTCTTCATTTGTTAGGTCTGGTGGGTTTTCACCTTGCTCGTTCATCTGCTTTGTGTTTCTCTGTTTTCTCATTTTGCTTAACTTACTGCGTTTGGGGTCTCCCTTTCGCAGGTTGCAGGTTCGTAGTTCCCGTTGTTTTTGGTGTCTGCCCCCAGTGGCTAAGGTTGGTTCAGTGGGTTGTGTAGGCTTCCTGGTGGAGGGGACTAGTGCCTGTGTTCTGGTGGATGAGGCTGTATCTTGTCTTTCTGGTGGGCAGGTCCATGTGTTGTGGTGTGTTTTGGGGTGTCTGTGACTTTATTATGATTTTAGGCAGCCTCTCTGTTCATGGGTGGGTTTGTGTTCCTGTCTTGCTAGTTTTTTGGCATAGGGTGTGCAGCACTCTATCTTGCTGGTCGTTGAGTGGAGCTGGGTCTTGACGTTGAGATGGAGATCTCTGGGAGATTTTCACCATTTGATATTATGTGGAGCTGGGAGGTCTCTTGTGGACCAACCTGAACTTGGCTCTCCCACCTCAGAGGAGAAGCCCTGACGCCTGGCTGGAGCACCTAGAGCCTGTCATCCACACGGCTCAGAATAATAGGGAGAAAAAGAAAGAAAGAAAGAAAGAAAAAAGAAAGGAAGGAAGGAAGGAAGGAAGAAAGAAAGAAAGAAAGAAAGAAAGAAAGAAAGAAAGAAAGAAAAGATAAAATAATTAAAATAAAAAATAATTATTAAAAAAAATTTTAAAGTAATAAAAAGAAAGAAAGAAAGAGCAACCAAACCAAAAAATAAATCCACCAATAATAACAAGCACTAAAAACTATACTAAAAAAAACAAAACAAAAAACCACAAAAACAAAAGGACATACAGAACCCTAGGAGAAATGGTAAAAACAAAGCTATACAGAGAAAATCACACACACAAGCATACACATACACACTCACAAAAAGAGAAAAAGGGAAAAAATATATATATATCATTGCTCCCAAAGTCCACCTCCTCAATTTGGGATGATTCGTTGTGTATTCAGGTATTCCACAGATGCAGGGTACATCATGTTGATTGTGGAGATTTAATCCACTGCTCCTGAGGCTGCTGGGAGAGATTTCCCTTTCTCTTCTTTGTTCGCACAGCTCCTGGCTTCAGCTTTGGATTTGGCCCCACCTCTGTGTGTAGGTCGCCTGAGGGCATCTCTTCTTTGCTCAGACAGGACGGGGTTAAAGGAGCAGCTGATTAGGGGGCTCTGGCTCACTCAGGCCGGGGGGAGGGAGGGGTACGGAATGCGGAGTGAACCTGCAGTGGCAGAGGCCAGCATGACATTGCAACAGCCTGAGGCGTACCTTGTGTTCTCCGGGGGAAGTTGTCCCTGGATCACAGGACCATGGCAGTGGTGGGCTGCACAGGCTCCCGGGAGGGGAGGTGTGGATAGTGACCTATGCTTGCACATGGGCTTCTTGGTGGCTGCAGCAGCAGTCTTAGCGTCTCATGCACGTCTCTGGGTTCCATGCTGATAGCCGAGGCTAGCGCCCATCTCTGGAGCTCCTTTAAGCGGTGTTCTTATTCCCCTCTCCTCCTACAACAAGAAACAAAGAGGCAAGAAAAACTCTCTTGCCTCTTCGGCAGCTCCAGACTTTTTCCCGGACTCGTTCCTGGCTAGCTGTGGTGCACTAGCCCCCTTCAGGCTGTGTTCACGCAACCCACCCCAGTCCTCTCCCTGGGGTCTGACCTCCGAAGCCCGAGCCTCAGCTCCCAGCCCCCACCAGCCCCAGTGGGTGAACAGACAAGCCTCTCAGCCTGGTGAGTGCTGGTCGGCACCGATCCTCTGTGAGGGAATCTCTCCTCTTTGCCCTCCACACCCCTGTTGCTCCGTTCTCCTCCAAGGCTCTGAAGCCTCCCCCCTCTGCCACCCACAGTCTCCGCCCATGAAGGGCCTTCCTAGTGTGTGGAAACCTTTCCTCCTTCACAGCTCCCTCCCACTTGTGCAGGTCCCGTCCGTATTCTTTTGTCTCTGTTTTTTTCTTTTTTCTTTTGCCCTACCCAGGTACGTAGGGGAGTTTCTTCCATCTTGGGAGGTCTGAGATCTTCTGCCAGCGTTCAGTAGGTGTTCTGTAGGAGTTGTTACACATGTAGATGTATTTCTGGGGGGGAAGGTGATCTCCACATCTTAGTCTTCTGCCGTCTTGAAGCTCCTCCTCAAAGCAATTTTAAAGTTCAAATATTTGCTTCTACAATACTTCAGTGGATATTTCAAACATTAGCAATGCAGCTAGAAGCAATGTCTGTATGTCCTTTCTATAAGAAACAGGTAAGGCTTCCATTCACTCAGCAACATATAAGTAATGGATAGGTGATATGGGTATGGAACTGACAAACTATATTGTTTGTGGCATAAAATTTACAATTCTTTTCTTTATTTCCTCAAGGTTATTGTATTTCATAATTTGCTAAAACTCAATTTTGCTTTTAAGGAGCAGAAAACATTTATAGAACTACCCTTTGGGCACAAATAGCCCTCCAGTGTTGTTACTGAACAGTACAAACCCAATATTTTGAGTTCTTGAGAGCACTCTGACTAGAAATGGCATAGGCTGTGTATTGACTTTGCCATTCATTATGCAAGCTTTGAATTAATAAGATGGTGTTTTTCTATGATGATCTATAATTATCATCTTTCATTAATCTAATTCAAATTAGTTTCTCCTGTAGTAAGTACAAAATAGCTGAATTTTACCCTCTCTGACAAACAAAGCAAGGTCCAATCTCTCTTCCACATAAGCCAGAAACAAGGTTGTTAGATTGGGCTGACATGAGCCTAGTTGTATGGCCTGAGGTTGAAAGGTGAGAAACTTAGGGCTATGTTCAGGGAAATCTTAAAAGCCAAGCAGGGAATCTATCTGAGGGATCAATGGAAAAAGTCTAGATAAATCTCCAGGCAATGGGTAGCATTTACAGGTTCTTTTTATACAGCACCCATGGCCTTAATTAAAAATTTAGAAACCTCACCAAAATATGTTGACATTTTTTTTAAAAATGAGGCTCAAAGTTCAAGATGAATCTCAGCCTAGGTTTTCTGGAAGTGGACCTAACCCTAAAATCTTTAGAGTTAACTTTTCTCATCTGGGGAGTTTCTCTGGTGTTATGAACTGAATTATGTACTCCCCAAATTCATATGTTGAAGCCCAAACCCCCATTGTGACTGTATTTGGAGATAGAGCCTTTAAAAAAGTAATTAAGATTAAGTAAGTTCATAAGGATGGGGCCGTAATTCAATATGACTGGTGTCCTTATAAGAAGAGGAAGGGACACCAGGGATGCAAACACCACAGAGAAAAGGCCAATATGAGGGCACAGTGAGAAGGAAGCCATCTGCAAGCAAAGAAGAGAAGACTCAAGAGAAATCAAATTTATCAACACCTTGATCCTGAACTTCCAAACTTCAGAACTGTGAGAAACAAATTTGTTGTTTACAAAATAAGGAAAGAAAAATAATCACAATTTCTGAAAGAAGAGCTCACCAAAAAGGGAGGCTTGATAAACTCTTTTGTGAAAATTCCGTATGATCCTATTAGACTTCCTCACTTAAATAGTATTAAGGATATGAATACTTAAAGGAATACTTTGACAATTTTCATTAAAGCTTTTGAGGATCAGAGCCTCACAAGCCATCAGAGCATGTGAACATGGGCAGATTCTGATTTAAAAGAATGTTTAATAGTGTTTTTTTTTTGGTGGTTTTTTGTTTGTTTGTTTGTTTGTTTGTTTTAACTCAGCTTCTTGGCTTCAAGGACCCCAGTCGTTTTGTAAGAAACTTTGTTGAGCTGTTTTGGGAACAGACTGATTTGCCAAGTACAATTAACAACTGCAAAGTGTTGTAAAACACAGATATTCATATCTGTAGGTCCCAAACTTAAAGCATAAAGAAGATATTTTTAAAAATAAAAGGAAAAGACAACCCCTTTACCTTCATTTGCAAAGGCAGTGTTGCATACTAGAACTTTTACCCAGGAGGTTTAGATTTTCTTACCAGCAGTTCCACTACCCAGTGGGAGGGACCTGGCAGTGTTTAACCCCTCTTAGCTACACCTTTCATTTCTACAAAATGAAGGAGTTGGAATAAGTGACCTCTAAATTGAATCTTTTCTGTTCTAACCCAGAGCCTCTCAGACATAGTAAAGGATTGGAAGCTTCATGTTGAGTGGGCAAAGACAACAGAAAGCACCATTTATGAAGGCCATCAAAGACACCAGCAGATATGGAGGCTTTGTTTGTGTCTCCCAGGGTGGGAGAGCCACTTGCCAGCCTCTGAGTTGCAGTACTGAGTTTCCACCTGCAGATTTAAGCTTGTTACACAGTCAGGGCTCCAACCAACATTAATGGAACTTGTGTGCACACGTCAATGCTGAGAATGGTGGCTGTGCTTCAGGAACCCCCAGTATGGAGCTGAAAGGAAAACTATGTCTGTAATTTAAGACTTGCCTTTTGAGCAGACAGAATTATATATTAGAAGGAATAAAATGTCCCAATTTTATTTCTTCCCTGAGAACTCTTACATTTCATCTTACAGGGGACATGATAATTAGGAACCTAGGTTTTAGTGAATTAACTATCTCAAAATGATGGTCTCAAAAAACAAAAGAATGGTCCATGGTTGCCCACTGTTTCTGTTTTTACTGTATGGTTTGCCTCATCACATGATAATTATCTGGAATACCATGCAACAGAAGAGAATGCAGAACCATTTAAATAAATAATTGTTTTTGTTTGTTTTCACTAATGTAGCATTTACCGAATTAGGTGCACCCTGGCATGGAGCTTTGCAAATCTCAGTCAAGAAATCATTTCAATTGCCTTTGCAGTTTTTTATAAAAATTAATTTGGATCAGACCTTCAAGATGGCAGAGGAGTAAGACGTGGAGATCACCTTCCTCCCCCACAAATACATCAAAAATGAACCTACTGAATGCTGGCAGAAGACCTCAGACTTCCCAAAAGGCAAGAAATTCCCCACGTACATGAGTAGGGCAAACAAAAAACAAAAAAAAACAGAGACAAAAGAATAGGGATGGGACCTGCACCTCTGGGAGGGAGCTGTGAAGGAGGAAAAGTTTCCACACACTAGGAAGCACCTTCACTGGTGGAGATGGGGGTGGGGGGGAGGAAGCTTTGGAGCCATGGAGGAGAGCACAGCAACAAGGGTGCAGAAGGCAAAGCAGAGAGATTCCCCCACAGAGGATCGGTGATGACCCACACTCACCAGCCTGAGAGGCTTGTCTGCTCACCCACCGGGATGGATGGTGGCTGGGAGCTGAGGCTCGGGCTTTGGAGGTCAGACCCCAGCGAGAGGACTGGGGTTGGCTGCGTGAACACAGCCTGAAGGGGGCTAGTGCACCACAGCTAGCCAGGATGGAGTCTGGGAAAAAATCTGGAACTGCCTAAGAGTCAAGAGACAATTGTTTCAGAGTGTGCAAGGAGAGGAGATCCAGAGCACCACCTAAACAAGCTTCAGAGACAGGTGTGAGCTGCAGTTATCAGCACAGACCACAGAGACGGGCATGAAATGCTAACACTGCTGTTGCGACCACCAAGAATCCTGTGTGAAAGCACAGGTCACTATCTACACCTCCCCTCCTGGGAGCCTGTGCAGTCTGCCATTGCCAGGGTCCCGTGATCCAAGGCCAACTTCTCCAGGAGAACACATGGTGCACCTCAGGCTGTTGCAATGTCACACTGGCCTTTGCCATTGCAGGGTAAACCTGCATTCCAATTATAACTACCATACCCCCTCTCTTCCAGCCTGAGTGAGCCAGAGCCCCCTAATCAGCCGCTCCTTTAACTCCCTCCCCGTCTGGGTGAAGAACAGATGCGAGAGGGTGACCTACATGCAGAGGCAGGGCCAGATCCAATGCTGAAACCCAGGTGCTGTGCGAACAAAGAAGAGAAAGGGAAATTTCTCTGTGCAGCCTCAGGAGCAGCAGATGAAATGTCCACAATCAACTTGATGTACCCAGCATCTGTGGAATACCTGAATAGACAAAGAATCAACCCAAAATTGAGGCAGTGGATCTTGGCAGCAACTGTAGACTTGGGGTTTGCTGTACGCAACTGACTAGTTTCTGATTTATATGTTTATCTTATTTTAGTTTTTAGCACTTGTTATCATTGGTGGAATTGTTTATTGGTTTGGCTGCTCTCTTCTTTTTATTTAAATTACTTAAAAATTTTTTTATTTTAATAATATTTTTTAAAAATTTTTATTGCAATAACTTTAATTTATTTAATTATTTTTCTTTATTTCTTTATTTGCTACCTTTTCTTCTGAACTGTGTGGCTGACAGGGTCCTGGTGCTCTGGCCAGGTGTCAGGCCTGAGACTCTGAGGTGGGAGAGCCAAGTTCAGGACAATGTACCACCAGAGACCTCCCAGCCCCACATAATATCAATCGGCGAGAGCTCTCCCAAAGATCTCTGTCTCAATGCTAAGACCCAGATCCACTCAAAGACCAGCAAGCTACAGTGCTGGACACCCAATGCCAAGCAACTAGCAAGACAGGAAGACAACCCCACACATTAGAAGAGAGGCTGCCTAAAATAATAATAAGGTCACAAACACCCCAAAACACACCAACGGACGCAGACCTGCCCATCAGAAACACAAGATCCAGCCTCATATATCAGGACACAGACACCAGTCCGCTCCACCAGGAAGCCTACACAACCCACTAAACAAACCTTACCCACTGGGGGCACACACCAAAAACAACAGGAACTACAAACCTGAAGCCTGTGAAAAGCAGACCCCAAACACAGTAGGTTAAGCAAAATGAGAAGACAGAGAAATATGCAGCAGAAGAAGGAGCAAGGTAAAAATCAACCAGACTAAACAAATGAAGAGGAAATAGGCAGTCTACCTGAAAAAGAATTCAGAGTAATGATAGTAAACATGATCCAAAATCTTGGAAATAGAAGGGAGAAAATACAAGTAACTTTTAACAAGAATCAGAAGAATGAAAGAGCAAACAAACAATGATGAACAACAAAATAAATGAAATTAAAAATTCTCTAGAAGGAATCAATAGTAGAATAACTGAGGCAGAAGAATGGATAAGTGACCTGGAAGATAAAATAGTGGGAATTACTACCACAGACCAGATTAAAGAAAATAGAATGAAAAGAATTGAGGACAGTCTCAGAGATTTCTGGGACAACATTAAACACACCACCATTTGAATAAAGGGCTCCTAGAAGAAGTAGAGAAAAAGAAAGGGACTGAGAAAATATTTGAAGACCTTATAGTTGAAAACTTCCCTAATATGGGAAAGGAAATAGTCAATCAAGTCTAGGAAGTGCAGAGAGTCCCATACATGACAAATCCAAGGAGAAACATGCCAAGATACATATTAATCAAAGCATCAAAAATTAAAATACAAAGAAAAAATATTAAATGCAGCAAGGGAAAAGCAACAAATAACATACAAGGGAATCCCCATAAGGTTAACAGCTGATCTTTCAGCAGACTCTACAAGCCAGAAGGGAGTGGCAGGACATATTTAAAGTGATGAAAGGGAAAAACCTACAACCAAGATTACTCTACCCAGCAAGGCTCTCATTCAGATTTGATGGAGAAATTAAAACCATTACAGACAAGCAAAAGCTAAGAGAATTCAGCACCACCAAACCAGCTTTACGACAAATGATAAAGGAACTTCCCTAGGCAGGAAACACAAGAGAAGGATAAGACCTACAATAACAAACCCCAAACAATTAAGAAAATGGTAATAGGAATATACATATCGATAATTACCTTAAATGTAAATGGATTAAATGCTCCAAACAAAAGACATAGACTGGTTGAATGGATACAAAAAGAAGACCCATATATATGCCGTCTAAAACAGACCCACTTCAGACGTAGGGACATATATGACTGAAAGTGAAGGGATGGAAAAAGATATTCCATGCAAATGGAAATCAAAACAAAGCTGCAGTAGCAATTCTCATTTTAGACAAAATAGACGTTAAAATAAAGACTACTACAAGAAACAAAAAGGGACACTATATAATGCTCTAGGGATCAATTCAGTCCAGGAAGAAGATATAACAATTGTAACTATTTATGCACCCAACATAGGAGCACCTCAATACATAAGGCAAATGCTAACAGCCATAAAAGAGGAAACTGACAGTAACACAATCATAGTAGGGGACTTTAACACCCCAAATTCACCAACGGAAAGATCAACAAAAATGAAAATAAATAAGGAAACACAAGCTTTAAATGACACATTAAACAAGATGGACTTAACTGATATTTATAGGACATTTCATCCAAAAACAACAGAATACACTTTCTTCTCAAGTGCTCATGGAACATTCTCCAGGATAGTTCATATCTTGGGTTACAAATTAAACCTTGGTAAATTTTTAAAAATTGAAATCATACGAAGTATCTTTTCTGACAGCAACACTATGAGACTAGATATCAATTACAGGAAAAAAGCTGTAAAAAATACAAACACATGGAAACTAAAAAAAATACACTACTAAATAACCAAGAGATCACTGAAGAAATCAAAGAGGAAATCAAAAAATACCTGGAGACAAATGACAATGAAAACGTGATGGCCCAAAACCTGTGGGATGCAGCAAAAGCATTTCTAAGAGGGAAGTTTATAGCAATACAATCTTACCTCAAGAAACAAGAAAAATCTGAAATAAACAATCTAACCTAACACCTAAAGCATTTAGGGAAAGAAAAACAAAGAAAGCCCAAAGTTAGCAGAAGGAAAGAAATCATAAAGATCAGATCAGAAATAAATGAAAAAGAAATGAAGTAAATGATAGCAAAGATCAATAAAACTAAAAGCTGGTTCTTTGAGAAGATAAACAAAATTGATAAACCATTAGCCAGATTCATCAGGAAAAATAAGGGAGAAGACTCAAATCAATAGAACTAAAAATGAAAAAGTAGAAGTAACAACTGACACTGCAGAAATACAAACGATCATGAGAGATTACTACAAGCAACTATATGCCAATAAAATGGACAACCTGGGAGAAATGGACAAGTTCTTACAAAAGCACAACCTTCTGAGAGTGAACCAGGAAGAAATACAAAATATAAACAGACCAAACACAAACACTGAAATTGAGACTGTGATTAAAAATCTTCCAACAAACAAAAGCCCAGGAGCAGATGACTTCACAGGTTAATTCTATCAAACATTTAGAGAAGAACTAACACCCATTCTTCTCAAACTCTTCCAAAAGAAAGCAGAGGAGGAACACTCCCAAACTCATTCTACGAGGCCACCATCACCCTGATATGAAAAACGGACAAACATGTCGGAAAAAAAGAAAACTACAGGTCAATAATACCGATGAATATAGATGCATAAATCCTCAACAAAATACTAGCAAACAGAATCCAGCAGCACATTAAAGGCATCAAACACCACGATCAAGTGGGGGGAATGCAAGGATTCTTCAATATATGCAAATCAATCAATGTGATACACGATATTAACAAATTGAAGGAGAAAAACCATATGATAATCTCAATAGATGAAGAAAAAGCTTTTGACAAAATTCTACACCGA